>NC_044318.1:9853560-10206893 GCF_007474595.2 Lynx canadensis
CTTCTTTCTTTCTTTCTTTCTTTCTTTCTTTCAGTTTTATCAGGGTGCAATTCACATACAACTCACCCTTTTATTTTTTTAATGTTTCTTTACTTTTGAGAGCCAGCGAGTGAGCGGGAGAGGGGCAGAGCGAGAGGGAGACGCGGAATCCAAAGCAGGCTCCAGGCCCTGAGCTGTCGGCACAGAGCCCGACGCGGGGCTCGAACCCTTGAACTTAGACATTGTGACCTGAGCCGAAGTGGGACGCTCAACCGGCTGAGCCACTGGGTGCCCCACGACTCACCCTTTTGAATGTACATCACAGTGGTTTTTAGTCTAGTCACACAGTTGTGCGACCATCGCCATGGTCAGTTTCACAACACCTTCGAAGCCCCCAAAAAGAAACCCTTTAACTGTCACCTCCCTATCCCTTACCCTTGCTCGCTCCAGCCTTAGCAACCACTAATCTGACTTTCCGTCTCTATGCGTTTACCTATTCTGGTCATTTCTTACAAATGGAGTCATGCAATTTGGGTGCTGGTCCCAGAAGGGGCTGGGGGACCTGGGTGGGTAAAACAGTATAGCGCCCACCACAGGGCCCTGCCTGCCCACTCCAATGTCCCGGGGCTGTAGGATTCTCCCCTCGGACCTCCACGCTGCAGCCCAGGCCTCCAGGGAAGGGTCTGACTGGGCTGAGAGCGCAGAAGAGCCCAGAATTCCAGGCCTGCCACGCGGGCCTTTGCCCCACCAGGTTCTAACGCAGCCGGGGCACTGGCCTGTGTGCAGAAGGCCACATGGGCACACAGGGGGCGAGTTAAAAAGCCACCCCCATCCGGGGGAGCACCTAGTCACGGTATGATCTGGACGAGTGACTCAGTGTCTCTGTTTTCTCATCTGTGAAGGAGGAGGAATAATCGAACTTCCCCCTAAGTGGTGACCGAACACATATAAAACGCTTGGCACAACGTGCGGCCCACGGCAAGTGACACACACGTGTTCCTCGTCGTCACTGTCATGGCTGGTATTCCTGTGGTCCCCGGAGCAGCCTGGGAGGCGGGTAGTCTCCCCCCTGCCCCCCTGCAGGGGAGGAAAGTGAGGGAGAGCTCTGTGCTTTGGGGAAGCCAAGAATCATCAGACGGTAACTTTCTGGAAACTGCCTTCAGGCGCCGAGAACAACCCAGGCTGGTGATCGGGTCACATCTGTTGCCTATCACCGAGGGGGAGGCCCCACGCTTGTGCCCGCTGCACGGTGGTCTTGCGGTCGCCAAGGAAAACACAACCCCGTCAAGCGCCGGATGGAACAACGCTCCGTGTGCCTGGAGAAGGGACAGGACGCAGCTTCAGCAGCAGGCTTTGGTCCCCCACGGCCTGGGAGGCCCTCGCGGCAGCCGATGGAGGGCCTGTGGGCCGCACACACCCTTCCTGTGTCACAGAGTGAAGGATCCTGTGCCCTCCCCACAGGGGACAGATATGGCGGCCGGGGTGGCCAGGTGCCGTGTGACGTCCGCACGCGCTTGGGCTGAACAAGGAACGCACGTGGGGTTTGAAACGGGGAAAGCATCCCCCACGAGGCAACAGGCTGGCGCGGGCTGAACGGGCTCCTCCCGGCCGGGTAAGGAGGTGATCCAGGCCCAAGCCCTACACGCGACCATCCTGAACCCCGGGCCACCGCCCTGGGAGGTAGGTATTGCCACCTCCCTTTCAGACTCGCAAAATCTGAAGCTCAGAGAGGCTTACGAGCGACGTGCCCGGGGCCACACAGCAGCTAAGTGGACGTCAGACCAGGCATCCCCGACTCCAAGCCAAGCAGCACCCCCTCTACCCGCTCCGTGGGCCGAAGGGCAACTTCACCGAGGGACTTTTGGCAAGCAGGCGACAAAGGCCGGCAAATTCTTCACTCCCATCTGCTGACATGTCCGTTGTCAGCCGCAAACATCTGTGTGTTTCTGCTGCCATCCGGCTGGCTCCCGCCGGTCTCCGCCGTCTGTCGGACAAGGGTGGGCTCCCAAGCCGGACCTCCGTGCTTCTAAGCTGACGGGCCACCCACGGCCCACATTATCGCGGGTCTCGGTGGGCAGGCGGCCCTGGTGAGCGTGTGACCATCTGTGATAGTAAGAGATGGGCACACACTCGGCGTGTACCTGGGTTTCCCAAGGGGGAAACTGAGGCCCGGGGCGGGGGCTGGGGGGGGGAGCCCCCTGCTCTAGGCTGCCCAGAGAGCTGGAGCAGGGCTACAAGGGGGACTAGGGTGCTTGCTGCTCGTTCGCTTTACTTTAATAGCTTTATGGGCATGTAATTCACAGACCACACCGGCCTCCCATTTACAGGCTCTGCGGTCTATTCACAGCGCCGTGTCTCTGTCACCAGGGTCAACCGCAGACCATTTGCATCCCCCTTCCCCCAAATCCATACCCGTGAGCAGTTGCCCCGACTCCGGTTTTCCCCGAATTCCCCCTCCCCCGCCCCGGCAACCACGAGCTAATTTCCGTCTTCGAGGATTCGCCTCTTCCGAACGCGCCGTGTACACAGAATGGCACAGCACACGATCTGCAGTGATCAGCTCCTTTCCCTTAGCACCACGACTGCAAGGCCCCCCCCTTGTGGTGGCAGGAATAAGCCCTCCGTTCCTCCGTAAGGCTGAACGACGCTCCCCCGTATGGACAGACCACGCGGTATCTATCCACGCGTCTGCGACCCATCCGGTGGTTGCACTGGTGTTGGGTGCGTTCTTGTTAACCCCTGTGGACCGACAGCTTCCTACGGGTCAGCCTGACCACGTGCCGTGCGGACAGACCACACAGCCCTCCAGGAGGCAAAGCTGTTCCCGTGTCACAATCATGGAAACTCAGAAGAGCCACAGGCCCGGCTCAAGGATCCGAGTCAGAGCTACCCGGCCCCCCACCCCTCCAGAGGTCTCAAACCGAGGCCCTGGGGGCCAACACGGGATGCGCGGTTTGCTTTGGCCTGAAAAGCATTTCACAGTTGTTTGATGAGCTGCCCACATTTGAAACTTGGCAGTTGTCGTGTTTTTTTTTTTTTTTTTTAAAAAAAACCTTTCTAAGCGTCTTTTGAAACAAAAAATAGAAATCACGAGATCTGGCCACACGGACCCTGCTTCTCCCCTTCTAGGAGGGTGGGGACAGCTGCTGAAGACTGATGCCACCCCCTTTGGACAAGCCCGTGCTCTCTCCTACCCACCCCCCCACCCCAGTTCACCTGCTGGGTTAGGGTGCCTACCCAACACGGTTTGCCCAAGACCATCCCAGTTTTCTAAATTTTATTTTATTCTTTTAGCACCGCCCCAGGTTTGGGTTTTTTTTTTCAGTTTATTTATTTTGAGAGCGAGAGCGTGCGTGTGTGAGCGTGCGTGAGACGGGGAGGGGCAGAGAGAGGGAGAGAGAGGAGCCCAAGTAGGCTCGGCGCTGTCTGTGCAGAGCCCGACACAGGGCTCAGTCTCACAACTGTGAGATCATGACCGGAGCCGAAATCAGGAGTCGGACACTTAAACCGGCTGAGCCACCCAGGCGCCCCAACTCTGTCCTAGTTTTAAACTGAAGGTCGAGGACCCGGGAAACCCCTTCGGTCCCAGGCAAACTGGTGACGGTCGGTCACCCTGCTGGGCCCGGGGCCTCGTCACCCGCTGTCCCTTTTCCCGTAGCATCTTGCACTACAGAACCTCACCCCTGCTTTTGTGGGGTGGCTGCCGTTCTCGGCCACGGTCTGTAACCATTTCTCATTCCGCCCACATCCTCCAGGGCTAACACTCGCCCCCGCTTCCCACGGGTCCTTGGCGAGATGAGAAAAAGGAAGAGTCTGAATTCTTTGCTAACCTGGACTCACTCCCCGCCCACTCTTGTTCTTTCTTCCGGAGACCAGAGGGCCTCCTGCTGTTGCAAACATCCTTCCTTTTCTGAAACAGCTGGGGGGAGGGGGGGAGCGGGTAATGGGCTGGTGATATTTTTTAACGTGTTCATTACTAAAACCGAAAAGTTAGCAAACTCATGGCCACCTGCAAAAACTTGCTTTTTAAAAAAATTTTTTTAAGTTTATTTATGTATTTGGAGAGAGACAGAGGCAGTGTGAGTGGGGGAGGGGGAGAGAGAGAGGGAGAAGAGAGAGAATCCCAAGCAGGGTCTGCACTGTCAGCACAGAACCACAGAACCCGGCACGGGGCTCAAACTCATGAAACCCTGAGACCGTGACCTGAGCTCAAACCGAGAGTTGGATGCTTAACTGACTGAGCCCCCCAGGTGCCCCTCAAAAATTTTCTTAATAACCTTCGTATTTTAATAGACTCTCAGAGTCTGTGAAGGTGGTTCAGAATGTTCCAGGGACACTCACATGCACGTCCTGTATCATTAACACCTTCCGGGGCACGGGCCGCAGGTAATGAACCAACACAAATACGTTCTTATGAACGGCAGTCTGTGCTTTCTTTGGAGTTCCTTTGTTTTTCCTAATGTCCTTTTTCTTTTCCAGGATCCCAGTCAGGACCCCACATTATGTGTAGGCATCACGGGCCGCTAGGCTCCTCTCGGCTGGGGACAGTTTCCCTGGTTGGATCCCCTTGACGGTTTTGAGAAGTATTTGTCCCGTACTTTGTAGAATGTCCGTCCATGGGGATTTGTCTGATGTTTTCCTGTCCCGTTTGAACACACCGGCTTCCCACCCGTCTCTTTGCAGGCTGTGCTTGCTAAAGCCACCTGCGGGCGAGCAGGAAGAAACCCAGGCCACGGAAGGGGGGCCATTATACCAGCCTGGGTCCTCTGCCCTCTGTTCACGGGGCACCACGGGTGCCCACGTGTGTGCACCTTCAGAGGCCTCCCCCCTACTGCTCCGGAAACTCCAGTTAGGAAATTAAAAAGGTCAAGAGAGGAGCTGCAGGACGCCCCACCCGCAGGGAAAAGCCCCTGCATTTCATTCAGGGAGGCTTGACTCCTCCCTGGATCATGCCCCGAGGCTCATCGCCATCATCCCCCTGCCCCCCTAGCAGAGCAGGGCTGAGCATCGGTGAAACCAGAAAGGCTTACTCCTAAGGGAGGACCTGGGGGTCCTGAACCCCACTCTTGATCTCCAAGTGCTCCCTGGCAGGAGCACCAGACTGGGAGAACCCTCAGGTTGTAATGTGCCCCTTGGGAGACTCGGCCTTCTTTGTAAAACGGGGTCAGAGCTGGCCCCCTGCGGACTGCCCAGTCCTGCATTCCCTTCCCCCCACCCCACTCAGGGGTCGGCGGGCCCAGCAACCCCGCCCCCGCGCCCGCCTCCTGTGACAGCAGCGCCCCCTTCTGGCCGGGTGCGTCCTGGCCCCCGTGGCGCATCCCTTGCTCTCTGCTTCTCCCTGCAGGTCATTCGGGGAAGGGCAGGTCCGTTGAAAATCACCCCGAGAGACACCAGAACCCAGTTTCCAGATTTGGGGCACTCCCGGCTTCAGATCTGGGCTCTTCCACCTACTAATGGAAACTTAAGTGTGCCCCTGACCCCATCAAAACTTAACCCGATGCTCTGTCATTTGTAAAATGCATATGACATATTTTTTATATCTTTATTTTGGGTTGAGGCATAAAACCCTTACAGAAATAAAGACACGTATCTCACTTAAGTCCCGGCTCAACGGACCCTCATAAAGAAAACACACTGCGGGGGTGGGGGGGTGGGGCGGGGTGCCTGGGTGCTCAGCTGGTTAAGCGTCTGACTCTTGATTTCAGCTCAGGTCATGATCTCATGGTTGTGAGACTGAGCCCCACGTCACAGTCCCTGCTGACAGCGCGGAGCCTACTTGGGATTGCCTCTCTCTGCCCGTCCCCCCGCGCGCGCTCTTTCTCTCTCTCAAGATGAATAAATAAACATCAAATAAAAGAAAACACACCCCGGAACTACCCAGGGCAAGAACCGAAACACCGTCAGCATCCCAGAAAACCCCATCCTTCTCATCCCCAATCACTGCCGCCTTGCTTGGTCCCCCCCACATGCAGCCACCAGCCTAAATCCCAACACTGCCTGCCAGGTGTATTAATGCTAACACCCCCCCAACCCCCTGCAGGATTGTGATGAGGATCGGATACAGGTAATGTGAGCCACAAACCGTTGAGCGTGTACGAAAGCGCCCCATGCGTGGCTCCCTTTCTCTCCCACACTCCCCACGCCCGGTCAACAGGGGCAGAGTCCCTCCCTCGGGGCTGTTTTTGTAGCCCACGCTGAGCGCGACAGAACATCTGTGCCTCTCTGGGCTGACATCTGCCCAGGAAATGAATGCCCCGGAGCCTGGTCCAGTCTGCATCCTCAATGCTGCCATTTCCCCCCGCCCACCCCTGGGTCCCTGCCTGGGCTAGCCTCTCTCTTTCTCTCTCTCTCGAATTCCTGCCTCATCCTTCAAATGGCCCCCAGGCTCCACTCCCTTCTGCCCTCGGAACTGCAGCCAAGGTTCTTCTTCTAAAACAACAGATCTCATGAGCCATTCCACTGCCCGCAACACTCCAAGGCTCCCTGGCACCCTAAAGATAAAGTCACGCCCTGCCCAGCATTCAAAATATTTCACTTCACATCTGTTTGAATGGCTATGAGAGAGAGAGAGAGAGAGACAGAGATAACAAGCATTGGCAATGATGTGGAGAAAAGGGGACCCTCTTGCACCATCGGTGGGAATGCAGACTGGTGCAGCGGCTGTGTAAAACAGTATGGAGGTTCCTCAAAAAATTAAACACAGAACTACCCTAGGGTCCGGCGATTCCACTGCTGGGTGTTTATCCCAAGACATGAAATCACTCCCTCGGAAAGATATCTGCACCCCCAGGTTCACGGCGGCATTACTCCAATGGCCAAGACACGGAAACAGCCTCAGTGTCCGTCAGCAGACGACTGGATAAAGAAGATGTGTATATGCGATGGAATACCATTTGGCCATTAAAAAAGAAGGAAGCCCTACCATTTGTGACGACACGAGGGCTTTATGCTCAGGGACACAAGTCAGACAGAGAAAGACCAACGCGGTATGATCTCATATGCGGAATCTAAAAAAGCTGAACTCGTAGACGCAGAGAACAGGTCGGCGGTTGCCAGTAGCGGGGGTAGGGCTAGGGAGCGGAATGGGTGAAGGTGGTCCACAGGGAGAAACTTCCAGTTACGAGACGGGGAAGTCCCGGGCATGTCGCGTACAGCATGGCCACGACAGTGAACAATACCGTGTCCTATATTTGAAAGTTGCCAAGCGTAGATCTTAAGGGTTCTCATCGCGAGAAAAATCAGTTGTAACTGTGTGTGGTGAAGGATGTTAACTAGAGTTACTGTGGCGATCGTTTTACAATGTAGACCTATCTCGGGGCACCTGGTGACTCAGCTGGTTAAGCCTTCGACTTCAACTCGGGGCACCATCTTACAGTTGGTGAGTTCGAGCCCCACTTTGGGCTCTGTGCTGTCAGCACAGAGCCTGCTTCAGATCCTCGGTACCGCCCCCCCCCCACCCCCGCTGCCCCTCTACCCCTCTCTGAAAAATAAATAGATATTAAAATATATATACAGGGGCACCTGGGAGGCTCAGTCGGTTGAGCGTCCGACTTCGGCTCAGGTCATGATCTCACGGTCCGTTGAGTTCGAGCCCCGCGTCGGGCTCTGTGCTGACAGCTCGGAGCCTGGAGCCTGCTTTGGGAGTCTGTGTCTCCCTCTCTCTCTACCCCTCCCCCACTCTCTCTCTCTCTCAAAAATGAATAAATATTTAAAAAATTAATATATATATACGTATATCAAATCATTATGTCAGACAACTAAAATTAGTACCGTGTCAGGCCAATTATATCTCCGTAAAACTGGAGAGAAAAATCTTGTAGTGCAAGGCCCTGTCCTGTCTCTAATCCAATCATTCACCGTTTCCTTTTCCATCCTAGCTTCCCGCATGCTAAATTCGCTCTGTACCCCCTCCTCCCGTGTGATTCCTGCATCTGGGCCTTTGCACCTGCTGTTCCTGCTGCCTGAAAGACCTCACCTTTGCCTCTGTCCACAACTCGTCTTCCAGGGCGCAGGCGAAAAGACCTCTCCTCCCCACTCCCTGCGCTGCCCAGAGAAGAGTGGGTCCCTCCTTCAACTTGTCCTTCAAGCCTCTGCCCAGTCTCCGCCTCCTCCGGGAAGCCATTCCTGACTACCCCCACGCCCCCAGAATCCTTCCTTTAGTCTCGGCACTTGTGCACGCTGGGTTGGGATATACTGGGGGTACGCTGGGTGGGGATGTACCCGGTTATTTTTGGTCTCTCTGCCTTTGGGGGCCGTGAGCTCTGTAGGTCAGGGGCCGTGTCTGAGCACGCGGGTGTCTCCCGCACCCTCCCAGGGCCTGGCAAAGAGCAAGAAAATCAGTTGGGGGTTGGTGCGTGGACAAAGGAACAAACGAACGGTTGAACGCACGAATCTGGATGAGCGAGCCAGAGCTTGGGAGCACAGGAACGGCGACTGAGCGCCACTGAGAGGGGCCTCTTGACGTGGAAAGGGCTTGGCTCCTTTCACCCGATCGGAGCCTCGGTTTCCCCAGATGCCAACTTGGGATAATAGTAATACACGTCCCAGGTGGTTGTGAGGACTGAAGGGGGTCACATCGTTGGTTCTACCTGCCAAGCTGTCACCGCCTGGACCCGAGCGCCTGATGTGGGGGCTCAGGACGGGATACGCGGAAAGAGTGTCTCGGGCACATTGTGTCGGAGGCCATCCAAGGTCACCCAGCCGGGAGGCCTGCGCTCCCTGTCCTCAATCCTCCAGGCCCCTTGCCTAACACGGGCATCAGGCTCTTCCTCTAGCCGAGCACCCGGGTTTTGCCTGGATCTGGCACGAGCTTTTCTCAGCCCCCCAGACTTCCCAGGGCTGCCCGCATCCTGTCCCATCCATCGGTGTCACAGCCATCTGGCCCCAGGTCCCCCCCACTCCCCCGTCCCCCCGCCCCCTACCTCCCCACCCCACACCCTACACACCCCCCTCCTGACAGCAGCTGGGCAGGGGCAGGTCCAAGGAGCCAAGGAGACCCCCACACACCCCGCTGTTAATAGGCAACCCCTTCCCCGCAGACAAGTCAACAGAGCCCTTTCGTGGGCATTGTCTTCAGGGGGCGTCACAGCCACCCAGGAAATGCGAACTCGAGGCCAGTTTTCACAGCAGCAATGACAGCCGACATCTACTGAGCACTTAATGTATGTCAGACCCTCTGCCAAGAGCCCGCCCCTCCTCTGCTAATTTAATCTTTATATATAAAAAAAAAAAAAACAACAAAGCAAGATCCCCAGGAGGTTGGTTCTATTCCCCCACCTTCTAAGTGGGAAGACTGAGGCTCAGGGAGATGCCGTGACTTGCGCACGGTCTCGCGCGGGGAAGCGGCAGACCTGGGATCCACACCCAGACTGAACGACTCTGCAGCCCATGTCTTGGTCCACCGGACACGGCCCCCGGTGGAGGCAAAGGGAAGGTGGAGGGACATAAAGACCGAGGCTTGGAGGGATTCTAGACCAGAGAGGCGGTCACGGGAAGCTCTGAGAGACACTCCAGAGGGTGTCAGGGGGCAGAGAAGCCCGAGGAGGTGTGCTTAGCAGGGGAGGCAGCCCGAGTAAAGGCTTGAAAGTGGGGGGCCGAGTCAATGTCAGTGTCACGTCCGAGAGGGAAAGCGTCTGAGAGACTGAGAAAGACACCCAGAAACACGCACGCGCGCGCGCACACACACACACACACACACACAGTGCGAGCGTGAGACCTGTGTATGTGATCGGGGCACGCGTTAGCATGACTGTGTGTGCACAGACACATACGTGCGTGTGCACATGTGTCAGTGCGTGAATACCGTCAGGAAAGATGCAACATTTTGAAACAGGCAAAATAGACAACCGGTGCCTTCTCGGTGCGTCGTTTGTGGTTATCGCGGCCTCTCTCAACTTTAAGGCATCTTACAACTCTTACGTCGTAGCAAGCCGATGGTAAGGCAGATTGTGCCCGGATACGCTTTACTGCCCTGTGGGTAAGGACCAGCTTTGCCCCTGTTTGTACATCCCCGGCAGCGGTCCCGATCGCCCACGTGTGTGTGCTTTTTAATTCTCCTTGAGGTCGGTCGTTACGTCGTATTAGTTCCCTCATTAACGGAGGCGTTAAAGAAAATCTTTGACACACGCTCAAGGATCTTATGTTTGCACCGGAGTGGTGGGTTTCCCTTTGCGAAAAGCGGATCCTTTGATTACGCTCATGTGCCCGCCCTCTCAGGGGCTGCAAAGCTGCGCACAAGCCACCCCCTGCCCTCGCGCCCCTCACCGCCTCTGGTCTGTCCGGCTGACCGCACACAACATCCCCCTGGGGCGGGGACGCCAATTGTGACATTCGGCAGCACTCTCCGCGTGCCCAGCTCTGGACCGAGCTACTTAAATGTCTGAGCTATTTAAACATCATCCCACGCTCCTGTGGGGCAAGCGGTCTCACTACCCCCGCTTGACAGGTGGGGAAACTGAGGCTCAGAGCCTGTGACAGAGCTAGAGAGGAAGTGGCGAGGCCAGGCTTTGCAGCTCAGCAGCCCGACTTCTGCGTGTGCAGTTTCCTCCACTGTCTACAGGCGAGAGGGTTTGTGGCACCCTCCTCCCCCTCAGACCTGGTGCAGGCAGAAATTAAGTCCGGTTGTGAAGGATCCTGTTTGCGTGTCGTGATTTTCCCGTCAACCTCTGGGAACCGGGCACCTGGGGTCGTCCCGGGTGGGACCGAGGGGCGCACTGTGATGCCGGCGTGTGACCACCTCCTCTCCAGCCCGACTTCCTCTCAGCCTCCATCCCGGAGCAGGGCCCAGCGCACCCTACTCGCCCCGGGGCTGCCACGAGCTGAGCGCCAGCACTGGCCCGGAGCAGCTGGGGGACGCTGTCCTTCTGCAGGTCCGCAGGGACACAGCCACTCCGAGTACGACGACCGTGTGCCAGTGCCACCCGGGTACTTCACACGCCACTCCGTGTCCTCACCATCGTTAGCCAGGCCCTGCCTCACTGCCATTGGACAGACGAGGGGACCGAGGCTCAGAGAGGTTAAGCAACTTACCGAAGGTCAACAGGGCAGAGCTGCAGTTTGAACTCAGCTCAGCGTGTCTCCTAGTCCCGGGACAGAGTCGGGCTGCCTTCCCCCGGCTTGCAGGGGCGGCGGTCCTTCTTATCCCAGCCAGAGCCCAGAGGGGACTGCACGCAACGGTGGATACCGGCCCCTCGGCCCCCACCCGCTCCCTGCCCGGGGACACAGGCAGTGCTTTCACGGGGAGCTGGAGGTGGCCCCCTGCTCCCAGACCAGTCTGGGGACACCGGGACTTCCCGATCAGCTGCCACCGGAGCATTCTGCTGCAGGGATGCCCCTCCCTACCTCGGCCTCCGTTCCCCCAAGGCCGGGATCCCGCTCCGGCCGCCGTGCACAAAGCTAGCTCATGTGCTACCCTACGGGGTGCGAGGTTAGAAAGAGCCGCCCCCCTCTGCTTCCTGTCTCAGCAAGTGGCACTCCCACCCACACGCGTGCACGAGCCAGAGAGCGAGGAGGCCTCCTTACCACCTCCCTCTGCTCCCCTCCCCCACCTCCAAACCCTCCCAGTGGCAGAGACTGCCGGCTGAGCCCCAGCCTCCGCCGTCCCTTCTCCCCGAGTGATAGAACCTCTCCTGTGGAGCTGGGTAGGGCCACTCAGGATGAAACTACATTTCCCAGCCTCTCTTGTAGCTAGGCAGGTGTCCTCAAGCGATTACATTCTGGCAAACGGGGATGTGAGCGGAAGGGAGGCACGCAACTCCCCGGGAGGTCCTCCCCCTTCCCTGCTCTCCCTTCTGCTTTCCCTTCCCACTCGTCATAGTGCAGGACATGGCGTGATCCATTTGGACCACGGGAGCAAAGGCAGTAGCATGGGAATGTCAGGGCGACAAGGTAGAAGGAGCCCGGGGCCTTAACGCCCTGGACCAGCCAAACCAGAACGAGAACACTTACACCAGGACTATACGCAAGAGGGGACAGAGACTTCTATCTTGTTTAAACCAGCACTTCGGGTCTCTGAAGTGGCAGGTGAATCTAGGTCCCAACGAATAGAATGACCAGGTTCTGTGCGTTTTATCTCCCGATTACCACCCACGTTCATCTTCTTCTTCCAAATCTCCACCAACTTCGCCGCAAAGGCATGGCCCCCTCACTCCCCTCACTTTCTGAGCTCCAGCCTCATGGGCCTTCTGTCAATTGCTTACATATATCATGCTCGCACCTGCCACAGGACCTTAACACATGCTGCTGCCTGGAACACTTCTTCCTCCTCTCGTCATCTAACCATTTCCCACTTTTCCTTCAGATCTCAGCATGACCACCACTTCTTCCTCAGTGACTGAGGACTCAGGGAAGTCCTCAGTGACTGCCCTGACTAGGGCAGAGCCCTTGTGACACCCCCCCTCCCCGATAGCATGATGAATTCCTACATAACATGTGCCACAGTTACAATTAAAAATCCCATGAGGTCCCCTCAATTTTGCTGGGAATCTAAAACTGCTCTAAAACAACAGTCTTAGGAGAGTTAACAAAACCAAAAATTCTATGAGAGCATCTAGAAATCTATCTTCAAAATGCACTGCCCAAAGTATGAAATTATGCATGCACCAGGCTTTTGTTGCTGCACTGCTAGAAACAGCAGAAAACTGGAAACAATCCAAACATCCACTGAGAGGGAACTGGTTGAATAAACCGTGGACTGCCACATAGGAGGGCACTCTACAGCTGTGACAAGGAGCAGGGAAGTTTTTCTGCCACTGCCCTGGAGTGATCTTCGGGGTGTGGGATTCACGTGAGAAAATAAAAAAACAAAATCCACGGGACAGAAGTGTGTTCGCCATCTTCTGAATATGTGCGTGGGGTACATACACCCTTGCTTCTTTTTTCAAAAAATACACAATGGAAGAATAAAGCATAAACGAACAAAAATGGTCACCTGTGGAGGAGGGAGGCAACGAGTAAAGGGAAGGGGAGTGGAAGTTAGTCCTCCCCGAGTGTGCCTTGTTTCTTATTTTATACATGTAAACAGCTTACAAGAGTGTAAAGCAAAGACAAGAAAAAGGAATCCCTTAAAATAAATTAAAAAAAAAACAAACAAACGAGTAAACCTGGCTGAAAGTCAACTTGGCAACCACACTAAAAAGGATGATTGGAAGTGATTTTAAAACAGCACTTTGGTTGTACATCCCTAATGGGCTTTATCCTAAGGACCAGAGAACCACAAAGAAACAGAACCACAAGGCAATCTTCAACTGCCCTCCATCATTTTATAGGTAGTGATTACAGTGGTATCATTATGTTGAAACTGTTAGCTTTATAATATAGGCTGAAGAGAAAAACAGATACAAAGGCAGAATGGAAGGAGTTAAATGACAACCCTGTCATCTTGAAGGTGAACGAGTTCTCACTTCCTCCAGCTTGAAGCCCCGACTCCGTGAAAACCCAGTGGCAGTGAGCACCCCTGAATGTCCAGACTGTGGTCCCTAATTCCCAGTGATCACCCAAAGGAACAGGACTCCCATGAGAAACAGCTGATTCCAGGTAGAAAGTGTGTAAGATGATCCTAGGAGGGCCGTATGTTATGTTCATTTTACAGAGAAGGAAAGCGACTGCCAGGGAGATTCAGCGAGCTGCCCAAGGTCATGCAACGGGTAGGGGGCTGTATGAGGATCTGAACTGGAGTCCATGCCCTTAACCATCTTCTCAGTTGCCTCTTCATTAATGTTGGATGTTCAGCATCAAAGTAAAAAAGGAAAATGAGGATAACAGCCCCAAGCTTGGCAGAGGCCAGTCGGGTCGGGGGGAGGGGGTGGAGGAGGAGGAGGAGGAGGAGGAGGAGGAGGAGGAGCGTTCAGAACCACGGACAGCACCCCCAATCACTACCCACCTCATGGGTTCAGCTGTGCCTATACCCAGGGTGCTCAGGCTTGATCAGGGACTGGCTGGGAGGTGCAGACCCAGGTGTCATTATGCCAGCCTTTCTACTGGCCGCTCGTCACACCCTCCTGATGTGCTTGGGGCCAACCAGGCTCTCTCCAAGACCACCATCTTAAGAGCAGGGATCACCACTGAATTCCTCACAGCGCCCAGAGAAGAGGCATTCTCACTGCCCAGATGGGGAAACTGAGGCTCAGAGAGGCACTACGCTGACTGAGGTCAGGCCACTGGGAAGCAGCTGATTCTGGTCATTCCCCTGGCCCACCCCGCTTTCCTCTTGTTGGCTCTTTGGAAGGCTGAGAGTGGGGTGCTGGTGGCCCATGCTGAGCGTGAATCACCCTCATCTTGTGTGTGTGTGTGTGTGTGTGTGTGTGTGTGTGTGTGTGTGTTTGAGATTTCCCCGGCTGCAGCTGTGAGCTGGGGAGAGGAGTCTGGGCACATGAGCTCCAGGCAAGAAGGCTGCTTTTCCCAGCAAAAAAGGAGCAGTAAGCCTGGCATGACTCCCGCCCTCCTCATCCATACAGCACCTGACCAAGTCTATCTCCAGAATATTCCTGGGCACTGTTCTGTCTTCACCCTGACCCAGGCCACCATCAGCTCTCTCTCTGAGAAGCCGGCAGATTGTAGATATGCTTTGAAGGTGGGATTGACAACACCTTCAGGAGATGCACAAATGAATATATTTAGCTGCTGCCAACGTCAACGTGCCTCCGGTTTTCTGCCCAGACCTAATTTTCTTTCTTTGCAGACAACCACTGAAGTGGAAATCCCAGGCTCTCCATAAGGCCTGGAGGCTGGGCCAAACCCTCCCCTCAAACATCCCCTACCCCACCCATCCCCCACCCCACCCCCCACTTCTGCTGGAGGCCATTAAAGAGGCAGCAAATCAATCAAGGACTCCACACTGTGTGCAATGATCAAAACGCGAGGAAATAAAGAGGAGAGAATCATTATAGCTTAAGAGGGATTTAGGAGATCTACCAGCCAAAAGCAATGTAGGACTTTGTCTCCCAGGGTGAACCAAGCACCCATCAAAATACACTCAGGAAACAATGACAGGAAGGTGGGATTTTCGAGGATATTAAGGGATCATGACCTTCGGGTAGGTGTGAGAAGGGTAATTCCATGAAAATGTGGTTACTGAAGGGTGAGTCCTTATCTTCTAGAGATATGTTCTGAAGGATTTATGGATGAAATGACCTAATGATATGATTTATGACAGGAGAAGCCAGGAGCCGTGGGGAGGGCCCCCTACTCTCCCCAGACTGGCAAGTGGGCGGGGCTGGCCCCCGAATCAAGATCATCTAGAGGAAGCTGCACCTGAAAAGAAAAAAAAAAGAAAGAAAAGAAAGAAACGTGGAGGAAGTTGCACCTTTCCCAGAAGACCTACTTCACATGATTGCAGTCAACGCCCTGTGTCAGGAACGGGGCCAGCCTGCGGTTTACCGATGCGGAGAAGAACACGGCGGGACCCGCCCACTGGCCCACTGTGTGGTGACACTTGTTGATTTTTATACTATAATCCTCTGTACTTTTGTGAGTGTGGTGGGGGGAGTGGGTAATGAGGGTTTGGGTTACCCTGTGTGGTTCAAACCCTGCCTCTGACACTTCGGTGACCTGGGCGAGTCACAGGGCCACTCAGTGCCTCAGTTTCCCCATCTGTCAAGCAGGGGATGATAATGTCAGCCTGACGGGGCCGTTGTGAGCCACAGGAGTCCACACTGAGAACAGAGCCTAGCATGTCACCCGTGAAAAAGAAATCCTAGCTCTGATCACTGCTACGAGGTAGCATTTGAGCGTTTACGCGGCATTTTTTACTTTTCATGTGTCTGAGCCGATCTAGATCCCACCTCTGTGGAGGAGGACACAGGACAGCCTGAAGGGTTTGGTTTTTTTTCATCTATTTTTTTCATGGTTATTTTTGTTTTTGAGAAAGAGACCATCAGCAGGGAAGGGACGGGGACAGAGGATCCGAAGCTGTCAGCGCAGAGCCCAACGCAGGGCTCGAACTCACGACCCACGAGGTCATGAGCTGAGCCGAAGGCGGACCCTCACCGACTGAGCCACCCAGGCTCCCCTCAACCTGAGGGCCTTTTCAACAGATGGGGATGTAATTCATACACCATGCAATTCGCTCATTTCAAGCACACACCGCTGTGGACTTCAGTGCATTCACGTAGCGAGCACCACAATCAATTTTGGAATATTACCCCACATCAGGGCACTGCTCCAAGGTAGGGTGGTGAGTCTGAGCCCTCTTCTGACTTCTCTCACGGCAGAAGGGGCGGGCTGTGAGGACCACGACCTCAGGAGCTTCTGGGGGAACTGCCAGAGGGCAGGGCCTGGGGTGTTCTTTAGGGACCCCGGGGAACTGTCCGCTGGCCCGGCTTAGAGATACGTCGCATGTACAGCAATCACGTGAGCTGTATCTTTGGAGAAAGGTGCCCACAGACCCCAGTGCGGCTTTCTCGAGATCAGTGATAACCTGCCACAATTTCCCAAGAGGGAGGGAGAGAGAACCTCTACCTACATAGGGGGGGTTCGAGCTGCTACGAGGCCCATTGAGGGGCATTTAATGACCGGCCCCTGGAAGAAGGGCAGTGAGGGAGGAGTCGCACGGCTCTGGGGTGTCTGACTGAGCCACTGGGGAGCCGGTAGCGACATTTACCACCATGGGAAAGTGGGACAGTGAAGGGAGGGGTAGGAAAGGGACAGAAGAATCTGTAACTCCTACCATCATAAAACTGTCCTGAGGGGGCACCTGGGTGGCTCAGCCGGTTAAGCACGGGACTCCTGATTTCTGCTCAGGTCATGATTTCACGGTTCGTGGGTTCGAGCCCCGAGTAGGGCTCCACACATGGGATTCTCTCTCTCTCTCTCTCTCTGCCCCTCCCAGTTCACAAGCACACACGCTCTCTCTTTCTCAAAATAAATACATAACCATTAAACATAAACACACACACACACACACACACGCACAAAACTGTCCTGAGGCTCTGACAGGGTTTGACAAGCCTTTGGGATGCGACCGAGCTGAGTTCAAATCCTGACTCCTGCCTTCTGAGTCACGTGGCCTGGAGAAGCCTCGCTGGCTGCCTGGGTCTCCTGATCTGCAAAATGCAACAGCTGTGGGGCTCTGGGGGGCTCAGACCCGGCAGGTGGAAGGAGGTCCACGCGTGTGGCCTTCACCCTGAGCACTAGCTCCCCTCTCTGGCTCAGGTCCCGGGGAAATCCCACCCGAGGGAACACCTACAATGGGGGAAAGGGGTGATGCTGGAAAGACCCTGGGAAAGGACTGACACAGGGCACTGCGGGTGAGGGGCTTTCCATGCTCAAGTGGAAGGGAGATTCTGGTGGCTGAGAGGAGAGAAACCTGCCACACCTCCGGGGTCACGGTGATGATAGTCTCCACTCTCCCCTCCCCCCACCTCTGCTTGGCCCCATCACATCACTGTTCCAGTAGTGACCCCTCTCTGAAATCTCTCATACAATTACCTTATTAACTTGCATGTGCCCTGCCTCCTTCTCTAGGATGTCACCTCTTCCTGTGGCGACCTGTCCCCAGGACTTGGCATGTGCTTCCCGAATGGCTGAAGGGACACTCCCCGCGCGGGGCTGGGCTAAGCAGGACAGGGGCTTCCTGGGAAGGAGCCCCGGGTTCCCAAGGAAGCCTGGGGACGGCAGCGGGCTCTCAGCCCAGAAGGCAGGTGAGGTTCCCTGCCCAGCGAGGGTCACCTAGCAGCTTCCAGGAGGGACGGCAGGGTGGGGCTCAAAGGTCTCCTCCCCAGGGCACCAATTGCTGGGATTCTGGGAGGGAGAAGGGTGTTGGCTCCTGGAATATGTTTTCCATGGGGTCAGGGTCAGCACCCCTTGTATCCCCAGGCCCCTGGCTCTGGGGGGGACTCCTGTCTGTTTGATGACTGGTGGGCGGCCAGGGACTCCGGGCTTATCAGACCTTGTTCCTGACAAGGGACTGCTCCTGGCTGGCCTGGCCCCTGCTTAGGCAGGACCAGGCCTCAGCCTGGGTCTGCCTGTTCTTCTCTCCGCAGAGCCAGTCCCCACCCGGCCGGGGATGGGGGGTGGGGGGTGGGGGGTAGCTCTTTGCTCAAAATCCTCTGAACTCCTCATCCTTCCATCCCTGCCTCAGTCCCAGTGGCTCAGGGGCTGTAGGAGCCTCCTCCCTGTTCTCTCAGCCCCTTTGATCTGTTTTCCATGTGGCAGAACAACACGGCCATGTTCTAAAATTTGACTGCAGTCCCACCCCAGGGATGCCAAATCCTTGAACGTCCTGGCATTTCTCTGAGGGTAAAAGTTCAGCCACCCTCCCCTCAGCCCCGACCCTCCCACCCTGGTCTCTGTGCTATGGTGTCTCACATGCTCCCCTCTACGTTTTCCTTGACCACTGGGCCTTTGCACATGCGGTTCCCTCTGCCTGGTTAGTTGTGGATTCTCAGCTTGCAGATCAGGCCTCAAATGTCACTGCTTCTTCTTCTCTTAATGTTTTATTTATTTTCGAGAGAGACACAGACAGACAGAGAGAGAGCAGGGGAGGGGCACAGAGAGAGGGAGACACAGAACCTGAAGCAGGCTCCAGGCTCTGAGCTGTCAGCACAAAGCCCGACGCGGGGCTGGAACCCACAAACCGTGAGATCATGACCTGAGCCGAAGTCGGACGCTTAACCGACTGAGCCACCCAGGGGCCCCTCAAATGTCATTTCCTCCAGGAGACCCTCTCAGACCCCTGGCCAGGTCACATCCCCCTGCTACACACTCGAGGGGCACCGTATTTGCCTTCAGGGACTGTATGCGATAATTATATAACTGTTTAACATCTGCCTCCCCTTAGACCTTGAGTGCCCGGGGCATGGGAACCCTCTGTACCCAGCTTCCCCCAGGACCGCACCTGGTATCTCAAAGTTTAGGGACTGGGAAGACAGGTTCATTCCTTCACGCACTCGTGCATTTGCTTCCAGTAAGCGCTTACTGAGAATCTGCTGTGGCCGGGCTACAAAGTTAGTATAGACCTGACCCCAGCCCTGTGGGGCCCACAGAGCAGGGGCGCAGGGAGGGCTTCCTCCTGAGAGTCTTAGACAGTGGACAGGGGGTCTGAAAGGCTGGGGAGGGGACCACTAGGCTCGGCAACAGCCCATGCAAAGATCTGGAGGCCGGGAAAGACACGCACGGTTGTGGGTATGTGGGGCTGCGATGCAGGGAGGGAGGAAGGGGGCAGAGAAAACAAGGACAGATGGAAAGGCTGAGGCCCCACGAGTCAGAGCAGAAACTCAGGGCCTAGGGCCACCTTCCTGCCTCAGCAGCTCACTTCCCTCTGGCCTCCCAGCCCGGCAGCTCAGGGCCCGCAGGAGACATGCTCGCTGGCTCCAACCCCTTCCCTCGGGGGCCCCTAGCAGCAGGGACAGGGCCTGGCAGGGGGCCAGGGCAGTGTGCGCGGGTTTTCCTCAGTGCGTCAGCAAGCAGGGAGCCCTGAGGGGCACCAGCTCTGCTCAGAAATGATCCTCATTTTCGGGCACACCCCAGTCGGCCAGGGCTCTCACCGAGTGCTCAGGCCGCCCGTGGACCAAGCCCAAGCTACAGATGGAGAAAGTGGGGCGTGGGGAGGTGTCGGGGGTCTCAGAGCTGGGATGGGGCACAGTCAGGCCCGAACCCACAGCCCGCGTGGCTTCGAGCGCAGAACAACGCTCTCTCAGGAGCCGGTTCCATGTGGGGCAGTCTGGTCCCAGGCAAATCCCCTCCCCGGAGTCACACGGGGCGTGTTGGGGCTCAAGGTGATCACAATAGCTTCAGTGCTTCTAGGTCCGGCTCTGAGCGTTCTGTGCACACGAAGGCACCGACCTCACCATACCCCAGAGGCGGGTACTATGGTCAGCCCATCGGCCCATTCCAGAATCCCAGGCATTTCCTGACAGGACAGGCACACTGCCTGAAATCGCAGCATTTGTAGAGACCCTGAGGAGCCTGCCGGCTCCGGATCGCCCTGAACAGGAAGGAGCAGCTAGCTGGCTGGGCACAGAAGGTTCTGGGGCTTGGAAGGTGGGTTGTGCTATAGGAACGTGCCCTCTACCCATCTCTCATCTCACACGTGGAGGCCAGCAGGCCAGTTCCATCTTGACTCCTGGCACCACCTTCCCTTCTGGAAGCTTCTTCCTGCCTGGAGGGAGATCCGAGGGGGCAGAGTCCCGTCCTTGTGCCCCGGTATCCCAACCACAGCCTCATCCCCAAGCACAGGGTCTCGATCCCTGCAGGGTACCTTCTCAGCTCTCCCTGATTACGTCATATTCTTGTCACTATACTGCTAAATTGTAATGACCCCATATTCATGAAATATGACATCACTATACAGGACTATTCTATTATCCTGGTAACTTTGGCAGGGAGGTCTCTCGGACCCTACCATCTAGTAATATTGCCATCTGGGACTTGAAATCTCCCTGAAGTTAGTAGTTCTTATTTTCCACCTGTTTATAAAAGCTGCTCATGAACGTGAACTGTTTTTTGGGAACAGCACCCACACTGCGGGGTTGTGAGGACGATCGGATGACTGGGCCGGCGATCGCGGGGGGGGGGGGTCGGCGGCGCTCAACCAACGCCAGGTTCCGTTTCTCTAGCTCGGCAGCACCATGTTTTCGTATGTTCCAAATTATTCTTTAAAATCAAGAAATCAAACAGAATAAGGCCTATCCATGTGTGATGATGGGAAGTGAGTTCTGAGATATATTTTCAAGTAAGAAGCGCAAAGAACAGCGTGTATAGAAGATCACCATCTGTATTTTTAAAAACGGGGATATCTCATCCATGCAACTCAAGAGCAGAAAACAAACATCTCATTTAAAAATGGGCAGGGGGATCCGAGTAGACATTTTTCCAAAGAAGACGTACATACGGCCAAGTACGTGAATGCACTTGCCAAGTATGTGTACAAGGTATGTGACAAGGGGCTCAGTGTCACGAATCGCCAGGAAAACGCAAATCAAAACCAAGACGAGGTGCTACCTCACACATGTACAAGGGCTATTAAAAAACAAACAAACAAGGGGCGCCTGGGTGGCTCAGTCGGTTGGGCGTCCAACTTCGGCTCAGGTCGTGATCTCACGGTTCGTGAGTTCGAGCCCCGCTCAGGTTGGGCTCTGTGCTGACAGCTCAGAGCCTGGAGCCTGCTTCGGATGCTGGGTCTCCTCTCTCTCTCTGCCTCTCAAAAAAAAAAAAAAAAAACTAATAAAAAAAATTAAAAACCAAAAAACAAACCAAAGAGGAAACCGGTGTCGGCGAAGATGCGGAGAAAAGGGAAGGAACCCTTGCGCGCTGCTGGTGGGAATGTAAATTGGTGCAGTTCTCAAAAAGTAAATAAATAAAAATAGAACTACCATATGATCAGTAATTCCACTTCTGGGTATAGATCCAGGAAATGACATCACCGTCGCAAAAAGATATGGATTCACTGCAGCACTATTTCCAACAGCCAAGACACGGAAACGACCTACGTGTCCATCGGTGGATGAATGGATAAAGAAAATACGGTGGATACGTATACAGCGGAATCCCATCCGGCCATAAAGAAAGAAGGAAATGCTGCCATTTTCAACAGCGTGGATGGAACTCTGAGGGCTTCCCACGAAGCGAAATCAGTCGGACAGAAAGTTAAATGTTGTGTGATCTCATATACAGGCGGAATCTGAAAAAGCCGCATCATGGAAACAGGACAGGTTGGTGGTGGTCAGGCACCAGGGCGAGGGATGGGGCCGGGGGTGGACACGGCGAAGGCGGTCAAAAGGTTCAGATCCCCAGTTACAAGAGAAGTCAGTCCTGGGGCCGTCGCATACAGCGTGGCGACGACAGTTAATAATACTGTATTGTGTACGTGCAAGTTGCTGAGAGAGTAGATCTTAAACGTTCTCATCACAAGAAAAGCACCTCTGTAACTCTGTGCGGTGACCGATATTAAGGCCACTTACTGTGGTGATCTTTTTGCAATATATGCAAATATCGAATTATTATGTTGTATACCTGAAGTTAATATGCTGATTATGTCTCAAAAAGATAAATAAATAAAAAGGAGCAGGGGAGCCCGGGCGGCTCAGCTGGTTAAGGATCTGCCTCTTGGTTCGGCTCAGGTCATGATCATGCTGTATGTGAGTTCGAGCCCCACGTAGGGCTCTGTGCCGACAGCATGGGGCCTGCTTTGGATTCTCTCTCTCCCTCTTTAGCTGCCCATCCCCAACTCGTGTTCTCTCTCTGTCTCTCTCAAAATAAATAAACGTAAAATATATATACCAAAAGAATGGGGACATATCTAATCTGTCCATCCACCCATCCATCTGTCTCCTGTGTTCACACAGGATATGTCTGGAAGGGTGCACAGGTGACATATAATGTACCCCTGGACCCCCACCCCTCACGCTTTTCTCTCTCTTGTCACTCTCCCTAGAACGTACATGGCATACTATACATTTTACCTCCTTATTTGTCGTCTGTCTCTTCCAGAGAAGAAGCCCCATGAGGGCAGGGGTGTTTGTCCGCCGTGTTGGCCGCTGTGACCCCTGAGCCAGAATGGCGCTGTCCCAGGGGGTAACCAGCAGGCACAGGCGACGACTGAGCACTTGCAGTGGGGCTGCTTGGGACAGAGATGTGACATGAGTCAAATACACACTGGGTTTTGAAGGCTCCGTGTGTGCTATGACTCAACTGTGTCTCCCTCCAAAACTCATATGCTCAAGCCCTAATGCTCACTTGGTCAGAAAGTGACTGTATTTGAATTTTTTTAATGTTTATTTATTTTTGACAGAGAGAGAGAGAGCGCGCGAGCACAAGCGGGAGAGGGGCGGAGAGAGAGAGAGAGACACAGAATCCGAAGCAGGCTCCAGGCTCAGAGCTGTCAGCACAGAGCCCGACGCGGGGCTTGAACTCACGAACTGTGAGATCACGACCTGAGCCGAAGTCAGGCACTTAACCGACCGAGCCACCCAGGCGCACCTGAATGTGACTGCATGTGGAGACAGGGCCTTTAAAGAGGTGATGAAGGTAAAATGAGGCAGTTAAGAGGGGCCCTAATATGATGTGACTGGCGTCCTTATAAGAGGAGATTAGAAAACAGGGACACAGGCACAGAGACAACACAACGTAAGGACTCGGCCAGAAGCAGACCATCTACAAGCCAAGGAGAGAAGCCTCAGGACAAACCGGTTCCTCCCGCGCTTTGGCCTTGAACTTCCCGCCTCCAGAGCTGTGAGCAAGTACATTTCAGGTCTGTAAGCCCCCCAGCCTGTGGGACTTTGTTATGCAGCCCCAATAGGCTGGTCCAGGATGAAAAAACAATGTAAGCTATCTCATTAATAATTCTTGGGGCGCCTGGGTGGCGCAGTCGGTTAAGCGTCCGACTTCAGCCAGGTCACGATCTCGCGGTCCGTGAGTTCGAGCCCCGCGTCGGGCTCTGGGCTGACGGCTTAGAGCCTGGAGCCTGTTTCCGATTCTGTGTCTCCCTCTCTCTCTGCCCCTCCCCCGTTCATGCTCTGTCTCTCTCTGTCCCAAAAATAAATGTTGAAAAAAAAAATTAAAAAAAAAAATAATTCTTAAATTGGTTCCACATCCTGGGTTTGGGTATAGTAAACTAAAGAAACATATTATAAAAATTAATTTCACCGGTTTCTTTCTACTTTTTTTTTTTTTATCAAACGCACCTCCTTGCAAAGTTAAAATTTCACCTGCGGCTCTCATTTGAGGCTCGTTATCATATTCTTATCGGACCTCACAGCCTAGCACGGTGTCTGGAACATAGTAGGCACTCAACAAACAGCGGATGGATGAATGAATGAGATCGCTGGCTTTGGGAAATGACTGGGGGACAGAAGGGAGGGAGCCTGGCTCGTCCCTTTGGTTAAGTATCTTGTTAAAAAAAAAGATCTAAATTAAAACATGATAATATACTCCTTGCGATGACTTAATATATTACAACATAAGTCACATTAACACTCATGCACTTAAAAGATGCCCCTCATGGGTATAGACATAATTGCCAGCCAGCAGGTCCTTCGGATGGAGTGCCGGAAAGTTGTGATTCAGAGGGCAGGGGCATCCCTCCCCACACCCAGCCTCAGGCGGGGAAGCAGACCCCAGAGTCCGTGCACAAGCCCCTTCCCCAGGATGAACAAAACACAGGTGGGGCCCAGGTATAGCCCTCAGGGCCAATGACCTAAGTACCACCCATCCCAAACTCCCTCCAATCCTCCTGTCTGCTTCTGGGGTTTGCTTTGTCCATCTGTAAAATGGGCACATTCGGCTCACACCGTTAAAAAATAAAAAAAATTTCTTATTATGGAAAATTTCAAACATTGGCAAAGGCATAGAAAATAGAAAGGGAGCCTCTAAACACCACACTTACCCTCAACAACCGTCAACTCGTGGCCATTTTGTTTGACATATACACCCCCTCTCCACCTGATTTTTTTTAAGTTTTGTATTTATTTAAGTAATCTCTACACCCCAGGTGGGGCTCAAACTCACGCCCCCAAGATCCTGAGTTGCACGCTCTTCGGACAGAGCCAACCAGGCATCCCTCCACCTGATTTTAGTTGTTGACGTTTATTTATTTATTTAGAGAGCGTGCGAGCAGGACAGGAGCACAGAGAGAGAGGGAGAGAGAGAGGATCCCAAGCAGGCTCCGCCCTGTCAGCACGGAGCCCGACATGGGGCTTGAACTCAAAACCGCAAGATCACGACCTGAGCTGAAACCGAGAGTCGGGCACTCAACTGATTGAGCCACCCAGGCACCCCTCTACCTGATTATCTGAAAGCTTATCTCCAACTGTGGTATTATACCAAATAATAACACCACTGTGGTATTATTATACCAAATAAAAGTGAACAATAATACCCTAATATCATCCAGGATCCCTGTGGTATTCACATTTCCCCGAATATCAATGAAAAAAACACAATATGTTGTTCAAATGAGTGTGTTCAAATCGGGATCCAAACAAGGTCTACACCTTGAACTTTTCTCAAATCTCCTTTAACACAGATTCTAGATTACTCCTGCAGTTCCTTCGGTCCTGCCAGTATCCACCCTCCTATCAGTTATCTATCCGCCGCACAACAAATGGCCCCATAGCTTAGCGGGTTAAAACAGCAAAAGTTATCTCACGGTTGTTGTGGGGCAGGAGTCTGGGCGTGGCCTCCTCCAGCTCAGGGTCTCTCACAGGCTGTCGGCCTGGGCTGTGGTCTCATTCGCAGGCTGGCTGGGGAAGGATTTGCATCTAAGCTCACTCACTAGATGTTGGCAGCATTCGGTTCCTTGCCGTTTGGTCCCCTCCAACGTGGCAACTTGTTTCACCAAAGGGAGCAAAGGAGAGAGAGAGAGAGAGAGAGAGAGAGAGAGAGAGCGAGCAGTGAGTCGTGGGTCTCTGGCTTGCGCACCTGGAGAAGCTGCTGAAACACAGCTTGATGGGGCTCCTGACTCAGTAGGCTTGGGTGGGGCCCAAGAATGTGGATTTCTTTTTTTTTTTTTCTATCTATCTATCTATCTATCTATCTATCTATCTATCTATCTATCGAGGGAGGGAGAGAGAGGGAGAGAGAATCCCAAGCAGGCTCTGTGCTGTTAGCACACATGAACCATGAGATCACGACCGGAGCTGAAATCAAGAGTCAGACGCTTAACCGACTGAGCCTCCCAAGGAGCCCCGGAATGTGCATTTCTAACAAGTTCCCAGGTGACGCAGAGGACCATGCTTTGAGAAGTACTGAATTATAGGGACCTCCCTTCCTTCAGTTTTAATTTCTTCCTTACATTTTATCTGTTGGTGGGTGACTTAAGAATTCCCAGGTCAGGCCACTGATTTCAGCCCTGGTGGTGAATAAGAATTACTTGGGACGCTTTAAAAAAGATGGGGACTTAGAGGCCCCATTCAAGACCTACTGAATCAGAAAATGGGGTGGGAGTTTCAGAGATGGGTTTCTATTTCTTTTTAATGTTTATTTATTATTGGGAGACAGAGAGACACAGAGTGTGAGCAGGGGAGGGGTAGAGAGAGGGGGAGACACAGAATCTGAAGCAGCCTCCAGGCTCTGAGCTGTCAGCACAGAGCCTGACGCGGGGCTGGAACTCACAAACCGCGAGATCATGACCTGAGCCGAAGTGGGTCACTCAACCAACTGAGCCACCCAGGTGCCCAAAGGGGTGTTTCTATTTTTAAAACTCTGTGTGTGATCTTCCTCTGCAGCCAGGCAGGGTTGAGACCCACTGGGCAAAGAGAATGGGGGCTAACCCTGGGTAAGTCCCTTTAAATACTCACAGTGCTATCGATGACTGGGGTTTATTGGGGTGTCTCTCACATGACAAGCCCTGCACTTGTATCTTCGTGTCTCATTGTCACCAGGGCAATTGCGAGGCAGGTGTGATGGCACATTACCCCCGTCCCACAGATGACAAGAATGAGGCTGACGCAGAAGGGACTTCCCCGAGGTCACCCAGTGTGGGGATTTTCAAGTACATTCCACGGGGGATTTTCAAATAAATTCCTTGACACCCCTTCCCTCAAAAAGTGGAGCTGTGAGCTGGACTTAGTGACCACTTCTAGGGAACAGAATATGGTAGGAGTGACGGGGGGTGACTTCCGTGACGAGCATTCTGCTTGCTCCCTACCTGGAATCACTCAGGCTGGGGAAGCCGGCCGCCATATTGCAAGGCCACTCAAGAAGCCCTGTGGAGAAGCCCTCTCTGTGAAGAACGGAGGCCTCCTGCCTACAGCCAGATGAGTGAGAGCCGCGTGGAGGTAGGTTCTCCGACCGTGAAGCCTTCATGTGACGGCAGCTCTGGATGGCCTCTTGTCTGCAGCCTCATGAGGGACTCTGAGCCGGAACCAACCAGCTGAGCCACTCGGGAATACCTGACCCATAGAACCTCCAAGAAAAAACATGCCTGCTAAGGGTTGGGGAGTTTGTTGTGCAACGATAAACTCATACACGCCAAAAGACAATCTCAGGTCTGAGTGGTTCTGGGGGACTCCACTCTTACTCCGGCCCCTGAGGCAGAGTCTTCCAACAGGCAGGTGTGAGGGACATGGGCTTTGTAGTTTCAGGGATGGGTGTTCATGAGTCCCTACCCCACACATGCACAGACCTGGGAGCCCTCTGCCCCCAGCCGATGTCCCAGCGTGGCCGCAGAGTGACCCCGGGAGGTCTCCCTCTAGCAGGGCCCTGCGTTTCCTGGGGCACTGGACTGTAAGGGCCACGGAGGTGGGGACATGACTGGTGGTCACCACAGAAGCTTATGGGGCACATAGCAGGTGTTCAATAAACAGCCATTTCATGAATCATTCCCTTGAACCAGCTTCCACGGGGGGGGAGGGGGGGACGTGTTGGCTGATTAGAAGCCCTTTTTTGCATGCAGCACATCAGGGGTCTGTCTCCTGCAGGAGGCTGCAACTCCCTGAGGGGTCACTCTGCCTTTATACTCTAAACGGGGCTGGGACACCGTCCCTGGAGGAGCAAATGTAGTAACAGCACCTCCAGCGATCAGTAACTGGAAAGTGACAAAGCTGGGTTCAAAGGCAGCTCTGAGCCCCTTGTCTACTGGCGGCCGCAGGCCTACAGCACGTGCTGGAGTCTCCGTGTTCTCTCGGTGGGAAGCCCCCAGCCCTCTGATGTAGACAAGGGGGCTGTGTGCTCAGGCTCAGCTGTGGATAAAAGCCTCGGGGAGCCGGGCCTTGGGAGTAATTCCTGCCTGACCCCAAAGCCACCCCAGGCCCAGGATGGCAGCTGTGAATAATGGATGACCCTGGGGGAACATTATGGCCCGTGATTCACCTGGTCTATGGCCTGTGGAGGGAGAGGCTGGATGGACTTCCCTAACAGCCTCTCATGAGTTCAGAGTCAAAGGCAGGGGCCCCAGGGGAATCGGGGGAGGGGGGGGGGGGTCAACCTCACTGCCTACCGCTCCTCCATTTCAACCTTCAGATGCTTCCTCCTGGAGAGGCAGCCATTCCGCTCCCCAGGCCCAGGGGCTGGACTCTGGACTACGGAGGAAAGGAAGGGAAATGGCTTTGATGGGTGGTGGTGATGGATGAGGGGTCTACAGCCAGACTGCCAGGGTCCGAGTCCTCTACTGCATGCTAGCTGTGTGCCCTCAGAGGATTTACTCACCCCCACTGAGACTCAGTTTCCTCATCTGTAAACGGTAAGGAATAACATCTATTTCATGGAGTTGCCAGGGGCCCACTGACTTAACAGCACATATCCAGTACTCGGCAAGTGACCTGGCACACGGTAAGTGCTCAATAAATGCTAGTCAGTGTTCTTGTGCTGTGTACCAGGCAACGGGGGGAGCATTCTGCATATTTTAACTCATATAATCTCCATACCCAGGGCAGTATCCACTGTCGTACAGATGAGGAAACTGAGGCTCACAGACATGAAGCTTAAGATTTCACAGGCGACAGTCCATGCGAGAAGCAGAATTTGAAAAAGCAGAATTTGAGAAAATCCGGTGAGCAATTTCCAGTACACTCCAGAGTTCCAATCGAATGTCCTGTCCCACTGTTCCCCAAATACACCTGCCACCCTACAAAAGCCCCTGAGATTATACGACCAATCCCTACCTCGTACCACCTATACAAAGCTCAACTCTAGATTGAAGACTTAATGCCAACGATCAACAAAAAACACTTAAAAGTCTTTAATAGAAATTATAGGTAAATCTCCTTTAGAACTCAGTGTTGGGAAGGATGATAGATTATGAACTCAAATGTCTAAAACAAACCTGCAGAACCTTAGTAGAAAGTATATGTGAAGATGTTTTAGTCCGTAGGGTTGAGAAGGATGCTTTGTATCATTAGTGATCAAGGAAATACAGATCAAGATCTCAACTGGAAATAATTTTATACTCAATTGGCAAACATTTTCAAATCTAAAAATACCGGGGCGCCTGGGTGGCGCAGTCGGTTAAGCGTCCGACTTCAGCCAGGTCACGATCTCGCGGTCCGTGAGTTCGAGCCCCGCGTCGGGCTCTGGGCTGATGGCTCGGAGCCTGGAGCCTGTTTCCGATTCTGTGTCTCCCTCTCTCTCTGCCCCTCCCCCGTTCATGCTCTGTCTCTCTCTGTCCCAAAAATAAATAAACGTTGAAAAAAAAAAAATTAAAAAAAAAAAAATCTAAAAATACCAAGTGTCAGAAAGGACATGGGTGGCACACGCTGAGGGTAGGAATGTAATTAGTACGACCACTTGAGGGACGCCTGGGTGGCTCAGTCAGTTAGGTGTCCAACTTTGACTCGGGTCATGATCTCACGGCTCGTGGGTTTGAGCCCCACGTCGGGCTCTGTGTTGACAGCTCGGAGCCCAGAGCCTGTTTCGGATTCTGTGTCTCCCTCTCTCTCTGCCCCTCCCCCGCTGGTGCTGTCTCCCCCTCTCTCTCAAAAATAAATAAACATCAAAAAAAAAATTAAAACCCCACAAAAACCAAGTGGGACACGACCCAAATGGGACACGGCCCAAAAGGCCATCCGCAGGAGAGGTGATGGATCAGGGGTCCAGTGACCTGGTGGATTAGGACAGAACAGCTAAAACAAGTGAACTATTATGGGTCAATCCTAGCTACATACTATTACATGAAGAAACTAAGTCCCAGAAGATTCATATGCCCTGATACCATTTTTTGGTGGCCTGGATGCCCTTTGTTGTGGATTGAATTGTGTTCCCCCTCCTCCAAAACATACTCAAGTCCTAATCCTTGGAACCTGTAAATATGAACTTATTTGGAAACAGGGTCTTTGCAGATGTGACTAATTAAGTTTAGATGAGGTCATACTGGGTTAGAATGGGCCTCACCCATACGTGGTCGACTAATTTTTTTGACAAGCGTACCAAGAACACACAGAGGTGAAAAATAAGTCTCTTCAATAAGTGGTATTGGGAAAACTGGATATCCACATGCAAAAGTATGAAACCAGACCCCTGTCTTCTATCACTCATAACAATTAACTCAAAATGGATCAAAGACTTACACGTAAGACCTCAACTCATAAAACTTCTAGAAGAAAACATTGATGTTAGTCTTAACGTTAGTCTTGGCAATGATTTCTTATATAAGATACCAAAAGCACAGGCAACAAAAGCTAAAACAAACAAGTGGGACTATATAAAACCAAAGAGCTTATGAAAAGCCAAGGAAACCATCCATGAAGTGAAAAGGCAATCTACAGAATGGGATCCCAAATATATAAAGACCTGATACAACTCAATAGCCAAAACAGGAAACAATCCGATGTAAAAATGGGCTAAGGGCCTGAACAGACATCTTCCCGAAGAATATACATGAATGGCCAACAGGTAGATGAAAAGGTGCCCAACATCACTCACCACCAGGGAAACGCAAATCCAAACCACAAGGTGATACCGCCTCATATCCGTTAGCATGGCTGTCATCACAAAGACAAGAGACAAGTGTTGGGGAGGAAGTGGGGAAGGAGAGCCTTGGTGCACTGCGGGTGAGGATGGAAACTGGTGCAGCCAGGAGGGAAAACAGTATGGACGCTCCTCAAAATATTAAAAGTAGAACTACCCTACGATCCAGCAATCCCACTTCTGGGTATAGATCTGAAGGAAAGGAAATCAAGATCTTGAAGAAACACCTGTACCCTTATGTCTCTGCAGTGATATTCACAAGACCCAAGACATGGAGACAACCTTTAATGTCCATCAACGGATGCATGGATGAAGAAGATGTGGGACACACACGCGCATGCACACGCACACGCACGCACACACACACACACAGACACAGAGGCAAGCATGTGAGAGGACGGGTGTGTCGATTACCTTGATATACCATGAATATGCATGGTTGAGAAGGATGTTCAGCATCACGATATAATTATCTTGATACATAATGTATATGTGTATCAAATCATCATATTGTATACTTAAAATTTTTTTTAATGTTTACTTATTTTTGAGAGAGTGGGGGAGGAGCAAAGACAGAGGGTGACACAGAATCCAAAGCAAGCTCAGGCTCTGAACTGTCAGCACAGAGCCCAATGCGGGGTTTGAACTCACGAAATGAGAGATCATGACCTGAGCCGAAGTCGGACGCTCAACCGACTGGGCCACCCCGGCATCCCTGTACCCTTTAAATATATAGTTATATTTGTCGATTACTCTTCAATAATGTTGGGGGGTGGGAGGGAGAGACAATGACACACAGGGGAGATGACTTGTGACAACGGTGGCAGAGACTGGGGTGACGCGTCCACAGGCCAAGGACTGCCAAGCCTGGCCACCAGCCACCAGGAGCGACAGGGAACCACAGATCCTTCCCTGGAACCTTCAGAGGGAGCACGGCCCTGCCGACACCTTGATATCAGATCTCTGGCCTCCTGGGCTGAGAGAGAATAAATTTCTACGGTCTTAAGCCGCCAGGTTTGTGGTTATGCGTCCCAGCGGCCCCAAGAAGCTAATATACTCTTCTAATAAAGTTAGCGAGAAGAAACTAAAAGTAAAAACACAGGGAGAACTTGTTTTGTCACGCTTCGCGTCACTGTGCATCACGGACACTGTGGTTGTTTTTTTTTTTTTACAAACTGAAAGTTCGTGGCAACCCTGTGCTGAGCAAGTCTATGGGTGCCTTTTTCCCCAACAGCATCTGCTCGCTCTGTGTCTCTGTGTCACATTCCGGTAATTCTTGCAACGTTCCGCACCTTTTCATTATTGTTCTATTTGGATTGCGGCAGTGTCATGATAAAACTTTAACGGACGAGGAGCTGCTTCCTATGAAGGAGCCAAGAAAGTGGTTCCTTGAGATGGAATCTACTCCTGGTGAAGATGCCGTGCAGATGGTTGAAACGACAACAAGGGATCGAGAATATTCCAGAGACCGAGTGGAGGAAGGAGCAGCGGGGTTTGGAGGACTGACTCCAGTTTGGACAGAAGCTCTACACTGTGGGTGACATGCTCGCGAGGAGCGTCACGTGCTACAGAGAAATTGTTCTTGAAAGGAAAGCCATCGATGCGGCAAACTTCACTGTTGTCTCATTTTAAGAAACTACCAGAGCCACCACCCCCACCTTCAGCAGCCACCAGCCATCGACATCGAGGCAAGACCCTCCACCAGCAGAAAGGTTATGACGCACTGAAAGCTCAGACGATGGCTAGTGTGTTTTTAGAATTGCTAAAGGCATGTGCGTCGTTTTTTTAGACCTAATATTACTGCGCACTTAATAGGCTCCAGTGTGGTGTAGACATAACTCTTACATGCCCTGGGAAGCCAAAAAAAAAAATGCATCTGACTCACTTTATTGCGGTATGTGCTTTACTACGTCGGTCTGGAAAAAATCGACAATATCTCCACCGTGTGCCTGTATATTTTTTAGGATGTGGGTACGATAAAACCAATCAAAAGGGAAAGCAGGCTGAGATACAGACAGGATACAAGGCAGGGATGGGAGGGCTGCCTCGGGATTAGATGTTGGCCATTGTTAGGGTCCTAGCTTTTGATGGATGGGCGTAGTATGTGACTAAAATAATTATGGCAATTTTTAAGGGGGCTTGGGTAGCTCAGTCGGTTAAACATCCAACTTCAGCTCAGGTTGTGATCTCACGGTTTGTGGGTTCAGCCCCGCGTCGGGCTCTGTGCTGACAGCTCGGAGCCTGGAGCCTGCTTCGGATTCTGTCTCCCCGTCTCTCTGCCCCTCTCTGCTCGTGCACTCTCTTTCTCTCTCTCAAAAATAAATAAACCCTTAAAAAATATTCAAGAAAACGAGAGCAGGTCCTGCAAGGACCAAAGAGAATACACCATGATCGGATTATGATGTGCCCGCAATTCTGTGCACCTGGGGTTCCTAACCTGGGTTCTGGCCGGCTGGACAGGTTCCCCACCTCATCCAACCATCTGCCACCGTCCCCTTGCTTCCCTGTTCCCCTGTCACCTCTACACTTATCTTCCGTTACATTCTGCTTCAAGGTGACTCACTCTTCCCACCCCACTAAATATTAGGGTGATGTAATAAGCTATGGGTATATCACTATCATCAATGGCAAAGCAATGCCTGTGCCACAAAGAGAAAGTAACTGCAAACATACATAGGCAGAGAACGACACGCTATTAAGTTCTAGGTCAAGGGTGTAGACACAGCATGATTCTGAGCCCAGGGTCTGCTCTCTCCAGGTGACAAGGGGCTGAGCCAGCCTTCAGGGGATGTTACAGCTGCGTAACAGGAGGTGAAGCTTCTTCCCCTTGAACCAGACAATCGCTGTGTGATTCAGAGCTACGTGATGGCTTCTCTGTGCCCTACCTAACCCCACCCTGCAGACCCCACCAATGGGTCACCTTTCCCTTTGGGAAATGGCCCGAAGGCCCAGCCGTTTCCAGTTGTATTTAGGCCTGGAACCCTTTTGGGAGGAGACCCAGCCTGATAGCTGTGGCTAAGCAGGGAAGCCCAGCTGGAGTCAGCTGGCTGACACCTCTCTGCTCCCCAGAAAGCCCCTCCCTGGTTCCGGCCCCTCCAGCACCCCAGGGAAGCGGGCACAGGGCCAGGCTGGCACAGGGCAGGCCCAGCTGGGTCTCAGCAAGCCCCAGGGAGCCAGGGTGAACTCATCGCTCGCCCTTAATTATCCTCCTGGCTAATGAGCATCTGAGAAGCTCCACGCCATCAACAGAGAGGACCCCCTGGGAGATGCTGGGGGCTGGGAGGTTCTAAGGGCCAGATGTCACCCTGGAGGAAGGTGGCAGGGGCCCTGACAGAGGAAATGGGCTTGGGGAGGGGACCTACGCTTCCTGCTTCTTCTCTGTAGGGGAGAAGGCCGGGGCCAGGCAGGAAGTTACAGCCACGGTTAAGGGCACTCGGCAGCCTACGATGTGAGGACAAAACAGGCTCGGGGGGCCCCCCACTTGTGTGACCTCTAGCCAAGGGCCTCACCTCTCACTGCTCCAAGCACAGTTCACAAACCATCACTACCCCCTGGGAGCTTGTGAGAAAAGCAGAACTTCAGGCCCAGACCTACTGAGTCAGAATATGCATTTTATCACGACTTCCAGGTGATTTCTGTGCCTCAGTTTCCCCATCCCTCAAATGGAGTTAAAATGTGCTTATGCATATGTGGTGCTTGCTGTCTGTTGCCACTGTTACTCGTGTTCTTGTTATTGAAACAACTCACTCTGGACAAGAGGAAGCCTGGTCCCAGGTCGCCTACGACCAGCCCCCCACCTCTGAGCATTCCCACGGGTGGGTTTCATGGGACCCCCTGTGAAGAGGAGGAGGCTGAGGCTCAGAGAGGTGCGGTGACTTGCCCCAATTCCACATGGTGAAGCCCAAGTTCACTCTCCACCTGTCTGCCCCTGTTACTAATGTTAAGAGCCGGGGCGCCCAGGTGGCTCAGTTGGTTGAGCCTCCGACTTCAGCTCAGGTCATGATCTCAGTTTGTGAGTTCGTGCCCCACATCGGGCTCTGTGCCAACAGCTCAAAGCCTGAAGCTGCTTCAGATTCTGTGTCTCCCTCTCTCTCTCGCCATCCTCTGCTCATGCTCTCTGTCTCTCTCTCTAAAATAAACATTAAAAAAAAATTTTTGTAAGAGTGAATGGGTAGGATTGCTTCCTCTGCATCGGAACCAAGCATTTGACGGGCTCACAATGACCTTGTGATGGTGACCTAACTCCCACCCCCATTTTCACATGAAGGACAAAGAGGGTAGGCTGCTTTTCCAAAGCTAGGCAGCAGGAAAGGCTGGATTTGAACCCAGCGGTCTCTCAACTTTTAAGTCATGGGGCATTTTCCCAGAATCTTTCTCCCCAGAGTGTCCCTGGCCTCCTCACTCATCTGCCAGTCCTGGCACTGGGGTTCTGAGCTCACCCCTGCCATGTCCTCACCACTAATGAGGTCTTTGCCAACTAAGGATGGGGCTGTCCAGACCCGCTAGAACTGGCTCCTTGGGAAGAACCTGTTTCCTCCTGCTCTGGGCTCCCAGGTGTGGCTCCTCTGGGCAGGGGCCAGGAGCTGCTCTGAGATGCTTGATCTGGCCTCAGGGGTACCTGACCTCGAGCTGGGCTTCCCTGTGCCTCTCTGTCCCCTGTTCCCGCTTAATTACACCCCCTTCAGACACCCGCCCCCCCCCCCCCAGTTCACCATCTGGATCTCCTGGGCTAGGGTGTAGTGGGGCCAGGCCCGGAATTCTGCAATGTGATCGTTCATTCATTCATTCACGCATCATCCCCATAGTCGGCACCTACTGGGTGCCAGGTGCGATTCTGCAGACTTGGCAACGAAAAGGACAGACCCAGTCCTGAGGGGGAGAGACAGACCAGGGAGAATAATGAAGGGGACTGCCGTGGAGATCTGAAAGGTGAAGGGCAAGAATGCTGCAGCAGGAGGAAAGAGCACTGCCAAAGGCCCAGAGCGGGGAAACAGCTGGGTGCATGCAAACCTGGAAAGAGGCCAGCTGTGGAGTGGGGGGAGTAAGGAGGGCTTGGCCACCAGGCCTGGTGAGCTGGGTCCTCCCATCTTCTCCCAGAGGCTTTGCTGGAGGCTGGGAAAGACTGTTACAGCAGACAAGCCTTCCAGCTCCCAGCATGAGGGGCTCCCCCTGCCCCCCTCCTGCCTTCCAAACCGAGGGGCCCTGGAAACTTGGGCCACAGAGGCTTTGGAGGACCCACTCTCACCTCTCCTGTAGGCCCCAGCTGGCCACAAAGGGAGTGTCATCTCGCTGGACTGCCTTTTTGGGTGGACAAATGGAGATTACTAACTGGCACCTTGGGGTAGGCAGACAAGGCCTGGCCTCGAATCCCACCTCTATCACGAGAGGGCTGGGGGTACTTCAGTACTTTGGAGCCTGGGTTGGTTCTTCTGTCCCAGGTCGGGTCGAAGAAGTGTGTTGAGCGGTTAGTACAGGTCGTGGCACCTGGTGGGGGCTAATCCCAGGGTTCGTTAGTTAAATTCCATGACTACAAGCGGCCAAATGCCCCGCGGCCTCAGCCTGCACCTGAATGAGAGCTCCGTGCGGGCAGGGGCGTTGTCTGTCGTGTTCGTGTCTGTTCGCGTGGCCACCGGCGAGCCCGGCACCCGTGGGTGTTCCGTAGTGTGGAGCCAACGGAAGCATGAACGATGAATGAATGAATGAATGAATGAACGAATGAAGGGACGAGTGAATGACCTGCCCCTTCCCCAGACTAGCAGGTTCAACTCCAAGGTCCCACCTCTCTGCTGCCCCGGCCCGGGGTTCCGCCGCTCCCCGTTTCCAGGCTACACCCTTACCTGCGGCGCGCCTCAGTTTCCCTCTCCGTGAGTGGGCGGGAATAGGGGCAGCGTCGGGGCGCTGCAGGGAGAGCCGCCGCCGGCGTCCCGCACAGCCCCAGGCGCCCAATCCGCGCGCGCCGAGGCCGAGCCCGCCCCCCGCCCCCGCCCCCAGCCCCCGGCCCCCGCCCCCAGGGCTGCCAGCTGAGCTCAGCCCCCGCCCCTCCCGGGCCGCCCCGGCCCCGCGCGCACGTGACCCCGCCCCGGTCCGCCCCGCCCCGCCGTCCCAGCGCGGGCTTCCATTGGCCGCTCCCGGCGGGCCACGCCTCCCGCCGGGGCGGAGCCGGAGATGCTCCGCCCGCCGCAGAGCGGGGCTCCAGCGTCCCGACGGTGCGCGGCGGCCGGACCGGGCTAGCTGGCGGGCGGAGCCGGGCCCGCGGGGCTGCCGCGGGGCGATCGGGCCGGGCTGCGGGCGGCGCCATGGTGAGCGGAGCCCGACGGGTCGGGCGCTGGGACCGGGCGGGGACGTGCGGGAGGGGAAGGGGCGGCCCCCGATGGGCTGGGGGCTCGCGAGGGGCGGCTTGGCCGCGGGCCGGGGTGGGGGTGGGGGTGGGGGTCGCCGCGGCGGGGGAGGGACGGCCCGGGCGGGGGCGCGGCTGCGGGGGGGGGGCGGAGGGTCTGTTCCGGGGGGCCCGCGCCCGCGGGCGGGGGTTCTTTGTCCGCTGCGCTGCGGCGAGATCGGGACAAAGGAGGCGGCGGGGGGCGGCGGCCGCTTTGCGGGGAGCGGGTGTTTCCCCCCACCCCCATTGCATGCCCGCCACCGCGGCCCGCAGTTCCGCGCCCCAAGCCGGCCGCCGGGCTCCTCGGGATATTTAAAATTAACGGAGAAGGCGGGCGTCGTGGCATCCCCCAGGGTGGTCCGGCGGGCTCCGGGGGTTAGGGGTGGGAGTGCGGCTGCTGGCGACGTCTGGCGCCCATTTCGCAGGTGGGGAAACTGAGGACGGGCCGCAGCATTTGGTGCCGGGTTCCATCGGCAATGACTGCGCGGCGTGGGCATGACTGGGTATAGTGGGCCCCCCCCTCCGTCCCCCCGGGCGGGCAGACTGGAGTCGCTTCTCCAGCTGTCTCTCCCCCTCCAGCTGTCCCCCGGTAGGCTGAGCCCCTTCGTCCCTCTAGCCTCACTCAGCTCCTTGGTGGAGGGGTGGAGATGGCGTCGCCTGGCAGGGTTAAATGAGAGGGTGCGTGGAGCTCGTCTGGCACCGCGCCTGCACGTCGACCGCGCTAGGCACGCGGTAGCTGCCGGGCGCCTGTCATCCCTGTGTCCCCAGCATCGAGCCCTCCTCACTCTGCCTGCCCCGGTGGGACAGGGGTTCACCTGGGCCTGAGGCAGGGGAGTGGGGAGGTGGGGGTCAAGAATATGATATTTCCCTGTTAGGGTTGAAATCTGGGATTCCAGATGCAGATTGCCTGGGTTTGAATCCCTCTGCGGCTACTTCTGAGCTGTGTGACCTTGGGCAATTGACTGAACTTCTCTGAGCCGCATATTATCTGCAAAGTGGGGATAGTGATAACACTAGGGTTGTTTTGAGGCTGAAAGGAGAGCTGATCCGTGTGAAGCGTTCAGCATCTCAGCGTCTAGCCCAAAGTAATCATTGCCAACTTTTGTTCAGCATCTACTGTTATTGCCAGAGTCGTTGGGCCAAGTGGCTGACCCTGTGAGAATGACCAGTGGCTGATTCACAGGGTGGGGGCATGAGCCTCAGGCCTGGGCCACGCAAGACCAAGACTGACCTTGGGGCAGTCCCTCGGCTCAGTCTGTACCAGCTTCCTCTTCTGCCCGCGGGGAACCTAGGGGGTTCTGGTGCCAGCTTCCTCTTCGGGGGGGGCTGGGGTATGGTTGGGTGGGTGACGGAGGCTGAGGGGACACTGGCTACGTGGCTGGGCACAGCCCCGTGATGGTTAGTTTCCCATCGGCATCCCTGCTGCTCTCGATCCTGGGTTTTGGAGTGCAGGAACCTCACGGGATGCATCCTTGGGTCCCCGCGCCTGCTTGGGCCTGGCACGGAGTAGATGTTTCAGCTGCGTCCTCCCTGCAGTCCTGTGTTCCTAATCGGAAAACCAGGCAGGAAATGTTTCTGGCTTGTGAACTGGGGTCCCCCCGAGGGGCAGAGTCTGGTTTCTTGGCACACCTGGCAGATAGATGGCTTTGTTGTCGCGGGGCATGGCGTAACCCCTAGGGGCAGTGCCACAAGCACTGTAAACAGGGGCCCATGTAAGCAGGGTCGTCCCAGAGATGGAGGCTGCAGGGTTGGGGTGGCGAGCTGGTGTCCTGCTGGGCGGGGTGACACTCGTGATATGCCCAGTTAAGCGAGAAGGTGGCAGGTGTCCTTGAGGAAGAGGCTGTGTGTGGTTACAGGCCCGGACCGGGCTCTGTACCCTCCTGGGAGGCAGGTCCTTGGGGAGAGGAGGCGGAGGTGGTCCCAAGGGCTCACCGTCCTCCCTGTGGCACCAGGAAGGCGTGGTGCCTGGTGACACGCAAACCCCATGGCCCCATGGCCCTTCCGTTTTCCCATTGCTTATCGCCGCTCATCCTCCCCAGAGCCTGGGGGGTGAGGTCAGGGCCTCATTCCCACTTTGCACACTGAGAAACTGAGGCCATGCGGGGCAGTTTGCGTGGCTAGGTCAGAACAGCTCCCAGTAGAGGGGGGAAGGCGGCGGGGGAGGTGGGGGTGTGAATCCCGTTGCTAGCCGTGGCCCCCCTGGGCCTGAGTGTGTAAGGTCACCCGTGGACTGGGGTTAAGGCTCCGTTTTGGGGTCCCATGAAGAGGCAGGTAACTGGACCCCGGTGCTACATTGGGGAAGACCCAAGTTGTGGGCCTTTGAGGGAGAGCAGGACAGTGAAAGGCATCTGCCCTCAGCTTGCTGGTGGCCGAGGTGGGGACTGTCCTTTTGAACCTGCTGGTGGGCAGAGGGGGCAGGGAATGGGGGGCTCAGGGGGGCGGCCTCAGTAGACTGGGAGGCGGGGCTTCAGAGCCTGTTTTTGCAGGAGCTGTGGGGGAGACCTGAGGGACAGGCCACCCTGGTCGAGGGAGGCAGGGCCGGGGGTCCGCAGAGTGGGAGGGTGGAGGGTTGGTCCTGTATGTTCCAGGGAATCGATGGCCTCAGGTTTCCAGTGCTGATCTTTGTCCTGACCGAGGGAGCTCGTGAGGACGTGCCGCTGAGGTGGGGGACGAGGGAGTACGTTCTGTTGCCCACCCCCCTCCCCCGCCCCCACCCCCTCACCAGTCTGGCCCCATCCTCTGCATTTGGAAGACCCCTTCCTTTGGTCGCCTGGGCTTCCACTTCTGGGGGCACGTCCTGCTTTCTGGCTCTTCGCTCTTGAGCAATCTACTCGAACTCTCTGTGCCTCAGTTTCCTTATCCGTAAAGGGGGGGTTGAGACCGGTGAGCACGGTCGTTAGGAGGATTAAATATATGGAATGAATGTTAACTCCTTGATGATCGTTCTCAGGGGTCCGGGTCTCCCACATGCCGTCCCGGGCATCCACCCGGCCCAAGCTGTGGCCCTCCTGATCCCACCCCGTGGGCTTTCCTGGATCAAGGCGAGGCGTCTGATTGCAGGAGCTACTTTGGTTCAGAAGGGCATGAGGGAAGTCCAGGAAAAGGTGGGGTCCAGCCCGGGCCAAAGGGGGTGCAGGGGGAACCAGCCAGCCGCCCTCATGCTTCAGGTTTCCTCTGGGCTCCGATTCTCGGCGGCCCCCTCCTCTCCCTGCCCCCCAGCACGTGGAGGCAGCTGCCCTTCATGGGCTCAGGCCTGCTGTCGATCCACCTGCACACGATGCCTCTGCCCTCGCTCTCAGGCTGCCAGCCTCTGGCAGGAGTCGGTTGGGACAGGTGCGTAGGGTCCCAGTAGTGGCTTTGGGTTGGAGAGCTGGCTCGGGGGGGGGGGGGGGGGTGCTGCTGACCATGATCCCCATGAGGGCAGGCGCCCCTCTGTCTCATCACTCTGTCCCCAGGCTCGGAACTCTCAGCATTTATTGAGCGCCTGCTGTGTGCTGAGAATAGGGCTGGGGATCAGCCGTGGGCAAGATGGACAATGCCCTCTGCTTACAGACTCAGAGTCCGCCAAGGCGGCACGTTCTCTGACCCGAGAGAACTTCAGGTAGCAGGGAGCCCTAGGGAATAACACAAAGTTGTGCAAGGCGGTGGCAGGCGTGGGGCGGCGGGGCATCTGGAGCCAGGGTGGCCTGGGGAGATATCTTCCCAGAGGCACCTGCAGAGGAAGTCCCATATAATAGGAAGGGGCCAGTCATGGGACAATCCAGGAAGAACATTCCAGGCACAAGGAACAGAAAGTTCAGAGGCCTTGAGGTGGGAAGGCGGGGCGGGGGGGGGGGGCAGGGGTTTTTGATTCTCTGCTGATGCCAGGGAGGATTCTGAGCAGCGGATGACGCGGTGAGATTTTTTGTTTTTTAATCAGTTCCCAGTAAATGTTGCCGAGTGAATGAGGGAATAAGCAAACGCATTCCGGGGGGGTGCCAGGGAGCACAGGCCGGTCATGACCATGGCCTGGTCACCCGGCTCTATGCTCATGGCGGGGAGAGGCCCATCCCTGGCTCTGCCCAGTCCTCCTGGCCTGGGGCAGGTGCAGCAGACACGGCTTGGAGGTCACCACTGCTCTCCAAGGGTCCCTTTAAACTGGGGCTGCTGCTGTCTCCGTTTCCTCATCAGTCCAGGGGCCACTTGGCTTCCCCCTGGACTTGTAGGTGCCTCCTAGGCCCCCCGGCAGGTTCGGCCCCTGGGGTCCCCCCACCCTCCATCTTGCTGCCACTGTTTGATTTCCCACTTCCTGCCCCCAAACCACCCCCACTCCCCAAACACACACACACTTCCCCCTTCCGAATTGATACACCGCGCTGTCTTCCTGTCCGGGGGCCTGGTGGGAAGGCAGGTACCCCAGCAGGCCCTGGACACAAGAGGTCCGGGGAGAGGGATGAGGCACGTAGGTTGTCCTCCCTAGCAGGAGGAGAGCCTGAGGGTGGGGACAGGTTCCCCGGCCCAGCTGGCAGGCCGTCTCAGGGTGTGCGGAGGGGGCAGGGGGCTACCTGTCCTGTCTGGAGGCCTGGGGGGACAGGCTGAGAGGGCTTGTGGGAGCCGATGGCAGCCCTGCCGAGGACGGGGGACAAGCCAGGATAAGCCTGTGCACTTGGCAGCACAGAAGTGTGCAGGGCCCCTCCTGGAGCACACAGCCCGATGGGGGAGGCGAGTGCTAACCAGATGGCCGTGCTGTGGGAGCCAGGGTTGCTCACTGAAGCAAGCGCCCCGGAGGGAGTGGTGGGCAGGGGGGATGGGGAGAGCAGGTGCAGTTGTAGAACAGGGAGACCCTCCTGGACTCTCCCTGCTGGACTGCGGAGCCTGGAAGGCGTCCCCCCCACCCCCCGAGCTGGCGTCAACAGCATCAGGGCTTCTCACCCTCCATCCACGCTGTTGATGTTTGGGGCCCGATCTCTGTTCGTGGAGGGCACTGTGGGATGTTTAGCACATCCTTGGCCTCTGCCCACTCCATAGCAATAGCACCCCCACAGCCAGTGGTGACGGCAAAAATGTCTCCAGACATTGCCAAATGTCCCTTGGGAGGCACAGTCGCCCCAGCTGAGAGCCACTGGACAAGGGCGAGGGGAGCAGAGCGTTGGGGCAGAGGAGGACCTGCGGGGCCAAAGGCCTGGAGGTCAGAGGCGGTGGGGTCACTGTGGCTAGGGAGAAGCAGCAGGTAGGGATGCGTTGCGTCCCGTCAGGCCCTGTAGGTCACTTGTAAGGACTCGGGGCTTTTCCTTTGGGGGACCGGGCATTGGCTACAGTGGACCCGTACAGGTGGGCCAGGGAGCCTGTTGACCGTGACCACAGCAGCCTGACCCTGCAGGTGGGAAGAAGGGGGCAGACTGCAGGGACACTGCCACCCCCCCCTGCCCAGGACGCCTCTGCAAACGTGAGCACCGGTGGCAGGGCCGTACTCGGGGGGCCCCGGTCCCAGGACAGACTCCAGGGGCGTGGACTTAGCTGCCTCTGACCTTCAGGCTAGCCTGGCCTTGGGCGGGCGGGGAGTCTCCCTGGTGTGGGTGAGAACCATTTCTAATTAAGGCGGTGATTGCTCAAGGACGTCAAGTTCCATCCTGTCTGGAGGGAAAACCTCCCCGTCCAGTGCTGCGTCCTTGCACTGACGTCCCTCTTACCAGAGAAATGGATCCCGCAGCTGGCTCTTACCGCGTGCCCGGCGGGCGCGGGCTTTTCCCCACCCTCACACCAGTCGGGTGCGAGTCACTATCATTTGGTTCCTGTACGGCGAGGAGGAGAAGCCAGAAAGTGCAGGGTCTTGGGACCCAGGGGAGCCCGCTGGCTTCAGCACCTCCAGCCTCGCCCACCATCACTGGAAGAGTCTGGGTGTTTTGTATGTGCTGTGCCTCCCGCTGCCGGCCGCCTGTGCCAGTCCCCAGCCCCGTTAACAGAGGAGGATCCCGAGGCCCCGCGAGGCGGAGGGGCTGGTCTGAGCCTGCAGCGGCCAGACGGTGGTCCGGCCGCCCACCGGCACCAGCTGACGCCTCGGGTCCAGCTGCCCACCGCCGGCGGCTCCTGCGCCCTCTCAGCAGCAGGCCCTCTCCTGCCTCAGAGCCTTCAAAGACGCCACTCCCCTGCCAGGAACGCTCCTCCCCAAGGGCCGGCCCCTCTTGCCAGCTCAGCCTCCGCCTCGCCTCCCTGGGTCTCACCCACCCCGCCCAACGTAGCATCCGGACACCAGGTCCCCTGTGTCCCTGGCGTGGCCCTGATGCATCTGTAGTGACAGGCACTGGTGTACTGACCCGTGTGCAGTCTGGGTCCTGTGCCTGCCGCTGAGCTTGGAGCCCGTGGGGTCCGCTCTGTCCCGCCCTTCCCTGCCCTCCCCAGAGCCGTCCTGAGTGCCTCCACGGTCCAGGACCGGGCTGCTTCGGGCTCTTCCCAGGCCGGCTGCAGCTCCCTCTCCCAGGTGTTCCAGAAGACTGGGTGACTTCCCCATGCCGCCTGTTTGAGAGAGGGACTGATGTCATTTCCCAGTGTCTTCCACTGGGATGAGGGCAGGGTGGTCAGGCCTGAGATCTGATTACAGAGAGGCCCCGTGGGAGAGCCCCCGTCCCCCACCCCGAGCCCGTGAGCTGTCGGGGTCCCGCCGGCGCCTCACCCCTGCTTTGTCTTCCAGGGCCCTTGCGTCCAGCCTGAGTTCCAGCCTCGCTGAGCCGACCGCCCTGCGAGCTTCCTCCCGCGGAAGCGTCCCCAGGCGCTGACCATGTCTATTATGGACCACAGCCCCACCACGGGCGTGGTCACGGTCATCGTCATCCTCATCGCCATCGCGGCCCTGGGGGCCTTGATCCTGGGCTGCTGGTGCTACCTGCGGCTGCAGCGCATCAGCCAGTCGGAAGACGAGGAGAGCATCGTGGGGGATGGCGAGACCAAGGAGCCCTTCCTGCTGGTGCAGTACTCCGCCAAGGGACCGTGCGTGGAGAGGAAGGCCAAGCTGACCCCCAGCGGCCCAGAAGTCCACGGCTGAGCCGGGATGCCGAGGCCCCCAGGCCCGCTTGCAGCCGGTGCGGAGGCGCGGGCGGGGGCCGCTGAGAGGCGGGGCTGACGCTTGCTGGCACGGCCTCGCCGGGCTTCTTCACCGCATGCACGGACTCCCGACGTCCTGGCCGTCCTGAGCCAGGCCCCGGTGGCCCCGGGCGTCCCCTCGGCCTCCTGGTGGGACTGCCCATTGCAGGCAGTGGGCAGGCCTGACCTCGCCGGGGCTCTCGACCCCGTAGCGCTCTTGTTACTTGAATGTTTAGCTGAGCCTGTTCCGGACGGAGCTACTTCTGTAACGCGGGGACTCACAACCCTCCGAAGTGTAAATAGGCCCCGGAAGCATGTGCTTAGAGCCTCGTTTGCTGATTTTTAACGATCCCGTGTAGAGCACGTGGGACCGACCGTAGCGATGATGAGCCGACGCAAGGCTCCGCCGGGGGCGGGGGCCTGGGACACGGGAGGGCCCGCGGTGCACGGCGCAGGGGTCTCCACACAGGCATGTGCAGGCAGAGGACGTGACCCGTCCGTTCTCAGTGTCGTGGCTCAGCAGCTGGGGTGCTGTGGGGATTTCTGCTTGGCTGGCAACGGATGGAGGAACCACACGCCCCTGCTTCGGTCGCCGGAGACCAGTTCCTGTTGAGAGCGGAGTTACTGCAAGGAGGCCGCTGCCGCTGGCGAGCCGGTGAAGGACGAGTCAGGGCACGCGTCCCGAGGGCTGCCGGGCGGCCTGGCGGCGGAGCAGTTTCTCGAGCAGGCCGAACGCTCTCCCCCCTGCCCACCCCCGTGCTGTCCCCCTCCCCGGCATCACTTAGCGCAGGCTTCGCTGGAAACACCAGAGCCCATAGCCCCGACCTTCATCTGAAACCCAGCCCGCCCGGGAAAGAGGAACTCGTGCTTTTTTGTTTGTTGTATTTAGTATTTTCTGCACTGGAGGGTGGGGGGAGGTTCGAGGGGTTTTTCCCTCCCCCGTTCACACATTAGTTTCCTTTCTTCTCAGAGTACCACCCACCTGCTGGGTCCCGGGCCCCTCCTTCCCTGGCGGGCCACCTGGGAGAGTACCCGGACCTGGCTCGGAGAGCCCCGAGTGCGGCCCAGGGTTGTGAGCACATCACCTGCCTGACGGCCCCCTGGTACAGGGAGCCTGGGGGGGGGGGGGGGGGAGAGTGAGTGTCAGGTTCAGGACCCGGTTTCCACGAAGATGAGCTGGTGGCTGTCTCGGTGAGGCCGGCACCCCCAAAGCCTGCATCCCCAAGGCGTCCCACTTGGGTGAACTCGCTTAGATTGTGAATCCCAATCCCGAAGCACATCCTCAGCTATGGTGATTAAAATGTGGCTTGTGTAGGCATCCTTCGTAGTAAACTGGGGGCCGGCCCGGGCTTCACCTGGGAGCCCTGGCCCTCGGCGGCTTCCACCCCACTCCCAGCCCACCCCGTCCTCCTCCCAAGCTCTGGCCTCCTGCTCAGGCTGGCCGAGGCTCCTCTGGCCTCACCAAGTCTCCTCAACAAAGCATGTTGAACTCATCTACTTTCTGGAACCCCCAAGGAAGGAGCTTAGGAACACTTCATTTTGGCGGCACTTAAACTGGGGGTCAAACGTGAAGTATCAGCTCGGGGGGAGGGAGGAGGGTAGCTCTTCAGCTGGGTGAGCTGAAGGCAGGAATGAGATGCCCCAGGGGGCTACCCAGGAGCCCGGGCAAGGCAGGCGGCTGGGCCTTATTTAGCCCAGGAGAGATGTCGGCCCCTATATGGGGATGGCCGAGCCTGAGAAGTCAGGCAAGACCCCCTCGGAGCCCCCGGGGGCCGGAGGGGGCCAGCTCGTTCCAAGATGCTGGGCAGATCAGGGAGATGGCTGGCCTGCTGAAGGGCCCTCCAGACACGTGGAAGGCGTTGGGGTGTCTGATCCGTTCTCCCCGCATTTCAGAACTTCCAGGCTTTCTACCTCTCCTTCCCGCAGCCAGCCAGCAGCACACGCCCAGGTTGTGTCCCCTTGGGGAGCCGAGGACCCCGGGGCTGACCCCGACCTGGGTGGTCCCAGGGAGGTTTGGGTTTTGAAACCATGAACCGCCACTTTGTCCTGGGTTCCACTCCTGGCGGGTCCTCAATCCCACGATGCCCCGGTTGCCAGGGGTGACATCCCTGCCGTGGCGGTGGGTGGGTGCCCGGTCACGGTCACAGGCACAGCGGGGCACCAGTGGGGGGGGGGGGGGGGTCTCTGTGGGGCCATTGGGAGTGCCTGGAGAGGCCGAGAACCACCACATAATAGCGCTCATTGTTCCTGGATCGACAGCTACTTTTTTTTTTTTTTTTTTTTTTTTAGCATAGAGGCCAGAGCCACGAACCACACGGCTTAGTCACGGCCTCTCATTCGGTTCTCTCTCAGGAGCCCGACTGTTGTGCTGAGGTCTTCCAACGGGCCGGTCAGGAAATCAGCCTTTCATCCCGCGAGTCCTCACGGAAGCAACGGGGGGGGGGGGGGGGTGGGTGGGGGGGGTGGGGGGGGGTGGGGGTGGGGGAGGGAACCCGGTGGCTGAGCCGCGGAGACGCCGACCGACGTTTCAGCCACATCTTCAAACGGGCTGGGCTACTGCTTCCGTCTCAAAGCTACCAAATCTGTGCCATGAGCGGAGGGAGGTCATCCCTGTTCCAAGAAAAGCTGAATGACACTCAACGTGATTTTCTAGACCACTGAGAAAATCTTTATTTACAATAAATTTCAATAAAATTTGCATAAATATATTCCCAACGTACAGCTTTCTCCTCGGATTTCTTCGTGTCGTTTTACAAGTCAGCCTGTCCTGTTCTCATCGCTCCTTTCGGACGCCGGCGCGGAGCTGACGTTGGGAGGCGGAGGGGCGCTGCCCGGGAGCCGGGGGGGACCTGAAGGCTCGGGGCGGTCGGGGCGGGCCTCTCGCGGGGGAGCGAGCTCGTCCGCTCCGTCCCGGCCCTCCAGCTTCCGCCCCATGGTGGCCACCAGGATCTTGAGCCACGCGTTCTCCGTGAGGAGGTCCTGCGAGGCGTCGGCCAGCTCCTGCAGCCTGCGGGCCAGCTCCTCGAGCTCGCGGGCCTTGCGCTCGGCCAGCGCCCGCAGCTGCTCGCTGTGCAGCCGGAGCAGCCCGTGCCGCGCCTCCAGGCTCTGCTTCTGCCGCAGCAGCCGGTGCCCGTCCCTGCGCGCGCTCGAGAGCTGGGCCTCCACCTGCCCCTGCGCCCGCTGCAGGGCGCCGATCTCCGCCCTCAGCTTCCGGATCTCTCTCTCCAAGTGGGAGATGTGCCCCTGCTGGAAGACGGCCTCGCTCTGAACACACTCTTTGGCGGGAGGCTCAGCCCGGCTCCGAGGGGAAGAAGCCGGGTCCGAGTGATGCAGGATGAACCTCAGCAGATTGGGAAGGGTGATGGGAAGGTCTTCGGGGTACTTCACGCTGCGGTCCTTCCTGGAGAGAGAGGGAAAGGAGTCAGAGGGGACAGCCCCGTCAACACGCTCCGTCCGGACGGCACTGCCACCGGAGGCCAGGCCGTTGGCTTCCCACCAGGAGACATTCTGAGGATTTTACTTACCAGAAGTCAGCAAGGAAAATGTTATCTGGGCAAAAATGTTTCTACAAGGCGGAGCCTGTCGCCTGTGCTTGTTCTGTAATTAAGGCCGCTTATCTCAACTGTGTGTCTGTTCCCAGGACAAAGAGCTCAGTTTCTGTTAACAACCTTCTAAGCAAGACAAGGAGCTCCCAGGCCCAAGAGGGTACCGGCAGCGTGTGGGCAGAGAGGCCTCTTCGAACTCTGGGAGGCCCAGTGGCCGGTAAGGAAGGGCGTCCCCGGACAGGACGTCACCTGTGTCACCCCGTGGCCGTCAAAGTGCTTGGTGAAATGAAGACTGAACACTCAGCCGGATTTCTTCGGCCAGCCGGTAGGACGCGTTATTCAGAGCAGGAGTTCTTACCTGGGGGAGACTATAACCCGCCCCCTGCCACGGGCATCTGGCAACATCTGGAGACATTGTTATTAGCAAAATGGGCGAAGTGTCACTCAGGCCCTGACTCCGGCCAAACAGACCCACCAAGGGACTGTGAGAAAGGAAGGCTGCCCCGCCCTGAGAGCACAGAATAAGGAAGCAAAGTGACGTAGGAAGGGGGTTTTCCCCAAAACTCTGTTGCAAGCCCTGATGCAGAAAATTCCTTTTGAGAAGTTGTCATTTAACTGCCTGATGACCAAAATGTCTGGCGTGTGTACAGTGACCTGTGTATGCACACTCTGGCCGCACTACATCAGAGCCACCAGCTTGACGCACAAGGTGGGCAAAGAGCAGCTACGTTGTCCTAAAGCAACGGGGGTGAGGCAGGGCCACCTGCCAGGCAGACCTGTAAGGCTGCCGCCCACCGTCGTGAGTGCCCAGCCCGGCGGCCTCTCTGCGCCCCTGCACCCCCTCACCCGTGGAAGGGGTGACGGGAGTGTTGTTGCCCTCACGGGACTGTTGGAAGGAGGGCACGAGTTACCTGAAAGCTGAGCGTTAGCCTAAAATCAATCATACTGTTCTTTCAAAGCCCAACCAGAAACCACTCATTACAAGCTCACGGGCCCTCGCCACACACAAAGCCAGGGGCCAAATACCTAAGACAAAAGGTGTTCTACTGATGGGTAGCTCTTTCCCAATGAAATAAGTATCACAGGGAAATTAAAATCGCATATGCCCCATTTTATACCACACTCAGGGAGACTTTCAGGGAAATGGAAAAGTCAAATATTCAGAGTAAATATGTAACCACACCCTACTTTAAAACATGGTTTTCGGGGCGCCTGGGTGGCGCAGTCGGTTAAGCGTCCGACTTCAGCCAGGTCACGATCTCGCCGTCCGTGAGTTCGAGCCCCGCGTCGGGCTCTGGGCTGATGGCTCAGAGCCTGGAGCCTGCTTCCGATTCTGTGTCTCCCTCTCTCTCTGCCCCTCCCCCGTTCATGCTCTGTCTCTCTCTGTCCCAAAAATAAATAAACGTTGAAAAAAAACAAAAACAAAACAAAAAAAAAAACCAAAAAAAAATAAAACATGGTTTTCTTAACCTCCAGAAGCTTTCTTCGACTGCGCCCTCCCAGCCATTCGACGACTACAAACCACCTGGTGCCTGTGGGGTGCAGGCGGCGCAAACCCGGTCTCGTAGGGCAGAGTACCCGAACTGCCCCGGGAGGGGGCTGCCGAGGGACCGGAGCGTGGGTGGGCGACCTTCACGTGACTGAAAACGACCTCTGTAAGCACGCTATTTCAGAGCAGAGTTCGGGGCGCCATCCCCGTGAGTCTGCCTAACACGCGTGCTAAAGTGCTTTCCCACTTTTTACAAGTAGCAAGGACACAGGTGTGAACAAACTCCCCAGGAAAGAATCATTTCGGAAACGTGGTGGTAAAAGGCCCCGCGGTCCGACTCCCTTCGGAATCCCCTAGGCGTGTGTTCACGTAGCTCTAGCACCTAAAGGGCCAAATAAAAACCTGACCGAGGGTGTAAGGCATCTTCTCCAAAGACGGGGCCGTGCTACTGCGGCCGGGCGGGCTGCTCCTCTCAAGAGGCCCGGTCCTTGCCAGGGCACATGCTAGAATGAACCAGCCCATCCTTGTGACGTCTTCACCCAGGCGCGTGCCAGGGCGCCTCGATTCTGAAACGTGACACGCAGTGGTGGCAGGAAGAGCGGCTCTATGATGCACCCGCACAGGAAAGCCGGCGGGCGCAGGAGGCGGCCCAGGGCGCGCCCTGTGGCAGAGGACAAGCCCTTGCATGTGGCTTCTGTTCCAGGACTGTGAAACACGTGCTGGCTGGAGGCAATGTGCACAGCACACGAGGCACCCCCCCATCACCTGGAATCCTCCTCCAAAGTAACTGTCAACATCTTGACACTCCGCTACTTACTGCGCACGTGACCTAGCGTGTGGGCAGGCTGCACACACACGCTTTTACATTCTTTTCACTGACGATGACGTAAGCACAGTCACCGTGAAAAAGGGATCTCTCCTCTCCTCTCTTGCCAGCGGTCAGCTCACACCCTTTGCCTGTTCACACCCTCTGAGTAACCTGAGCACTCATTCAATCTGGACCAGCTAACGGGGAGCTCACTTCTCTTGCGACTACTCTTTACTTTTAGGAAATAAGGAAAATTCCATTCCAGAGCAGTAATGAGGTTTTTTGGTTTACCAAGCTCGCTGCGTTAACAAAGAGCTGGACATGGGGCGCCTGGGTGGCGCAGTCGGTTAAGCGTCCGACTTCAGCCAGGTCACGATCTCGCGGTCCGGGAGTTCGAGCCCCGCGTCGGGCTCTGGGCTGATGGCTCGGAGCCTGGAGCCTGTTTCCGATTCTGTGTCTCCCTCTCTCTCTGCCCCTCCCCCGTTCATGCTCTGCCTGTCCCCAAAAAAATAAAAAAAAATAAAAAATAAAAAAAGAATAAAACAAAGAGCTGGACACTCTTCTCACGTTCAGTATTTACATTCTTGACTTTCCAATACTAAGGGGCCGCAGGGGCGCCTGGGCAGCTCAGTCAGTTGAGCGTCTGACTTCGGCTCAGGTCACGATCTCACGGTTCGTGGGTTCCAGCCCCGCGTCGGGCTCTGTGCTGACAGCTCAGAGCCTGGAGCCTGCTGCGGATTCTGTGACTCCCTCTCTCTCTGCTCTTCTCCCACTAGGGCTGTCTCAAAAATAAACAAACATTAAAAAAGCTAAAAACAAAACGCTAAAGGGCTGCAGGGATCACCAATGCACATCCTCACACGGACAATCAGGCAACTTTCTACTGCAAGGCACTCCAGCCTGACCCAGTCCCCCAACACACACCCCGTCACCAATTCTCGGTGTATCTCCTTCTGTCTCGCTCAAGACACACTCATGCATTCTAGCTGCTGGCACCTGCTGGGTGTTAGGACTTTAATACTTTTCCAAACTATGTTTGAAATTCGAAAACCATGCTTCATTAAACTTCCTGCCCAACCTCCATCCCACACAGATGAAACTGCTTTATGGTCCATGATTCCTTGACTGTGCGGCACTTTGTTTCTTAGAAGGAAAGAGGCTCATGACAACAGTCAGCACAACAGGATGAGTCACGCTCTGTTTTTAGTGCATGATGTGACAGGACCCTACTACCCCAGGAAGTATTCCAGCAAAAATTCCTTGAGATAAAGAGGGAACAACAAGGAAATGATTAGGTATCTATGAGAAATAAAAAGAGAAATAAAAAGTATGGCAGTGGCTGCCGTGAACAGTAAAAGTGAGGGCAGGAAATTAAAACAGGACACACCACATACGTGAATTAAGGACCTCGTTAGAGTAACCTGCAAATGCTTTTTCCCTATAAAGATACCATCAGAGTCGTGTGACTAGGTCCCCGAGGACCCTTTTGAAAACAAAAGAGCATCTTTTTTTTTAAAAAAGGGGTCAGAACATCTCGTTTATCAGGCTTTTAAAGGCCAAGAGTTCATTTCCCTTTCAGCAAAACCTCCGCACCCAACATTTACTAATTGCCAAGTTAGGCCGTTCGTCCTCCTTGCTTAGGTCCCGTCCCCGCCTGCCGGGCTTTCGGGGCAGTTGCTGTCATCATTGGACTTGGAGTCCGCCTGCACGATGTGAAGAGATCAAGGGGAGAGCCCCGTGGCAGACGTTCACGGAAGTCTGCACACGTGGGGAGAAGGCTCCTTGAATCCCATGAACGGGGTACAGTGAGGAGTCGTCTCCATTTCCAGCTTGCACAGGAGGGACAAGCCGGGCATCAGGAGAACTCGATGGAAAATGACGCACACGAAAGCCGGGGTCAGCCAGGGCCTGACTCCCGGGGGGCTCAAGAGATGAGCTGCCGTCTGGCCCAGGTGAACGTGGCTCTTGGCCATCCATCTCGGCATCCCCTGGAGGCTCGTAAGACCCAGAAGGCAGACGAGCTCTGACGGCCACATGCACGCTCGTGAAAGCACGGGGGGAGGGGTGAAGTTCTTACCAAAAACCACCTCCGACCTCGTGACACGAAAGCCCTTTTACCCCGGGTCCCTGATGGCGCATTTTTTTTTTCTTTTTTCTCCCCCCTCAATGGAACATTTTTTTAACAATACATTTTATTCAAAATAGTTTAGTAACAGCTGACGATTTGCATTTCATTTCTGTGAAGCACCTTAAACCCTTTTCATTTTCAAAAGAATCCCATCTGCCCAAATATTGAGCAAAGATCGAAAACAGTGAAAAAACTTACCTGCTGCAGGGGAAAAATAAGATAGTAGGGAGACGGTCAACCATGAATTCCCAAGGAAGGTCATTCTGAGATACATCAATCCTGACAAAGGCAGAGGGAAAGATGAGAATAAGTAAAAGATCAGCCCAAGACACTCCGACCTCAAAGAACTTTCTCCAATAAATGAAGATCCTGGAGCATATTCCGTGGCCATACTGGTCGGGCCCTCTGAGTAAACGTACCACTACTCCAGGTTGGGTGCAGCTCAGGGGACAAGAACCGATGCTTCCAGAACATGCAACTTTCTCCACTTTAACCTACGGAGCAGAAGGGGCATGTCCTGAGAGTAAAAATGAACTTTCAAAAGAAAAACACCTCACTGACACCTCAGGAGCAGTCCACGCTCCCCTCACGGGGTCTGGGCAAGCAGTGAAATCCCTGGACTAGCTCTGGAAAAAGGAAATCATTGTGCAAAATACATCAAGCCTCTGAAGATGTAAGAAAACTGGAGAGTAAAGGTGATACTCTATTTTATATTTATATTTTGTAACTCGGATGGAGGCCACAAAACACGCATTTTCTTAGCAGATTTTAGATTAATTTTCTAATCTGGAAAACGCCATGTGTGCTGAATTACCCAACCTGGGGTTTATTACTGGTGAAGCAGGTAGTGGCCCCTCCTGCAGCCGGCACTCAGCTCCCCCCCAACCTCAGCTGGCAGGCACTGCTCAGATGGAGCGAAAAACACAAACAAACAAACAACCATTAGTCCTCGAAGAACGGAGCAGACCTTGGAGGGCCATTCGGACAGGTGGTTCGGACATCAATCATCACAAATAATGCATACAAAAGTGGGGACTTTCTGAATCATTAACTTGATAGTAGTTCTCCGAGAATCATGGCCATTCATTGGGCGTCAACCAGCGCCATGCACTCGCCCAAAAGGGTGACCACTTTAGAATGGTCTTAAACAACTCAACGGCACTCCCGTCTCTGCCTGGTCGAGCCTACCTGAAACGTCAGAGTTCCGTTTTTTAAACAAGTGGTAGGGCACGCTCTAGCCTATCATCAAATACCGTTTTTCCTCCCGATTTTCACTCCAAAATCATGTAAAATTGAAAGAAAAACACTGTTGTAGATATCACTCAGAATTCCATTGGGCCAATCGGGCCTTCTTTCTGGGATTCTCATTCAGGCTTGGTGTATATACCCGCATGTTGTTAAGAGCAGTATTCATATATTTCAAATGCAATTCTTTTCTTTTTTTTTTTTAAAAAAAATTTTTTTTTTCAACGTTTTTATTTATTTTTGGGACAGAGAGAGACAGAGCATGAACGGGGGAGGGGCAGAGAGAGAGGGAGACACAGAATCGGAAACAGGCTCCAGGCTCCGAGCCATCAGCCCAGAGCCTGACGCGGGGCTCGAACTCCCGGACCGTGAGATCGTGACCTGGCTGAAGTCGGACGCTTAACCGACTGCGCCACCCAGGCGCCCCGGCAATTCTTTTCAATAATTCTACGAAAAGCATTGTTCCAATAAATGGGCAAAAATCCCATCAAACGCCCAACTGTAATTTACTTAGCTGTGCTTCTACCATTAGATACAAATAATGCTACAGGGAGTGACTAGTTCATGCTTCTCTGCGAGTCCTAGCTCCTTAATTCCCCAAAGTAAAATTAACTGGGTCAAAAATGTGTAACAACTTTTGTGCTTTCTTACAAATGTTGCTAAAATGCCTTCCAAAAAGGTGACGCCAATTCACTTCTGCTATTAGCTCCATCTCTCTGTGCCAATTTCACTCCATTTTATCAACACAAGAGTCTGTCACGTCAAAGCATCTGTTAATAAGTGTAAATGATACTTTGTTATTGTTTTCATTTACATTTATTAGGCTGTAACTTCCACACTTGCTTACTTATACTCTCCTCCCCCGGCCGTGACAAAGCCTATTCGTGTCTTTTCTTCACACAGGAGTCCCTCTCGGGTGTTTCTCCCCGGACCCCCAATTTGTCACTGCGGTAAAATACACACACAACATGCCATCCGAACCACTCCTGAGCGCACAGTCTGGTCGTGCAAAGTGCATTCATAATGCCGTGCAGCCGTCCCCACCACCCACCTGCAGAAGCGTTCTGTCATCCTGAAAAACTGGGGAATCTCTACCCGCTGCACAGCCCCCACCCCTGCTCCCCCGGGCACCCACCATCTCCTCTCTGTCTCTGCGAATGTGACTGCCCTGGGTGCCCTGCATGTGTGCGATGGCAAAGGATGTGTCCTTTCGTATCTCTGTATCTCACTTTGCACTGACGCCCTCAAGGTCTGTGTCCACCTCGTAACGGGTTTCAGAATGTGCTTCCTTTTTAAGGCCGAGTAACATTCCACTGTGTGGACTGACCGCATTTTCTTCTCAGCAGCTCCTTAAACCTTTGTCATTTCTCAGGGTCTAGAGTAGGAGCGCCTGACCGGGAAGCCTGGGTCCTCACTTACAGTCTGTGCGACTCTGGGAAAATTACCGCATCTCTCTGTGCCTTGATCTCCTCCTCGGTAAAAAGAGAGTGACAGCCGCGGCTGCTTCACCAAGTGCGGCGACAATTAGGTCAGAGGATACGTACAAAGAAAACTCTCACGGCGCAGTTTGGCTCTATGCTGCTCAGAGCAGACCCAGCGGGTGAAACAGAGATGCTGTAAAATATACCTATTTTTCTTTCTTTCTTAAGCCTATTTTCCTTATGTCTCTCACTGCACACTTTTCTAGTGCAATCTGTCCATCTTTCTTTAATTATTTTTTTTTTAACTGCTTCACTTTGGGAAGTTTCCATCCCTCAAACTAGCAAACTCAATATTCTTAAAAATTTTTTTTCAACGTTTATTTATTTTTTGGGACAGAGAGAGACAGAGCATGAACGGGGGAGGGGCAGAGAGAGAGGGAGACACAGAATCGGAAACAGGCTCCAGGCTCTGAGCCATCAGCCCAGAGCCTGACGCGGGGCTCGAACTCACGGACCACGAGATGGTGACCTGGCTGAAGTCGGACGCTTAACCGACTGCGCCACCCAGGCGCCCTGCAAACTCAATATTCTATGTTCTGTTGTTCTTTCCTATGATTTAATCTTTGTACTGAACTCTAATCTGCCTGGAAGGCTGAAATCTAAACACCACCTGCCCCCCCCCCCCCCCCCCCCCCGGCCCAACAGCTTAGTACCTATCCAAACAGTCTTCATTTCAGACTTGTCTCTACAAAACAGTGATTTAAAAACGGTTTTGCTGACTACGGAGCCCACATCCGGTACCCACGGAATCACAAAACCAGAACACAAAGGTACCAACCAGTGTTTCTTCCTAATGTGAGGAGTGAGGAGGGAGGCCAGACCTGGCGGAGGGATGTGCTCCGGGTCCCGGGGCCGGTGGGCGGCACGTCAGGACCGCCCCCTTTCACCGGGCCGAGGCCACCGTGCCACGGAGCTCCGTGGGCACCCTTCCCATGGGGTTCCGGGGAGCCGGCCGCTGGCGGGGAGGGGTCAGCGCCGCCCCCACACTCGCCCTCCCGGGAATTCGGTCGGGGCTACACACACTTGGCACCACGGAAGCAACGCTCAGAACTCACTGGGAGCACGCGGGTTTCGAGGAGGTTCTGCTCTGGCTTCAAGCTGACAATCAAACTGCACCCAGTCTCACCCAAGGTTTATGAAAAGCCGGCAGGCCCTCGCCAGCCACACGGCTACGCTGTGAGGAGCGAAGACGGGCAGAACGAACGGGCTTCCTTACCGGGCCACAGTGAGGGCGTCCGCCGGCAGGAGGCGAGCTAGCTGGATGAAGACGTGATTGAGGGATGGACAGAAGCCGCACCACTGTGCGTAATAGAGCAGCAACACGTCCTGGGGGAAGGGAAGACGGTGGTTACAAAGGGCGCACGCGTGTCCCGACCGCGCGCGGAACCCAGCGGGCTTTCAGGAGCTGCTGCTTACTGCTCCCCTGCCAGGGAATATCTCCAGCTTCACATCGTTCCAATTCTGTGCTTTCTTAAGGACTTTCTGCGGTGAGAGAAGCGTCGGGTAACGCGTATGTCGTGCAGGGAGACCGTCCCGCGACTGACCTGGGCCTTATCAAAACCCAGCCTTCGCCCCGACGCCCGCAGCTTCGGCAGCTACCTCACCAGGGGGAGGTGGCTGGATTTGTGCCCCTCCGACTCCGTACCTGTTTTTGAAGGACCACTTCCCAAAAGGTATCAGTTGTCACTTCAGTGATTAAATGCTGAGGAGGGAACTGGGCAGAATCACTTCCAATAAGGTGCCTTTTCAAGGGACTGTAGAGAACGCTGAAGTTTTGAATAAAAGACTCTAAAAATAAAGAGAAAATGAGATCAGCTCTTGGCGAAGTACAGGGGGAGTAGCTGGCCTACTTTACACTCTGCACGTAAAAGCTGGGATGGCTTCACAGGCTGGCACTCTGAACACCTCGCCCACAGGGAGCGCCCTGAACGAGGCTGCCCGGGGCGGGGCGGGGGGGGGGGGGGGGGCACCAGGTTCAGCTCTGAGCGCGACCTCGGCAGACAGTAATCTAGCTACCAAAACACCACGCGGAGTCTCAGGCTCTAGGATTTACAGGCCAGGAGTTCTCTTTTCTCCTAATGGGGCTGGTCCCCAAACAGACACCTGATCGACATGCCACCGCCCCGAAGAGACTTCAACCTACAACGCTCAGACCTTTAAACAGCACTACAGATGCGGCTAACTCCACAAGGTACTGGGAGGTGACAGGCGTTTAATACTTGAGGCGGGGAGCTGTGGGTTTTGTTTCCTTTGTTCAAGTCCTTCAAGTTTCTTTCTTGAAAGTGTAGGAAAAATAAACTCAATTATATTTCGTGGAAAATCCCATAAGGCTCACAAATAATCCAAAAACCTAACTCGAACCAACAGCTTTCCCCTCCCACTGCCTTCAGACTCCTTGGCACCTGTCTAGAGCAGCACTGATCGGCGGGTGCCTTCTTTCTCTCCTCTCTCCATTTTGAGGTCCTAATGAATAGTGAGTGACACTTTCCACAGAGGGAGGAGGAAGTGAAGGATGTCCTGTGCATACTAAAGAGAACTCATTATCTGCATCTGAATAACTTACTTGGCTATGTTTCTGAAACATAAAACCAAAAATTATCTCCTAATCTGAATGAAGCCTCAATTCTGAAACTGCCCCAGAGACAGCCGACTTAACAGTCAACTCTCCAAACCAGCGAGACACAGGTACTTTTTCACAAGGACCCTTACGAATTTTGTCACCAACTCCAGGACAAAGAGCTGAGCTACATGTACATTTCAGAGCAGATACAGAAGAGGAAAAGAAATTACGGGGCGCCTGGGTGGCTCAGTCGGTCAAGCGTCTGCCTTCGGCTCAGGTCATGATCTCATGGTTCGCGGGTTCAAGCCCCACAGAGGGCTCTCTGCTGTGCGTGCAGAGCCCGCTTCAGATCTTCTGTCCCCCTTTCTCCCTGCCCCTCCCCTGCTTGTGCACTCTATCTCTGAAAGGAAGAAAGGAAGAAAGGAAGGAGGGAGGGAGGGAGGGAAGGGAGAGGAAAATAAATCTGAAGAAGGCTTCTTTCAGATTACCCTCAAGTTCAAATTGAACACATTATGAGCTCACTGAATGCTTGTGTATTACTGAACATAATTCGGGTAAGTCCAATAAACACTTCAAAAATACAGGCTTGTTTCACTTTAGAAAAACTCAGAACACCAAAACGTAACTTTAGAAAACACCAATCAGGAGTAATTTACAGTAACGATAGAGAATGCAATTCATAAAGCGATAGGTCACAGGTTCCTTTAAACACTCGGGAGCTTCATGTTTATAACGTAGACCTTGACACAGGACAAGAATCAACATTTACATGAGCCTTTCCAAAGGTGGCCATTGTAAGAAACAAGCTTCGCCTGGGCTTAAAAGAAGACAGCTAAAAGGACTGTTATTTAGGGGGCTTGGAGTTTCCTTTTGCTTTCATACCCTCTAAAACTTGGATAAGAAAGGTTTCCCTCTCTACCAAATTGCTCCTGCCTCCATCTGGCAAACGCTGGCTTCCCCCACATTTCCAGTGAGGCTGAACTAACACGGCTTTTGAATTCTCACTTCCTCGTGTGGACATCAAGGATGTCAGCAGAGCCCCGGGAACAGGACAGCTGGTGTTCCTTACAGCCGCTGCCACCGCCGAGCCCCGAGGTCGAGCTCCCGGACGCTTTCCCAGAATGGGCCTTACCCACCCCGCCCCCAAAAGCGGTTTCTGCTGGTCTGCAATGTGACACGTGTTTGTGACAGTCTAGGCACCCAAGGTCACAGCAGCATTTCTCAAGGAGGTACAAACAGCGGCAGAACAAATTAGGTCTGGCGACCTGGAAATTTCTACATCCAAACCCGTGGGCCAAAAGGGAGGACAGGCTGCTGTGCGGGTTCAGTGCCTTCTGTCTCAGCTCCTCTAGAAGGGACCCCGCTGTCAGGGCTCAAATTCCTCAGCCCCCGGGATGCTCCCACCCCATGCAGCTCACTCCACCTCCAAACAGGACAGGGACCGCCAATTTGCAACGCGGACTTCTACCCACCCCCCAAGGGGCTGCATGAGAAACTTAGCCACAATTTGCAGTCAGGAAGTTCCCGGTCCACTTAACAGACAAAACCAGCTTCTCTTAAAACTATGACCAAGTGCAGTCTAAAGAATTCAAATGAGCTAAAGAGCTGACATCACCCATGACCAAGGGTACTGCCATCGCCGGAGGAAAGTTCCCAGTGTGAGGTTAAGGGATCCTTTTTACGCCTGGGGAAGGGAGGCGCCCACGGTACCTAGGGTGAACTTCCTAAGAGCTTCTTTTGGATCCAGGACGTAGTGAGACTCTTCTCTCACATCGACAATCGTGGCAAATTCCTTCACCCGGGGGGCGCTCGGAGCCCCCAGCCTCTCTGCATACAACCAAAATAAATTCGAATCCAAAAGGTAGATGTTCAGGGTCTTGTTGGTTCTGCAGCTCAGGCCTGTGAAGTTCGTGCTGCTCACGTCCACCTCAGGAAAGAGATAGCGGTTCTCCTCAATGTGAGGAAGGGAGCCCGGGGTCTCAACATGGCATTTCTCCTCCAGGGAAGAAAACGCAACGGCCGGGGTTTCAAAGACACCTTGCGCAGAATCCACGAAGCCCGTCGCGGCCCTGTTTATGGTCCTGCAACATGCAGTGTAGTAGCTGAAAGGGCTGTAGGAGCTCAGGAAGTTGCTGCACTCCACGCTGTGGGACACCACGTGATAAAAGGTCTGTTCCTTGAGGTAGAAAGAATCCAGAGCCGCCGCCATCTCAAAAAAGCTGCACTGCGGCACGCCGGCCGAGCTGGGCCTGAGGCCCGCCGTGGTCTGGTTGACGCACAGCTCACAGACGTTGTGGGTCCTGGAGACGGGGCGCCACTGGGGCAGCACCACGGTGTTGCAGCAGGGGGACGCCGCTATCGGCGACGGGTCCGGCAGCTGGGCGGGGGGCTCGGGCGCCAGAGACCGGAACAGTGGGGCGTCCGCTCGCCGCAGGTGCTGAAGGAGCCGCTCGACCACCTGGTCCCTGTGACAGTTGTTGTACTCCAAGGCCACTTCGGTGATCTGAAACACAGGGCGGAGCTCGTGAGAGGCGCAGGGAGGGCCGAGGGGGCGACCCCGCAGCCATCAGGCCTGGAAAGCATCGGAGCGTGAGTCACAAGGAGCCCCGGCCGGACGCGTCGCCCCGAACGGGAAGCTGCCACACCAAAAGCCCGAATCAAGAGGCTCGGGGTCTCTTTCGCAACACGCGCCTCTATCGACAGGGAACCACCCGTGCAGAGAAGGGGCCGGAGAGGCAGACGTCTCCGTCCAGCACAGGACCAGAGCGAAGCTCGCCCCTCGACGTGCGTCCGGGCCGTCGAGGGACCAGCAACAGGTTTTAAATCTCAACGCCCAGGGGAGCGCCTTTTCCTTCACACCTCTGCCCCTCTCCATACAAACGATGTCTTCCTTCTTCACCTCCACTAAGTCTAAAAACTTCCCAAACACCTGAGTGGATCAAAGTATTTCACGGCATAGGGGTTTCCAAATAAACCCACACCTCACAGGAGGCTCCGAATTCAACCTGCTCCAAACCATTCACCAGGTTTGGATCAAATTTGAATTTGGATCAAATTTGCCAGTTAGTTAAAAGGTGTAAAGTCACTCAGGACTTTGTTTCATTAAGGTAGGTGTGTGTGTGTGTGTGTGTGTGTGTGTGTGTGTGTGTGTAGAACCATTTAATGAGTGCTTTTCCAATTTCAAAAAAACCTACAAATTTTATATATGGTATTTACAGACAATGTTAACTCAAGACATAGGCATTCATACAGAAAAAACCCTGAATAATTCTTGGGCATAAAAAAAAGATCATTTTAGATGATAAACCAGTGTTTCACTTTCTTCCCCATACAAAAACCTCTCAACCCTTTCTGGATAAGGCTCTGAGAGCACACGGGACTAACCAAGTCAAGCCTACATGATCCATAAAGGGCCCAGCGACCCTCCGGCCCCATCTCAGGACTGCTTTGCACTCAAAGACACAACAGATCACTACTCCTAGCCATGCCCCCAGCCCCCAGAAAAAACCCACAAAAATTCAAGTATTTACAAAGTCCAAGTAGGAGCATACTAAGGGCAAGATTCCTGAAAACGCGTTTTTCCTCATCTCTTTTCACGACATTGCTCATAAGCAAAGCAGCCATGTAAAGGATGCTTTTATATTACTTATTATTTCATTAAAAAAAATATTTTTTGGGGCGCCTGGGTGGCTCAGTCGGTTGAGCCTCCGACTTCAGCCCAGGTCACGATCTCATGGTCCCTGAGTTCGAGCCCCACGTCAGGCTCTGGGCTGATGGCTCAGAGCCTGGAGCCTGCTTCCGATTCTGTGTCTCCCTCTATCTCTGCGCCCCTCCCCCGTTCATGCTCTGTCTCTCTCTGTCTCAAAAATAAATAAACGTTAAAAAAATTAAAAATATATATATATATTTTTTGACACTTATTCATTTTTGAGAGAAAGAGAGCACAAGTCGGGGAGGGGCAGAGGGAGGGAAGACGGAGAATCCAAAGCAGGCTCCAGGCACTGAGCTGTCAGCACCAGAGGCTGATGCGGGGCTCAAACCCACGAGCCTCGAGATCATGACCTGAGCCAAAGTCAGAGCCACCAGGTGCCCCAATTTCTTCTAACTGAAGAAAATATCTTGGGGGCACCTGGGTGGCTCAGTCAGTTGAGTGTCTGACTTTGGCTCAGGTCATGATCTCACAATTCCTGAGTTCGAGCCCCGTGTTGGGCTCACTGCTGTCAGCTGGGAACCTGCTTGAGATCCTCTGTCCCCCTCTGTCTGCCCCTCCCCTGCTCGCTCTGTCTCTCAAAAACAAACAATGAAAATAAAAGAAAGAAAATATTCTGTGTAGAGTAATGCTCTTAAAAAGCGAGGAATTCTTACTTTTCTCCTGTAAACTGAACTGGTTTTTACTCTTCTATTACTTTGACACAACAGGCGGCTTTACACGTGAATCGCTTCATGTCCTATTTAATTTCGCGTGAACGAATAAGGAAAATGTGACAAATAACCTGAAATGTCTGTGCTATAAATGCCCGCCTCCATTTTCTTTAATCAGATACATGTTCAAGTCCCAATAAGACAACCATGACTTTGCTTATCAGACTCCCATGCCGTGAATGCCTCAAAGCAGTGCTATTCGAGCTGAAAACAAGTCACCGGGTCTTGTGACAAGCACACTGAGATGTCTCAGGACCCCTCTAGGACTCTCTCTAGACACACAAGGGGGTCAGCGGCCTGACGCCGTGCGCGGCCCATGCCGTGTCCCCCGGAGCCGCGAGTGTGTGCGAGCAGCTGCTGGTCCTGGACCGGGCCTCGCAGTGCAACCACCACACGGCCGCCCGCCCGTGAACCCTCCGCCACGCCCCCCACCCCAAAGCCCTGACTCTACCGCCCTCGCCGTATGCTGCCTCCCTGCGCTCAACAGCCCGTAAGCTTCCTCGACCGTCTGCCACTTCCCATCCCCACCACCGTCCAAGTCAAGCATTTTACATCTTCCCACTTTCCTGGAAAACGTCGATAATGGTAACCCACGGTTCTGCTGACACCTCTCCTTGGTCAGTGAGGCTCCGATGGCCACGATTAATCCTGAAGTCCTCAAAGCAGCCCCCAAGGGCCTCTCCTCTTCAGGCTTTAAATCTGGGTCTTCTCCAGCCAGCCCTTTATGGGGGTCACCACCCACACTACATCCGAACACTGGATCCGCAGCAACTTCCCTACCTCCAGCCACCCAGAGACTCCGTCCCAAATGCCTGCCCCGTCCGAAGACTCTCCCAGCCTCAGCCCCGCCCAGCCCAGCCCCCAGCTTCCTGGGACGGAGCCCTGTCTCCTCCAATTCCCCCCAATCCAAACCTGGGGCTGACCTTCCTGTGCCTTGAATTACAAGGAGCAAGCTCGTGCTGCCCTACGGCACAAGCCTCTGGGACCATGAGAGCAAGGCTGTGTCTTCTCCACCCTTCTCCCCATATGAGCTCCCTGACATAGTGCTCAACAAACATTTGCTAAATCGATCTAAAACAAAGAGGAAATGTACTGCACAGAGCACTCTGCTTGGCTAAGGAGTCCATAATACTGCTAGGAGGCCATCTCGTTTTCAACAACCCCTCAGCCATACGCTGATGTTACGGGAATCCACTCACCTTGCGGGGACACTCTGAGCCTTGAGGAAAGGAGCCACAGGCAAACTCTGATAATACAAGGCGGCCTGGCCGCAGATGGAGGAAGTGGGGGAGAGAAGGGAAAAAGGCAGAAAACCAAGTGCCTTCCCACCAAGGGCCGAAATCCAGCCACGACCCCCTGAACAGAGGAACTGGGCTCTGGTCACAGACCACCACCCCATCCAGGACCCTGGTTTGCCCAAACCAGACAAGAATAGAATTCTCCAGAAAGAAATTTTAAAAGCTGAAGCAAAGATCCAAAACCAGAGCTAACATCTTGGTTAAAAATCCCATCTCTCCTACAAAGAGCCTTAAGGCTCTTATCATTAGATGCAGTGAAGGCCAAGTAATTTGGGAGAAAGTCTCAGTCCATAAAATATCTGAGCCACTGAAGGTTTTCTGAAGAATTAAGTCTTATTACATCAAGTCCTCCCTAATCAGAGGAGAAGAAACAAACCGATTTCATTTCTCTCCTCTCTTCCACTAAGCCAGGGTAGCAGCAGGAATAACAATGTTCATAAAGAGGCCCCCAGAGTGGCAAAGTCAGGGGTCTGGCTGGGCAAGAACCCCATCTCGCCATTGCCTCCAGGCAGACCATCAGGCTCACGTGGAAGGGCTCAGGGAGAGGCGGTGTCTGGTTAGCCCGGCCAGGGCCACACTGGCTGTATGAAATTGGTTCTGGCCAATGAAGGGATCCTTGAGGGAAGGAAAAAATAAAACCCCCCAGTAAATCCAATTTAGCAATCCCAGGCGCTCCCCGGTTATTGTCATTACTCTCTCTAAGTGCCTCCAAATGACCCATGTAGAAAATAAACTGACATCCAGAGAGAGTGAGAGCTCCAGACGAAACCAGAGAGGCAGGAGGAGGGGCAGGGACTCCTGACAGCGGCTGTCTCTGGGAACCGCTCTGGTTATCCACGCGACAGGAAAGGCTCAGAGAAACAAGGGGGCCAGTGTCACCACTCCACTCGGGCTGCCGGCTGAGGACGGCCAGGGCTTGCGGTCGGGCATCCCCGAGGCCACACCCGCCCGTGCCGCTGGCCAGCCCCTCTATCCCACTCCCCAAACCAGTCATCACAGAAAAGCGACACCTGGTCCTTCCCCGGCCAGGCGAGGTTCGGTGTGGCTGTCCCCGCCGACTCCCCCAGACCCGAGCAGCTGTCGGTGTGGCCACAGACGCTGCAGCGGACCCTGTCCCGGGCACGGAAACGCGGAGAACCCTCGGAACATGGAACGTGGAGTGAGACGTCCAAGTTCACGAGGTTCTGCTCCTTACAGGGTATCTTTGAACATGACGACTCTTACCTCATCTATTAAAGGGTGGCTTTCGGCTAAAGGATTGAAAGGCAGAAACACAAGCAGTGCCGGGCCCTTCTTCAGCTCGTTGTTCAGCAGGAGGCTCTTGCCGCCGTGTGGACGCAGCCAGCGGAGGAGCGCCTCTCGGTTCTCCAGGGCCCACTTGTGGATGTTCTCCGCCGTGTAGTTGACGGCCTCCCTGGGAAAGACCTGCGGAGGGCGACACAGGGTAGACGCGGGGCCGGCCCCCGGTGGCCCCCACCGCCCCACCACTGCCCGGGGGCAGACGGGAGATGCGGGGACGGGACCTGCCCCCGCTCCTCCAGACGCAGCGGCGCCTACCAAGTGCTTGGGAAAAGCAAAAAGTGGCTGCGAGAAGTGACTTTCCCATCACAGATGCCTCTTGCTCCCTTCAGACAGACCAGCCATGAGCAAAGAACTCGCCCTGTCTGCCTCTGGCAACAAGGACCTCTTCTGCCCTGGCCAAGGGGACCTATTTCATTTGACTGGGTTCTTATAGAAGCATCAATGGATGAATCAGAGAAATTATCAAGTCAAGGAGCCTTTAGATTTTTACACTGCTTCCTCGAAAATCGGCTCGTAGGGCGGGAGCAGACCCTCCACTCGGGCAGAGGCTTGCATCTGTTCTGGTCACCTGTACCCCCCAGGGACTAGAAGAACAAATACTTGAATGAATCTGTGAATGACCTAGAACTTGTATCGGGCCACAGATCACACTTCACGTGTAAGGAATGAAGCAAAGAGACACTTAGATTTTTTGCTTTTTTTTTTTCTGAAACAACCAAAGAACATCAACGTAAAATTATTTCTGAAATTCCAGCGAGATGAATCACTGGGTTTCAAACAAAACTGCCCCCCCAAAAAAGTGCTTTGGAGGGTTCCACGAAACAAGATATTTTGTACTCTCCAAAGCAGAGACTTAAATTGCCTCGTGACAAAGACGTCCACGGCTATTCTAGAAAACCGGTGTCCCAGGAATACTTCATTTGATAAGAGGAATTCTGCTGTTCAACCAACCAACCAACCTTAGAGACTACAAACCTGATCAGTAAAACCCACTGGATCTGTCAGCGCCGTTCTCACAGCCCTACCTTCTCTTCTCTATTTGAAGTTCCTTGCTCAGCGCCCTCCCCTGTGAATGCACCCGCCCTGTGCTGGCTCTACGAGGAGGATGGAGGAGAAGGGCACACAGCGAAAGCAGAGCAAGTCGGAAGCTTAGACAGAGGCACGAGGAGAGCGGGAGAGAAACCACCACCACAGTGACTCTCCAAGTGGGACGGCGGGAGGTTGAAAAAACATACCCAAACGTCACATATGCACTTCTATTTGGAAAACACAAAAATACATTGGACTTTGGGAACAGGAACTACAAGAAATAAAGCACAGCATCTGGGCTATGAGGGACCTGCAGAAGCCAGGGGGACTGGCCACCAAGGGGGCACCCTGGAGAGGGCCTAAAGGCGCCCCCAGAGGCATAAGACTTGCACGCTGGGCTAAGGGGAGCGCAGGTTCAACGGGCTGTGTACAGAGGGTACAGAGACACTGGCCTTCACTCCACCTGTCAATCAATGACACTGTCAATGAAGTCAGAGACAGAAAATACTTAAGAAAAATAAACTCTCGGTGATGGGACTGAGGATGCAACAATAAATTAAGCAGAGGCACACGACTAAGCAGGATACATACAGGTCAAAGGCTTAGAAATAGCTGACTTGGGGCTGGTCCAGCAAAAAGCAAGTGAAATCAGGGAACAAAGACGACAATGGAGAACTGAGGCGCTCTCGGGTGAGAAGCCATCAACTTCTCACTGTGACTTAACAAGAACTTCAAAACCCATTTCATCAGCTAAGGAGAAAAGCGTATCATGTTACTACTCCTGACCAATGGCACAAATGAACAACCAACATCGTCGCCTGATGGAAGCTTAACCTCTGAGGACATGGGCCCAGAGCAACAGTTCTCCCACAGATTACGCCTGCAGTTGCATCCAAGGAGGAAAACTAATGAGGCCAGGCCCAAACCAAAGAATATAAACAAAGAATTTCTCGATGTTACATTCGAGAGCCCTCTAATGCCTGGGTTCATAAGTGGGGACAAGGGCTCCAGAGTGGGGTTGCAGAAACCCTAAATTTGCATATAAAATCATGTTCGCTTTCCTAGGGAGAGTGCCCAGAGATTTTATCCAATTCTCAAAGAAGTCTGTGACCTAAATAAGGTTAAGAACCACTGCACTAATATAAATGTGATTTCAAAATACTTACAAGTGATGTGTTGAAATGTCTATGTAAATACACACTTCCAGAGTGTACTAAGGATACCAGTTTCGCAAGATGTTTATTTGTGATAACCCCAAATCGTACTGTTCCTAGGTAATCTGAAACAGAAAATTTTCCTTTATTAAAGAAAAAGCCTATGCCTTAAAACCACCACAAAACCCAATCATCAAGTCTTGACGCACAAATTCCCCAGAGCAAAGCTCTTTCTGGTCACCTAGCCTAGAAGAGGAGGAGGAGGAGCTGGAGAAATCTCCTCCAGAAACAGACCTCACGTCTACTCCTGAGTAACGTCTCTGATCATCACCCGCACGCTGTCTCCCTGCGACGACCCGACCTCATCGCCGGCTACCTGGTTCCCCTCACTCATTAGCCCCATGGAGAGCCCAGGCACATGATGCTCTGTCTGGATACTTCCACGGCCGGCCTCTCGTCATTCAGATGTCAACTCCAGCCCCACCTGCTCCGAGAAGCCTTCCCTGACCACCCCGCCTCAATGCAAACATTTAGAGGATGAAGTCCGTAACGGAAAACTGGGGCTTCCTCCCCGACTCACGTAGATGCTCTACCAGTACTCCATTTTTTTATAGCACTTATTAACATCTACAGAATCTGGTTGATTTATTTTTCTCTTCTTCAGTCCAGCTTCCTCGGAACTTATGTGAAATTAGGAATCTTGTTTATAGCTATTACCCCAGTACCTGTAGTGGTGCCTAGGCATATTAAGAGCTCAAAACATATGGGTTAAATGAATGAACCTAGCATGAACAAAGAACTCATACAAATTAATAAGAAAAAGAAAGCAATTAAAAATGGGCAAACCAAAGGAAAAAATGTAAAAGGCTTAGAAGTACACGAACACACACTCAACTTCCCTATTTCAGAGGAAAGCCCATTAGAACAAAATACTCCCTTTTCCCCTCCAACTGCCCCAAACTTGAGACAACGGGAAGTACCAAGCACGGTGAGCGGCAGAGAGATGATACTCGGATACAACGCTGGTGGGAAACGGTGACACGGCAGCTGCTCGGGAGCACAAGCAGCTGCACCTGTCACAGGGAGGTGCGGACACAGGCTGCAGCCCCGCTGCTTCTCCGCACACGTGCACCAAGAGGCACACGAAGGGCAGTCACCAGGAAGTACTCTGCAGATGTGAAAAACAATGGGGCAGGGCTGTCCACACAATGCGAACATTTTTTAAAGCCATACGTGAGTGAAAAAGCAAGCTGAAGAAAGATAAAGTGTACCTCTTCATTTAAAAGGTTGGCTCGGTTGGTTAAGCGTCTGACTCTTGGTTTCGGCTCAGGTCATGATCTCATGATTCGTGAGATCGAGCCCCACTTCGGGCTCGGCGCTGGCAGCGCAGAGCGTCCTGGGGATTCTCTCCCTCCTTCTCTCTCTGCCCCTCCCCCACTCGTGCTGTCTCTCTCTCAGAATACCAAAAATAACTCACACCTGATGGAACAATATACGTTTGTTTCTTACAGGCACATGTGTTCAGAAAAGTATAAAGCCTCCAAAAAGTAAGAAAAATAGTTGTGGCCAGGGGGGGGGGGGGGGGGGGGGGGAAGAGATCAAAGAAAGTATAAGCTTTCTTTCCCTCAAGGAGTATACACAGCATTTGTGTGCCTAAAAATTGACTACAATATCTAGTATTTGTGGAGAGCTAGCGGATAAGACGATGTAGGAAAAAGTACATTCTTTCCTATCCCCTTTCTGCTTTATTAGATGTGAAGTAAGACATTGGTTTAACTTTAAATGTTACCAAGTTATACCCAAGCAGCCAAAATATAAAAATATTAAGGTACTGACCACACCAAGCTTCCAGCTTAACCCCACTCCCTGGCAGAGGTGCCCTCTTCCCCTCAGACAAGGTGCGGCCAGCAGGGAGGAAGCAGGAACAGCAATCTCTGAGGCCACGTTGGACCATCTATCTTTCCCCCAAATCTGAGGAGTTTAAAATAGCACAAAACCGGGGCGCCTGGGTGGCTCAGTCGGTTGAGCGTCACGACTTCGGCTCAGGTCATGATCTCATGGCCCGTGAGTTCGAGCCCCATGCCAGGCTCTCTGCTGTGGGTGCAGAGCCTGCTTCAGATCCTGTCCCTCCCTCTCTGCCCCTCCCCCACTTGCACGTGCACTCTCTCTAAAAAATAAACCAACGTTAAAAAATAATAACAAAAACATAAAACGGCACAAAACCAAAGAAACACCAGAAGAATAAGTCACAAGTGACAGAGATTGGTTATGTGTGGAAGGAAGGGGGGCCAGGACGGGAAAGGAAAGGAAATGGGTTCCGGAGAACAGGGGTGAGGCAGCCTGGTCCTGCTCAGAGACCTTTGTGTATCGGACCCTTGGAACCAGAGCATGGTTCACCCTTCACATCCTCAGAAACGAAAATCATTAAATCGACCACTACGTGCGGGAGCCCAATGTGGAATACAAGCACTAACAAATAAACGTAACTGCCACTCCATGGTGGAGGGGGTAGGGGTGGAGAGTTAAGAAGTGAGTCACTGAAACAGTGTCCTGACCAAGCACTGTAAATCTAAAGACGACTGAGAGCCAGGATTCTCAGGGTGGGTGGACGAAGTTCGACACTAACAGAAGAGCGCTCTACTCTGGTGTGAGACTGGAATCAGAAGGAATTTTGATAAACTTACAGCTTTTCACACATACATGCGCGCGCACACACACACACGTAACAGAAACAGAACTACAAACGTATACATACATGTGGGTATAAATACATAGATGTCCTAGCTCTACCTGCTGAAAAGGCCAAAAGTTATGACACCTCATACCAAAGAGCACACCCGACGCCCAGATCTTGGTTTCTAAATGCCATTCTTCAATAAAAGAAACCAGGGCTCCCTGGAGAAGAAGCTAATTCCAGAGCTGAGGCAAGGAGAGTACAAAAGCAGATTGAAACGTTTTATGTCACAATAAAGATGTGCTCATAAAAAGAATGAAACTTGTTCAAAGGACACAGGAGCGAACCCAAGACACTCCTAAAGGTGGAACCTGCAACTATCTGAGCAACAAAATAAACAATGACCACTATCCCTGAAAAGTGTCAAGGTCATAGAAGACAAGGAAAGACTAAGGAGATGTCACAGGTTGGAGGAGATGGAGAAAAAAGAATTAAAAGTGATGTGGGATCCAAGATTGGATACTGGAACAGAAAAGAAACATCAGTGAAAACATGGGAAAAATGCAAATGAGCTCTGCGGTTCAGTCAATGATACTGGGTGGCCTGGGTGGCTCAGTCGGTTAAGTGTTGGACTTCGGCTCAGGTCAGGATCTCATGGTTTGTGGGCTCGAGCCCCGTGCCGGGCTCTACGCTGACAGCTCAGAGCCTGGAGCCTACTTTCAGAGTCTGTGTCTCCCTCTATCTCTGCCCCTCCCCTGCTTGCGCACGTTCTCTTTCTCAAAAATAAACATTAAAAATTTGTTTTGAATAAAAAAATATAATAATAATAATAATAATAATAATAACAATAATAACCATACCAATGTTACGTTCTTAATTCTGGCCCAAGCACCTTTATAACAAACGGTTACATAATATGTGAACAATGGGGGAAGCGAGGTGAAGGTAGAAATTTGAGGAACTCCCTGTCCTATTTCTGCAACTTTTCTACAAGTACAAAATTGGCTCAAAATCAGAATTTTAAAAAATGGCACAGCAGGTAAGCTCAGATGCCAATCTGTCAGAAGAAAAAGCAGGACGTAAGAGAGGGTATGAACTGATGGAAGACGCCACCCTCTAGGAGAAGGCTAAATCTTGGTGGATGCCCACAGCTAAGAAGACAAGAAGGAAAGGAAGGAGGCAGCCAGTGACGAAGTTCATTTGAAAGTCTGCCAATGTCAGCAACATGGTTTATTGGAGCAGAGGAATAATAAGGGACAGCCTGCCCCGTAAGTTGAAAAGGCCCATTCAAAAACCTGTTTAACTGCACTAAAAAGAATGGACAGCCTGCCTGCCTGCACACAGCAGATTCTCGCACGTCCAAACATATCACAATTTCAAAATTTTATTTTTCACACATAGAGAGATCTACGAAAATCACACGTCTATTTTAAGTTCCTGCATATAGCGGAAATCTTGCTAGAAGAAGCAGCTTAAATTTGCACTCTCATGTGTACAAGGAGTACTTGAATTAGCAGGGGAAGTTTATAGCGTAAGAAAGACACAAAAAAATAACATTTCTTATCTCTATGCCCAGAACATTTTCTGTTAAGCAGGGCTCCAAGGCTTTCTACAGTAGGGAATCTCTGTCATTTATAAAGTGAGTAATTTCAGGGGTTCCGAGGTGGTTCAGTCGGTGAAATGTCTGACTTTGGCCGAGGTCATATCTCGCAGTTCAGGGGATCGAGCCCAAAGTTGGGCTCTGTGATGACAGCATGGAGCCTGCTTGGGATTCTCTCTCCCTCTCTCCCTGCCCGTCCCCTGCTTGCTTGCACACATGCACGCTCTCTCTCAAAATAAATAAACATAAAAAAACTTAAGTAAATAAATTCAGAATAATGCTCTCCCCTCCTCCACCAAAAGGTCAAACAATGACATACATGATCAATGTATGTCATTACAATTCAATCAATTCAATTAATTTTTAAAAATGCAAAGTCTCTTCACCACCCAGTGAAAGGTGTCACAGAGACCAGTGCAAGAAACAGCAAGACCAGGAAAGAACGTCTGGGCAAAAGCAGTGGTCGCTGAGCAGCTCCTGCAGCCGGTCCCTCAGGCAACTACGCGGGTCAAGGTGACCACCGCGTGAAGACTGGCGATACGCATCCATCGCTTGCTACAAAAGGCGCTGAGCCCCTGGCCCCGGGTCCCTCAGCTGCGAGGCCCACAGCACACACGGCCACCATCTGGGCCCCCTGCGCCACATCACGGTTTGCGTGCACTCGGTAACAAATGGTCTCACTTGGATCCGATCATCGGGCCTCTACTTTTGGCGCTTAGGCAAACCGCCCTTGCGATCTTCTGAGGCTGGGCTGCTTCTGTGCCGCTCCACCCCTGCTTCCCCCACTACTCCCCCCCTAGAATGGTTCTGCTGACCTTCTTGTGCCTTCCACCTTCCACGGTCACCATTTACCTCGCGTCAGCCACCAAGGTCGCGCTGAGGATGCGAGAATCTGAAAGTACGTCTGGTTTCTACTCGGATCCATCTGGCTCATTTGGGATCTCTGGTTTACATCAAGATTTTTGTTTTGGGGCTTTTGCATACTGTTTTAACATCAAAGTACTTTATTTTACTTAAAACCACATGACTTGAATTCAATTTTTAATATTAAAACTTCAGTTTGGTACTGCGGTAAAGCACACACACACCGAGGCAAGAACTACGTCGTGGAGGCAAAAATGTTAAAATTCTCAACCATTCCAGAAAGAGTAATAATAGTTTCTTTTGTTAGCAAAGAGGACAGAGGTTTGATGGTTTCAAAATTAATAGTACATTTGCCTGAAGGAACATTATACAACTCACACTCAGCAATGACAGGTAGCCGGGAGCACAAATCTGACACATTTACCTCGGGGATGTGCTTGCAAGAGACTCAGTAGCTCAAGAAAAATTTGCGTCACGCTGGGACACTGGGGTCAGAGGCCTCTGTCCACAGCTGCACAGTCCTATAAGGGAGCCGCTACACTAACAAGCACTTGAAACATGAGCAAGTAAGGGACTCAATTTTTATCTCTACTTGATCTTAATTAATTTTAAAGCGACACTCAACTCAGTCCCTGGACAACTCTGAAGTATATATACAACAACTTGAGGATATACCTCTTTTTCCACTGTAATTTTTATGTAATCTAAACAAAGATCAGGTGTTTCCAATGAAAATTCAGCACCTGAATTGAGACGTGCTGTTAAGTGTAAAAGCATAAGAGACTTGGTTCAAAAAGTATCTATAAAATATCTCAATAGTTTTTATACTGACCGCCTGTTGAAATGGCAATAAACCTGAATACACTGGGCTAAACAAAATGTATTATTTTATAGACAGAAGTTATTTTTACCAGTTTCTTAACTTAAAAAAAAATTTTTTTAATGTTTTTCTTCATTTTTTGAGAAACAGAAACAGAGCATGAGGGGGAGAAGGGCAGAGACACAGAATTCAAAGCAGGCTCCAGACTCCAAGCTGTCTGCACAGAGCCTGACGGGGCTCAAACCCATGAACTGCGAGATCATGACCTGAGCAGAAGCTGGCCACCTAACTTAACTGACTGAGCCACCTAGGTGCCCCTCTTCTTAACTTTTAATGCGGCCACAGGTAAATTTAAAAATATCTATGTGGTTTATGTTACATTTCTATTGGACTATGCCACAGTGGTAATCATGAAAAAGTGAGATTCATATAAACTCAGGAAGAAAATTAGGCTGAGATAATAAATCTAGCAGCCAGTAAGTCTTTTTTTTTTTTTTTTTTTTTTTTAGAGAGAGTGAGCGCATGCATGTAAGTGGGGGAGACGGAGGGAGGGGGAGAGAGAGAATCTTAAGCAGGGTCCACGCTCAGCACGAAGCCCGACACAGGGCTCTATCCCAATGACCCTGGGATCATGACCTGAGTCAAAATCAAGAGTCAGACGCTCAACCGACTGAGCCACCCTGGCGCCCTTAGCCAGTAAGTCTTAATGATGGGCAATGATCTGGGAAGGAGACCTAAGAATATTTCTCATACTTTTTTCCCCACAAAAACCCCTCCAACAGCAGAGAATGATTACTTTTAAACTTTGTTAAGTTTATTTATTCTTGAGTGAGTGAGAGAGAATCAGAGGCAGAGAGAGAAGCCCAAGAAGGCTCCACACTGTCAGGGCAGAACCCGATGCACGGCTCGAACCCACAAACCTGAGCCGAAATCAAGAATCGGACATTTCACCGAGTCACCCAGATGCCCCAATTATTTTCATTTTTAATAGTGTGTGTCCCTATCTCTCCTTCAGGAAGGAAAAGGTGGGCCTCCAGATCTTGACTCTAGGTATAAAACCACTTAGCTTGTGAAATTCTCTCAGAAGCCTAGAGCTAACAGCACCTGGGGCACTGCAGAGTAAGGCCCCCAAAGATACACTGAAAGAATGCGCAGAAACACTGGAGCTGAGCAGTGCAGAAACTTTGACATCAGGACGGGCCACGTGCTATCCAGGAGACATCTGTGTGAACTAATCTCTCAGGGATCGTGGAGCAAAACATAGTATCAGGTCAAGAAAAATACTCCTAAAGAGAACTGCTAACAAATAAAGCATGCTACTTTAATCCCACTGGATCAAGTCTTTTCATCAGCATAGTTAGGCGGCCACGGACCCCCTGGGAAAACAGCTCTCCAGTCTGTATTCTGGGCAACAGTGACATCCCAAAAGGCAAACCTGCATCACGGAACCTTCCACCCTGGGAACGATTCTCGTTTTACTCCATACTTTGCCATTTCTATTACCTTCTGCTTTCCAAGGTTTTAGACAAGGCACAAAAAAGGGAAATGGGATTATATTAAAAGGAATAACCACTCCCCTCCCGTTATTCAGCATTTACACAGTGATTCATAATTTTTCAATGGATGATTTCCCACATTTCCAATAAAACATTCATGCAAATGCAAAAAACCTTCAAAGAAATGTAATAGATCACAGAAATGTCTGTTTTCAACATAACGAACTAAAGCTATTACTTGCATTTTGTCCCTAGAAATGTCACTTTGAGATGTGTGTATTTTCAAAAGTCAATATAAGGCACAAAGCAATCATCTAGAAATTAATCTGGCACTGGGTGCCCGAGATGACAACACGCGCATTCCAGGGCTTGCCATGACACTGCTGAGTGCTAAGTAAATACGGAACTCTTTCACTGTGACTTCTACTTTCTCTTGAATTAGGGAGGACAGAAACGTACCTCCAAATGCATTCAGGGGAACACAAAATGCAGCGATACACACGTCATGCGCACTGACATGACCGTGAACGGACACCCGCACCCCCTCCGTCCCCATTTAACCAAAGCACATTACAACGATCAATTCAAATACCTTCCTTGTGTGTACTGCACTTAAATTCCTTTCTGTTTTTACACCTTCAGAGAAGGAAAGACTTCACAAAAGAAACCCACTCGGTTACAAATCCCTCCTCCAACCCCATTTAGGCTGCTCTTAGGGGTCACACCTCCTTTTATTTTTTTTCTCACCGACAACCCTTCCCCGATATAAAAACAATTCTTAGCTCCCAAGCTTCCAAAAACAGGCCAAGGCCCAATGCAACCAGGGCATCTTACAGATGGAAGACCAGCTGGAAGGAAGGCCCGGGTAGTCTGTGGTCCCACAGGGCATCTGCCACTAAAATGACTTATGAGGAGACTCAGTCTGGGCCTATGGGAACTTTGTGCTGGGAAGACACTAAGAAAGCTCAAGGGAACATTAGAAAACAATGCCAGCTGCTGAGTGGGAACACGGCCAACTAGTGCAGCACGAGGTCCAGGAAGGGGGCTGGTGGGATGCACGTCTCCACTTCATGTCCCTAACGTGCCAGACGTAACGCTAGCAAGGCAGTGTTTGTAAATGCCACAGGCCTTGAGGTAGGCCTGGAGAAACCAGAAAGGCGGATGTTAACTAGGGAAAGGGCTTCCAGTAAAGCAGCGTCAGGGGCAAAGGCCAGGAGGCGGGAAACACCATACTGGGTCATCCTCCTCATCCCAGGACAGCACGACAGTAAATGGGAGGAACGGGATCCTGGCTTCCTACCTCAGCTCCCCGTGCACTGCTTCGTGACTGAGTCAGCCCCCTCCACTGTAACAAAGTTGCACAGATTCAGGAGATTAAAAGACATAAAAGGACACAAATTAATCTCACGGTTCTGGAGGCCAGAAGCCCAAAACGGGCCTCACTGGCCTAACATCACCGGGTCAGCAGGGCATGCCCCTTCGGGAGGCTCCAGGGGAGGAGAACCCAGGTCCTGCCCTTTCCAGCTTCCGGCAGACCCCCGGCGCTCCTTGGCTCGTGGCCCCTCCCAGCTTCAAAGTCAGGGGCGGCAGGACAAGTCCTTCTCAAATTGCATCACTTTGACACTATTCTTTGGCTTTCAATTCCAACTTTTTTTTAAGTTCATTTATTTGAGAGAGAGCGGTTTGGGGGGGGGGGGGGGGGGGGGGGGGGGGGCGGTGCGGGGGGGGAGAGAATGCCAAGCAGGCTCTGCACTGTCAGCACAGAGTCCGACATGGGGCTCAGACTCACAAACTGCAAGTTCAGGACCTGACCCGAAACTAAGAGTCAGACACTTAACCGACTGAGCCACCCAGGTGCCCCTGCTTCTCAATTCCAATTTCAAGGATCCTCCTGATTACACTGGGCCCACTCAGATAATCCAGATAATCAAGGTCAGCTGATGAGCAACTTGGGTTCCTGCCTGCCATGTAAGGTACCATCCTCACAGGCCGTGGTGATTACGGCGTGGGTATCTTTGGGGGGGCATTATTCTGCCCACCGCAGTGGCCTCCAGGGCGTTAACAACCTCCTGAGAGCCTGTTCCCCACCTGAGACAGTCACAGCTCCTCCTTCAGAGACTGGCAATGAAGACTGGCTCATCCAGAGAAAGGGCTTGACTCAGGGAAGGGCTCAGCCCAGCATCAGCTTACCTACTCAACTTTACATCAAAAAAGGTCAAGTAGAGACTGCAAATGGGTTTGTCTGCACGGAGTTATTTCACTATAAGCTTGTGACTTCATTATAGAGGATCCCTGAGAGTTTTTCAAGATTTTAATGTTTTCGGTTCTTTGGAGTCTTACTCCAGCTTCAAAAACAAAAAACATCAAACAAGCAAACCAAAACCTTGAAGACATAGGATTCTCTCTCTCTCCGCCCCCCACACACCTTCAAATAGGTAGAAATAGGACAACCTTCAAAAGGTAGAAAACATCAGAAAACAATTAGAAAATGAAGATGATGCTATTTTTAAAACACAAGGAATTCAAAAAATCAAAATATCTACATTCCTATATGGGTTCAAGGAATCAAAATAACTACAGGTGGCCAAATTTGCTCCTCAGCTTCCTGCACACCTTCTGCTTCCCCCCACCCCTCCTTCTTCTCTCTAGTTTCCAACACACTCACCTGAAGGCTGACAACTCACTCTCCTGGGAAACCCTTCCCGCCCCAGCACCATCCCCTCTGAGCAGCTTTCCGCGACCTGATGTGGATGTCCCGCCTCCACGCTCCAACAACCTGTCACAGACCCATCCCTGGACTCACACTGTAGGCGACCCTACCTGCCCACCACACTATCTGGCGGTACTGACAGGTAATGGATTCATTCATCTTTACACTTGGAGCACAGATCTCAAATGTTTGTTGAGTTAGTCACGCTTCTGAACCTTAGAGTGCGGGGAGGTCTGCTTTTGGCCTTAATTCTTACCTAGCAGCATTCACAAGGCTTAAGAGAGAAGTCAGAATGGGAATAAAAGCATCTCCTGTGAAATATAATGACATCCTTGCTAAAATAACGGCACCGAAGAAAAAAAGCAGTTTTAAGTACAGGAACAAAAAGTATGGAATTTCTAACACGCTTATTCTAACGTGCACTAATCAGTACCCAGAGGGCCTCAGAACACAGGGCAATACTTAGGAAAAGATTTCCCTCTATGAGTGAGTACAGTGACAATGAGTGAGATCATCCAAGAAATCCAACTGACCCTAGAACCTGTTTCATTCATGAGAATCGTTGAACCCAATGCCTGATCCAAACTCCCAAGAGTCAGATCCAGGAACCCAGGGAAAAAAAAGGAACCTCAGAATCAACGCTGCCTAAGAAATCAGTCCCTCGTTTTTTCTGTACCTTTGAGAATATCTGTCACAGAATAAGAAAACCCTACCCTTCAGACTTCTTGATGTTGTATAAAATTTCAGAATCTAACAGAAAAGTGCTCCAAAAAAATTAGCTTTATTAATGAATAAGGATTTGGAGGAGACGATTTTTTCTGTGCTTTGACCCAATTCAACCAGCAAATCACAGCTTAATCTGACGCCACCTGGTGGAGTAGAGGGACCCTACACTGGAATTTGAAGTCCTTACTCTAGCACCTGGGTGGTTCAGTTGCATTAAGCGTCCGACTTCAGCTCAGGTCACGATCTCATGGTTTTTGGGTTTGAACCCCCCATCAGGCTCTATGCTGACAGCTCAGAGCCTGGAGCCTGCTTCAGATTCTGCGTCTCCCTCTCTCTCTGCCCCTCCCCTGCTTGTGCATTCACGCGGCTCTCTCTCTCTCTCTCTCTCTGAAAAATAAACAAAAAAAACCCCTTCCTTTAATAAATTCCTCTGTAAAAAAATTCATGACAACAGTTATTTCCCAAAGGTTCCCTAGTCATATATGTTTAGGAATTCCGAACGGTGGCAGAAGAAAGTAGAAAGGACATCCTAAATTCATGGTTTAGTGTATTCTCAAGGTAACATTTAAGTACCATGTGAATTTCAGTTCAATTCATGTGTCAGGGGACTGTGAACAGTCAGTGGAAAGAAAGCGTTAAGAAGAATGCATCAGGCAGGGGTGCACCCAGTCCAGCTGTGACCACTGCCTACACCCTGGGCTCAGGAACCCAAAAGTCTAGGCATGAGGAGAGGTGGGGGGAGGGGCCCAAGGTGACTTTACATCTCATTGTTCGAATCACTCACTTGAGCAATTTCAAGGTACAGTGCCCTGTATTAGAGCCATTCGTTCAACCTTTCTACGACAACACTGGTCAAGCAGGGTGCTGAAGCTGGAGGAGGGGAGGACAAAACCCTGGCCTCAAGACACTCGATCGAAATACTATCTGAACAAAGCAACTCAAATCCTGGTGGGAGAGGGCTGTAGTCGCTCCCACAGGGAGAACACCAGGCCGCTCAAGGAGAAGCTACAAGCAAAGGAAGGCCTGTCCGTTCATTAGTCAGTCAGGGTACACGATACCCGGTGGAGGGATCAGCCAAGGAAACAGACCCAATACTTATTTTAAGCCCTTTCCACCAGCTGGCTTTCTCATGAAGCTACTACAGACATTAGGGCTATGATCTTACTCACAAGGTATCGCACACATGACGTGGCCTTATAAAGCATGCTTTACTCTTCTCCTCACCTTCTCCAATATCAGTTAGACAAACTCAAAGAAATTAAATGTTTCGTTCAAGTTTACAGATCCCGTCCGTGGCGGACAAAAGGTTAAGGACCAGGCAGTGTGGGCGCCCAGGCCACGGCTTCCCCCACTCACCGACGCCGCATCCCTTTTGTAGAGGCCAAATGAAAACCAGGATCGAAACTGGTTGCTAATTTTCTTTTCAGAAAGTCACTGAATCAAAGCAAACTATAACAACATTGTACCCGAACAGTCTTATAGCAAATAATGAAATAATCATAAGATGGGAAAAAAATCAAGTAAGCAACTTAAAAACACTGACCCTTCTACCAAATTTTCTTTGGGCAAAAGAAGAAAGCCTGCCTGCCAAGATCAAGTGTGAAATGGTTCGAAGAGGCTTTGCGGTCTGGGGAGCGTGGAGAACTGTATGAGACTGGTTTCCCTCCAAATCCTGAAACACACACAGACTGCTGGCCCACAAGTCATCAATCACTCAGCACTCAGAAATGATTAAACATTAATGAGGAATGCCTAAGGCCTATTATAAAAAACAAAAAGGTTTGAATAAATGAATAATCATGCTGTGATCCTTTTAGAAAAAGGGAAGCCAAATATTGTGAACGTGGCCCTCGCCTCTAAGTCAATTTATACCTTTATACAATTACAACCAAAATCCAGCGAGATGCACGGATGGATTTAAAAGAAGATTCTAGGGACACCTGAACCATGGCTCGGTCGGTTAAGCGTCCATTCTTGGTTTGGGCTCAGGTCACAATCTCACAGTTTCGGGAGTTCAAGCTCTATGTCGCACTCTGCGCCGGCAGCAGGAAGCCTGCTTGGGATTCTGTGTCTGCCTCGCTCTCTGCCCCTACCCAACTTGCACTGTCTCTCTCTCTCTCAAAATAAATAAAAATAAATTAAAGAAAAAAAAAAGAACAGGAAGAAGATTCCAAGGGACACCAGAACCAGAGGAAGTGAAGTCCTGACTTTACCAGGTAGTAAGTTACAAAGCAAGAAATGAAATTGTATTTACTCATACAAAAAGAGGGATCCAGACCAAGAGAAAACAAAGAAATAGACCCAGGGACACAGAAGAAAACACTCTGTGATAAAGCCAGGCATCGTCAGGATGAGGAAAAATGGAAGCATTGTTTTGTAAATGGTGATTAGCTAGTAAGAAGAGGAGGAAAAATATATTTTGCCTTGTATGTTAAGCCAAAAGAAATCCAGGTAGCATGAAGAGCTAGACAATTTTTAAATTTAAAAAAAAAACTAATTAGTGATCAAATTTTTAGGAAAAAAAAAAAAATCAAAGAAACCAAGGAAAAGAACCACAGATTTAACTACATGAAAATACCGAAGTGTTATATAAAAAACAATAAAAGTAAAATGAAAATGGCTACGGAAGAAATGTAACAAACTCACAAATGTAATAAACTCACAAATCAACCCCAAGACTTGAGATTAGCCGGTGAAGCAAAGGCCTGGATAATTGAGACGAGCGGAAACAGTTAAAACAAGAGAAAGCAGTCAATATTAAGTGGTCAGGTGGAAAGCCAGTATTCCCTATTTCCCTTATAATAACGTGTAAAACTATCAAACATTAGACAAACGGTTTTAAGAGAACAGCAAAGGGGCGCCTGGGTGGCTCAGTCGGTTAAGCATCACACTTCAGCTCGGGTCATGACCGTGGGGTTCATGGGATTGAGCCCCATGTCGGGCTCTGTGCTGACAGCTCGGAGCCTGGAGACTGCTTCCGATTCTGTGTCTGCCCCTCCCCAGCTCGTGCTCTCTCTCTGTCTCTCTCTCAAACGTAAATAAAAACATTAAAAAAAAAAAAAAAAAACAACTTAAGAGAACAGCAAAGTACCACGGAACCAGATCTCACAACTGAACGCCTACGTTCCTGAGGCAGGCGTGTACTCTTAGCACTCTCCCAGCACCGAGGCATGAGGCTTCACATACGGGACATTCTCCAAATCCTTGGACAGCGATGGCCGGCCGGCTAGCTTCGAGACAAATGTCAGAGTCCTGGCTGTTTCTAAGACAGTTACAAAAAGACGGAGGCAAAGGAAAGGTGTGTGCATTTCGGGAACACCTGTGCACTGCGCCCGGGCATGTGCTTTCTACCGCAACAGTCTAAACGCTTCTTTGGTTGAGCTCTCTACAATCAAGCGTTGAGTGTGGCAAATGTGTGTTAGGCCTCAATCTGTGGACACAATCTAAACACCTGCCCTAAAATTTACATTTCAAACTATAACATAAAACAACAACGACAACAAAACAAACAACCAGCGGGCACATGTCTCTCTTACCGAACACCTACTATTAAAAGTAAAACACCACGTAACCGCTGGGTATGAGAAAGCAACATAGAAAACAAACCAGACGCTCAAGGCAAGATTTCTTTTAGGGCACAGATTATGGAAAGGTATCATTCCAAATTTGTCTTTTGCTTCTAAAAATGGTTCGTTCACCTTAAGCGAGAGGTGAAAAACGATGAATTAGAATGAATCTCAGCTCTCGCAAAGTTCACACGCAAGAGGGTTTTACCAGACCCAACTAGAGTCGCAAGTAAAGGTAATCTGACTGGATTTATCCTGAGAAGAAACGTCATGTGATCATTTGTCAATATTAGTGATTTGGCCAAAGAGGTTCGTTTTTGTCCCTCTGAGTAGTTTTTAGCCATGTATCACCCTCCTTGGCTTAGAAAACAAAAAGAAAACACAGGCGAAAAGTTACTCTCTTTACTTGGAAAGGTTTTTCCAAAAAAGAAGTCCTATTTTGGAAACCTCTGAATGACAAACTAACTTAAGACGAATCATTAGCACATAATACAAGCTAACTGGATAATAAAACATCCATCCATGATCTAGAAACACCCTCTTCAACTCAAGAACTTGGATGCTACCATCATTTCCGGGAATGACTGCAGATTAGCCTCACACGTACAATTTTCAGTTGGGACCTCTGAAGAGCTTTCAATTCTAAGAACATTTTTGAGGATCTGCTTCTTAAGCTGTTTTATTCTGGCAGTATGTTGCTTCCAAAATTCAAACTTTCACTCACTAAGTCTTCTCAGTCACCTGAATCTGTGCAGCTCGGAATCTTTCAAGTGGACAGACACATACTTATGTGACGGCTTAATTTCCTCTTGCAGTGTCGCCCAAGATGAAAAACATGAAAACAGTAGATTCTCTGTGCACAAAACCTTAAGGCAGTGTGTATCTTAACATGGCCAGTCATACGACTGTTCAAAGTATTAATACTCTACTATTCTAATTCCCACCCCCCCCCCCCAAAAAATGTTGAGGCAATTTAATACCCCAGTAACAGAAGGATAGTTACGTGTTTTCGGTTGATTTACTGGGGGAAAGATGACATAACTATCAGTCTGGTCACTCAGCAAAAAGCAACTGAAACCCCACGATGTGCCAGATGCTGAAGAAAGAACACTAAACCGAAGACACACAGGCCCTACCCTCAGAAGTCTCACGGTCTGGGGAGGAAGACAGACATTAAACAAATCTCCTAACTTCATACATAAACACAAACCATGTCCGGCACTATGAAAGAAACCAAGCGGGTAGCCAAATGAGATGGGGGGAAAGTGTGGGGTGTTTGAACTGGACCCCGAAGGGTGAACAGGGGGTCTGCTGTGTGGGGAGCTGGGCCCGAGAGGCCGGGGAGAACAGACTCCCATGTGAAGAAGAGAGGCAAGAGCGGAGACCAGTTAAGGGCCCATTGGTCTAGTCCAGGGGGCGGGGGAAGGGGCCTGGACCAGAATGGTAACAAAGGAGACAGACAAGGGAGCAGAACAAAGTGTACCGGACAGAGAACTGAAAGGAGGTTGTGACTGTAACAGAGGAAGAACATGGGCAATGTGAAAAGACGGCCAGGATACAATGTTTAACTTTACAAATAGGGACCTCAAATAAGAGAGGATTCCACCAAGTAAAAGAATAGATAGGTAGGTAAGCAGGTAGGTAGGTAGATAAATAAATTTGAGAATAGTGAAACTGCCAGCAGGCGTAGGCTATAATGTGGTATGACCTTCCTACTTGTAAAAACACTTCCTGAAGGAAACATATTCCTAAATCATGCTACATCCAACTGGCAATAATACAACCACTAAAAACTCTGACCAAACCTTGTACCTACACACTCAAAAAAGATGTTATGCTATCAACTCTCAAGTACAAAACACGGACTTGCAGACACAGGATGACCAAGCCACATTTTTAAAAAGCTAAACATCTAGGAGACTCTATCTGAAACAGCATGGTATTGTGTTTGCCAATACAACACAAAACAGTGTAACCATTTAATAAAAATACAGAGAAAAGGAATCAGAACATTTTAAACATATAAACACGAAGACAACGTACACAAAAGAAGGTATCAATATACACGCATTTGCTAAAAGTACTGACGTCTAGATACGAACCGTGTTTACCTTTCTTTAATGAAAGTAACGCTGAAGTGAAGAAGGTCAAATAACCAGGAGGCTGGGGTGAGCCACTGAACTCAAAGTACCCGAGGACTCCAGGCTGTGGGAACAAGAACAGAATTGGGTGACTGACGTACGGTCGGCCACGGCGTGACGCGAATATTTTAGGACATCATGATTTGGCAAGCGCCACCTGTCGTGCCTCAGTTCTTAAAAAGCCTAAACACGTGGGGAAAGCTGGGGATAGGACTCGGCTTTCCCTCCGTTTCGGCAACAAGCGGGGAAAGGACGGAGGCGCAGCTTATGGGGCGGGGGGGTAGTGTCAGAGCTGACACTTCCTTCCCTCTCCCCAAGGTCTCTCCAGCCTCTGCGGACAGTTCTCCTAGGTCCCTGGCGAGAAACCTCACCATCAAGTTCAAGTACTCACGGCTTTTGTTTAGCATCTCCAGGCATGTCGTATCAATGATTTCTTTGTAACCTCTCTCTGACTTCGTCCTCAATCACTTCCTCTCATTCACTCCAAACATGCCTTCCCACTTACTGGACATCAGGTTCTATCTTTCAAGGTCATCCTTCCAGGGGCTCTTTCCTACCCCCCCCACCCCACCCCAGAAGCCCGCCGCCCACACAACGGCAATCCTCCTGGCTCATCAGGTCGGTCTGCAGAGGGCTCGTCTCTTGCTCTCTTGCTCCTCCCCTCCTTCCTATACATGTATTGCCACCTGCTCATCCCATTTCCCTTAAGCTTCACCACAGGGCACCCCTGCATTCTGCCAAGCCAGTTAATTGTCCAGACGTATTCTGCCTTCCAGGTCAGGATAATTTCTTCCTCGTCTGAAGGCTCTGTGGCACCCATTCTGTCTGGTGTTGTTCTAACAGTATCCATCTTAAGAGCCAAAGTGGGAAGGAGTGCCAGGCCTGGAATCAGAAGACCTAAGCTCCAGTCTGACACTGAAGGGTCTCGGGTGGACCATTCAACGGGAGGCCCCAGCTTCCTTCTCGGGCAAACGGGGACAACGCATCATGGGGTTACTGAGAAGAATGGGCCTGAAAGAGCACTAGGCAAATGTAGACTCCTTTTTGGCCCGAAAGCATGCTCTTAATACGTAACTGGAGCTGATTTGACCACTGGGACAAAATCAGATCCCAAAGCTAAAGGAGAAACGTTATCTGTTGGTAAAAGTTTACATCAGCACATGGTATAAAAGAGGAAATTTCTCATCTGTAGTGGAACACACGATCTTTCCAATCTAAATCACTCGCTTAGTCTCTTAACAAATGAACTGGTTTTAGAAGCTGAGATAGTCAGAATGTTTACTTCTAACACCTAAAAAAAAAAAAATCATAAAAATAATTTATTTTTCCAACAACTGAGGAAATCAAAAAGCAAAGTTATTGAAAACAGGATTTTCTTTTGCTTAACTCCTTCAAAATGTGTTTAACAAGCCAACCCAGAACTGGCTTAAAGGAGAATTACAGTGTTTGGGTTCCGAATGTTCCAAGCAAGGCTAGGACGGTGTAACAAGCCTTTCCACCACACACAAAGGAAGACAAAATCCTGAGAAATTCTAGGCACTTAGTTAAAACTGGGCACAAAGGTTAGCAAAAATGTAAACTGATAGAAAACAGACTCATTTAAGTTTCTTTAAATTCTGACCCAAATCAAATGGAATAAATCCATTCTGCCTATTAAAAGTTTCGTGGCTAGGGGGCGCCTGGGTGGCGCAGTCGGTTAAGCGTCCGTCTTCAGCCAGGTCATGATCTCAAGGTCCGTGAGGTCGAGCCCCACATCAGGCTCTGGGCTGATGGCTCGGAGTCTGGAGCCGGTTTCCGATTCTGTGTCTCCCTCTCTCTCTGCCCCTCCCCCGTTCATGCTCTGTCTCTCTCTGTCCCAAAAATAAATAAAAAACGCTGAAGAAGAAAAAAAAAATTTAAAAGTTTCATGGCTAAAAATCAAATTTCACTGCTCACTCGTGTGGCCTGTGAGCATGCGCATATCTACGTGCACGACACAGCTGCACATGTGGTTCTGCACACACACGCACACGTGTGCACACAGCAATGCAAGTAAGAAAAATGTGAATTCTGAGTCTTCAAGGGAAACCCAGATTAAGCCTTTAAACACGAGTAATGGTTGGACCATTCGCAGGGGTCCTGTGTAGACACCTTGACAGCGTAAAGGTTTTCTCTTGCTGATGGTGTCACTGCTGCTGTTTTCTGAGGAGCTACGTAGTTCAGATGAAGGAGACTCTCTTTGCAGAAGAACTCGTAACGAAATTTTCAAGCAGTTTGACCAAAGTAATTCCATAAACAATACGAAGCACACAACCCCGTAAGAAAAACTATTTTCACTTCTCATTGCCAAAGAAATGAAAATCCTAAGATTCAACAGCTACAGGAGATGATAAAAGGCTACAGAAACTGTAAAAAAAAGTAGCCACTTCGAACACGAGAAATGGGCAAAGTCGATTTCAAGTGTTACTTTTCAAGTATTCGCAGTACCATTAACGGTCTGTATTAAATTTTGAAAACTGGCATGTTTCAGAATTGTAACCTGAAATATTTCAAAATAAAAAAAGCAAAGAAGTGAGGTGATAATTACCTGTTTATTTCTACTGCCAATTATCGCTTAAACGTTACTAAACCGGCTCTGGTTGTGCTTTAAGTAAGACAAATATACCGACCACGTCCCTAGAACTTCCATGTCTCCCAACAGCTGTCTCTGAGCCATGATTAGGTTCCTCCATGGTCCTTTCTTAAATCTGCAAAGGGGGGACTTTGGGGAACACAACATATGCACATTCACATACCAGGACCTTTCCAGATCCAGGCCCCTTGTCGGCTCAGCCTCAAATAAACCCAGGGGGCGCTACAGAGCAGACAACCCTATCCCGCCCCCCCCACACCTGCAAGGCCCTTTCGGATGAGCTGGGCGAGCACATAAGCCAGGCGCTGGGACACAGGCTGTCCCTTCTCACTGGATGCTGACCCACGTGTAAAGGTCTTCCGACCCCAGGTTCCCACCCCAGTGTCCCGTGAGTCCGCTCCCGGGATGCTCAAGCAGCCACCACGCAAAGCGTCAGAGGAACTCAGAAGCCAGTGTCGTTCTTCCTTCACGTGTGCAACTCATCGCAGGTTTAATCAGGACACGGGGCAGCAAAGCAAGACCCCTCTGGGACCTCGTCTCCTACCAATCTCCCCTCTGCTCTGGCTCCACCAGCCCGATTTCCGCCTCAGGACCTTCGACTTACCGCGCCCGCCCTCTGGAGCACTTTCGCCAAGTTTCCTCAGGGCTGGGCCACACGCAGGCTTCACTGTGACTTTCTGCTCAAACCTCATTTCCTCAGAGAGGTCTCCTCTTCCTTCCGAAACAGCTACACCCTACCTCCCCGCCCTCGTGTCTATCCTATCCCTCTTCTTTCTTTGTCTGGGGGCACTTATCTGAAATGACCTCGTGTGTTAGCTTCCTAGAGCTGGGGTAACAAATTACCACCCACCTGGTGGCTTAAAACAAGAGAAATGCATTCTCACAGTTCTAGAGGCTGGCAGTCCAAAATCGAGGGGGTAGCAGGACCGTGCCCTCCCTGGAAGCTCTAAGAATCCTTCCTTGTCTCTCTCCTAGCTTCTGCGTGGCTCCAGACGGAATTTGGCCACACCCCTCCCACGTCTGCCTGTGTCTTCAACCGGCCTTCTTGCCTGCGTCTCTGCGTCCTCTTATAAAGACACCGATTAGCGGGGTTAGGCTCCGCTCTAAGTCCAAGATGATTTCATCTCGTGATCCTTAACTAACGACGCCTGTAAAGTCCCTATTTCCAAATAAGGCCACGTTCTGATGTTCCGGGGGGGGGGGGGTAGGGATTAGGGGTGGACACTACTCAACTCCCTGCACTTTGTCTGTGTTCCTGTTTGTTATCTCCGTGTTTACCCCCATGAAACAGAGGGACTCTGTCGTTCATCACTACATACCCAGCTCACACAGCACCTGGCACGGAGCAGGCACAAAATAAACACTTAAGAACGAGTGAAAGAATGGAGACAAAAAGATAAGGGAGACAAAGCTCCTCCATTAAGTTGACAATTCAGTAAAGAATAAAATATGATGAATACCAGACTCTAACTTGACCCAGTTTGCGTGTTTTTAATTCCATTCCATGGGGGTAGAGTATATTCTGCACCTGCTATAATGAGGTTGGAAACAGGCTATTTATAGGAGGCCAGCATATCCTTGTCAGCATACAAGAGTTCTCTACGAAGTGAACGCCATTTGCAGGGTGGCATAAATTTCAGCAAATGGTGCACACACCCTCTAGTGGCCGTAACACTAGTTACTTCTAGTTGCCTTCTAGTCCAAGGCAATTGAAATATTTCTGTACTAATGTTATTATCACACCCTGAAAATTTAGAACCGTTTCGCTCAGTGCTGTCGAACTATGAATTGATAGAGGCAGAATCTGTTAATTCGCTCAACATTCAGAGTTGACTTTTACTAACAAACAACAGGACGGCAGGTGCCAGGCATTCTACTACATTTTCTTCCAAAATACCCGGGTTTTCTCTCTCACCTGGCAATCTTCCTAACACCTGCTTCCCGCACCAAAAGATTCCTAAGATTTTCCCCATGCCACTTAAACTGAAAACAATGGTGGTTTGCCAAAACTGCTAAGAATGAATGAAAGGATATATGCTAAATCACTCATCTTAAATGGATAAATTACAGAAATTCATCAAAAGTTACAAGGAAAGAGTTCTAAATAAACTGTTGGCACTGGTGGGTAGATTATAAGGCACAAATCAGATGATTCTGTCAAGGGTTTTAAAAAATAAAAAAGAAAGCATTGCTGATGTAGAAGCTAGTGATACCAAAATCAAATGATACCTTAAGAAATACTAAAATTAGAACCGTGTTACATCTAGTCTCTTCGCAAGTGACATTACCATCACTGAATCCTATTCCCTAACCACTGAACTCAAGAGCCACCAAAATGACCATGTCATATGTGTGTCCATGCTGTCCACAAGTCATCAACTAGACTCTCCTGTCTGCATCTCAAATAGGCAGAAAGAACCCTCCAGGAAGAGGGATTCCAGTCAGTTGGAGTGAATGCAGAAAGGAGAATGTCTTAGCATGGTTTGTCAATGAGAGGACTTCCAGCTCTTCTCCCTCGTTGGCGAGTTTACGTCAGTTTTTAGCTACATTCATTATTTATGAGGCAGGTATGATTTATTTTATTTTACTTTATTTTTTTAAGGAATCTCTACACTGGACATGAGGGTCAAACTCACAATCCCAACCAAGATCAAGAGCTGTGCGCTCCACCAAGTGAGTCAGCCAATTGCCCCAAGGTAGGTATGACTTTAGCGCACATCCGGGAAGAAATTCTAGACCATACCCTGCTTCAATGTTGGGGTTACCAAAGAACACTCCCAACCCTGCAGAATAAACGCAAATGGGCCAATTAATAACAGGAAATGGTAAAACTCTGCTGCTTTAACAGGTCAATAGCCATGGCCCCATCCTTAACCAGCATTCTTAAAAAACACTCCTAAAAATGAAGGTAAGAAAGTTGAAGTCAAATTAAGAGGCCGACACCTTCAAAATTTTTCTATCCTGAAAGAGGCTCAAAAATGCCATAAAATAGTTAAATATCCCAAGTTTTGACCTCTAGATACATAGTCAAGTTTCAACTCTGGGACCTCAAACATCTCTTCGTATACAAGGGAGAATCTGGGGAGCAAGAAACTCTAAGCCATAGTCCAGTCTCCACTTAGGGTTAAATTACACCCTCTCTACCCCATCTTCTCAATCTGTTCAGAAGGATCTTATCATTTCTGTCTTACACGGCTATTAGGAGGATCAGAAGTAAAAGCAGGTGAACACCGGAGGGCACTTACCAGGGCTAGTTTACACACCCTCGCTTGCTAATAATGAGCTAAGTATTTTGGAATTTACAGAATATTTACGATATTCACCCTCTAATATCTTTCTGCCATGTTCCATAAGTTAAAGGCAAAATCATTTTCCTCAACATTGCGTCTGGGCTCAGAGTCCTACTCTACAAGCAGAAAACCGGGGTTAGTGACAAACGGATGTGCCCAGGTTTGAGACATCAGAGCGACATAAGCATATACACATACGGTCAGGATGCGTACAAAATAATAAAAGTTTACATTCAAAGTTGTTAACGCCAGAATATCATCACTTCCCAAGGAATAAATACCAATGGCACAATTTTGTGTCGGTCCAAACTACTCACGAATATCTGGATTAGAGACAAACTTACAATTAATCAATATGGTTTTTCTAAAGAGGGGAAACTACCAAATGCATTCCTACAAGATGTCACGAACACACCTAGAGACATAAGCAAAAAGCGAACAAACCCCAGAAGTACCACAGAAACATTCATGATTCAGCCTAATTTGGATATACTCAAATCTAAACACACTTGATACTGAAATCCCTATCAATAAAAAATATAAATTAGGAGATAAGGGTTTTGATAAAATTATCTTTCATTAGTAAGATTTCTTTAAATTAGCAAGATCCTTAAGATATTTAGGAGGCATGCTTTCAGGGGAGGGGCGCCAACAATGTGAATAAAAGGTCGAGGATCAGGGAAAGCTCTACTGATGACAATACAAGTCATTCCTGGGGCGCCTGGGTGTCTCAGTCGGTTGGGCATCTGACTCGATTTTGGCTCAAATCATGATCCCAGGGTCATGACAGTGACCCTGTGTCAGGCTCTGCACTGAGCGTGGAGCCTGCTCAAAGATTCTCTCTCCCCGCCCCCCGCCTGTCTCCCCTGCTCATGTGTGCTCTAAAATTTAAAAAAACAAAAAAACCACCATATATATATATATATATATACACACACACACACACATACATATACGTACGCATGTATGTATACATATGTGCGTATGTACGTATACATATGTATGTGTGTGTGTGTACGTGTATACGTATATATGTATAGGTATATGTATATATATACATATATATAATTTCTGTCTCTAATCTTCCACAGATAACACTCCAGAATTTTCTAGTCAAGGCACTGCTTTATTTTCATATGCTCTCTGCCCTGTTATACGCGGATAAACTTGGAACAATCAGATGGTGGCATTCTGTGTGCTACATGAGAAAAAGATGTGTTTTTACTAATACCTGTGAGACATTGAAGGCCTTATTCGGAAAAACAGTAATTGAAAACAGAGGTTCTCAACTGAGGCGATTTGTCCCCACCCCAGGGGACATATAGCAATGCCTGGCTATTTTTGGTTGTCACAGCTAAGGGGGGAAGGGAGAGCTACTGGTATCTAGCAGGTGGAGGCCAAGAATGCTGCTAAACATTCTGGAAATCATGGGATAGCCCCCACCCCCAAACACAGAATCACCTGACTCCAAGCGTCAATCAAGCTGAGGTTGAGAAACCTTAACTGAGAGGAACATCGAAAAGTATATGGCGCTCTGGAGTGGGGCCTCCAAAAATCCCTGTACCCTTCCTCTCTCTACTCAACTCTCAAAGCCATAACAGTGGCTTCATTTCTGGATCTAGAATTGTGCCGTTGTGCTATCTTATAGACAGTGCGTATGAAACCCAGACCACATCTATGCAGTGTTGGTACGTCTCACGAGTTGAATGGTTTCACGAGCCCTGTGCTGAGCCTGACTCCCGAATTCTTCCACCATTGATCAAATATTGTCTCTTGCCAACCAGACAATTTCACCTCAGTGAGAAGCAGCCCAGTGACAAAGATGAGACCAACATAATAAAAGCAATCTACCACTTCGGGAGGAAGCGTTTTCAAAGGCCGGCAGAAACCACACAGGGCCCCATCCTGGTCCTGTTTGAAAGGCAGGCTCATCATCGTTGGACATCACTCTAACTAAGTGGGCTGCCGGAACACAGCCTTGAGTAATGTCGCCGGCACGTCAGTGCATCTGATGTGGACTCTGTCAAACTCGGAGCGTCATCTCTGAAAGCACCGCTGAAAAGCAGATTCAGAGAACGCGGAGGCTAAAGGTTAAGGAATCAGCCTTGCTGCTGTCACTATGAGGGACTTGTCTCTCTCCTGCAGAGCCAACCACAGAGACATTAGAGAGGTAATAAATACAACAAGATGAGAAAGAACACTGATACAGATGTTCAAAGGCATGGTCTGAAAAATACTTCCCAACCAATAATGGATGAACCTTCTTCTGCCTGCCTCTTTCCAGCCTCTAAATTTCGCCCGGCCAAGACCGGAGGGATTATTTGAGCCAATTCACTTAACTCAGAGATGAGAAATCTGGGTAGATGAAAAATCTGCGTAAAACTCAGGTATCAGAGACCGCAAACGTCAGGGCTACAACGCAGGCCTCTAGCAATCCCTCCTTATCATGCGATCCCTGCTAAGAACTGGCTCAGAACTCTCCGGATACAAATCTCCAACAGGGCATTTGAAGATAATGAAGCGCCTCTTGGTGCTCTTATTACAAGGCTAAATGAAATCAACTTCTTCCATATTTTGTGTGTGTGTGTATGCCACAGCTCCTCTGGCATTCTGCTTTACTTTTGAGGAGAGACTGAATGAAAATGTAAAGAAAAAAAAGAAGGTTGTGTTCTGTAAAATCCCTACAGAGCCTACCTGAAGGAAAACCTCTTTGCCCCTGCAAACAAAAGATTTCTTATGTAAGTAGGGAGTTCCAGCAAGTACCATGCACATGGGGGGGTTCTCTCAATAGTGCTGAATATCCAGGATTTTTCCATGATGTCATTTCTACTGCTAAATTTTCGTTTCTTGGGACTACATCCACTAGGCATTTTCATGTCTTACGTAAGTCCGGTTTATAGATGAAAACATGGAGACTTAAAGAAGTTAAGTAGCCCACAGGCCACATAGCTAACAAGTGACAGAGCTTGGTGTCCTAAGTCACCATTTGGCTGTACTGCCTCCGTGCCTCTGTCATCCACTGCAAATCTACATGAAAACCCACTTCCCACACAATTCTTACACCTAATTGTCCTTGTTACACCAAAGGACTAGGCCCAGGTGCCCTGCCTCCCGGTATGGTTCCCGCCCACCAGCGTGCCTGGGAAGAACGAGAGCCAAGCCCACCAAGGGCACAGAAATCTATCCAGTGTCCATGTAAGGTCAAGGGCACATTCGCACTAATTCACATCTGGGAACTTACAGGCTCAGTACCTAGCTATTAACACCGCCGCCCAGGAAATCTACCCACAGTTAACAACACATCAAAGAGTGTTGCTAACATGACTGAAAAAGCTGTGAGGTCCCAGTAAAAGAAATTCATGTCCAGTCTACAGAAAACCTCCCTAACGCAAAAGGTAAAATCCAACCCAATCACCATTAGTAAATCCCTCAGTGAGGTCTGCATTCATAGGGTTTATCGCTCAGGTACTTATGGTCCTGATTTTGTTTTATCTAAGGATCATTTTTACTTTCTATGCCCAAATGTGATTTACACTTGTTCCAGTGAATATTTTTGTGGAACTATTCGCATAATCTACTGAGATTATTTTAAGCTTTGTACCGGCCTCTGGAATAATAAGCTGTCCTGAACACACACTGAAGATCCTACGAAAATGATTTACCACGGGATGAAGCTGGCAACGGGAAAGCAGCAGAGAACCGTGTTAGGAAACTTTCTGTTAACAAGGCCTTGAAACAGTTAGGCACTTTATAAAACAGAAAGGCACATACTCGTAGGTTTTTTTAAAGCTAAACTGCAACTAACACAAAAAAACAAGGAGTTCACAGTAACATGCCATGAGAGTCAAATAAAATGTTTAGACATTTGCAGTGCATAAAAATTGTAATTTAATTCTTACATCCTCTAAATTCATCACAAGACAAATTGAAAATTGCTGGAAATTCCCAAATGAAAAATTCACAAGGTTTTACAAGTGTTCTATTCCCTTAAAACTCACTTGGCCAAACCATCCCTATAATCAAGTATCTCAAAAAGCATTTAAGTGGAGCTTATCTACAATGCGATCTTTTCAATGCTGAAAATCAGGAGGTATAAAAAACCCTTCTAATGTACACAATCCAACACCACCCGGTGAAGCCTTGGGGACGGGAGGAGATATGAAAGACAAGTACCTCGTAGTTTGAGAGAAAATCTAGTAACTCTGATTGAGATGGGATGTAGAGAAGTGGTTTCATCACCCGGCGGACAAACTTCTCAATGTAAACAGCACTCATGGGGCCTTTGTATTCGATTGGTCCAAAACTAGTACCAAAAAAATAAAAAAAAATAACAAATAAAAATAATACACCATGCATTAGACCTGTTACGTGTAACTGAAATCATCAACACCACAAAACGAAAATGTCTCGCTTTAGGATCCTGACTGCTTCACAGGGAAGTAGCCTTCTGTGTCCCAGCAGGTGAAAGGAGGGCCAACTAAGCATTTCATGTGAGGAGAGGTACAAACAGCCACTGCCGTTCTATGACCTTAATTCAACTGCAAATGGAATATCAAAGCAGAGAACATTCATTCATTCTAGCCTCTAGAAAAGAAAAAAAAAAAAATCCCCAAACAATATGTCTTTAAAAAAAACAAAACCAAACAGAGAGGCAATCCTGGAAACTGACCAAAACTGCTAAAGGATTCCAGGATCTTAAGTACGTAATTCAACAAGCAGAATTTACTTTTATACATCACTCTTATGTTTTTTTATTGTTTATTTATTTTTGAGAGAAAGACAGAGAGAGAGACAGAGAGCGCGCGAGAGCATGAGTGGGGGAGGGGCAGAGACAGAGGGAGACAAGAGAATCCAAAGCAGGCTCCAGGCTCTGAGCCGTCAGCACAGAGCCCGACGCGGGGCTTGAGCCCATGAGCCATGACGTCAAGAGCTGAGCGCAAGTCAGAGGCTCGATCGAATGAACCACCCAGGCACCCCATACACATCACTCTTAAATAAGAAACAAGGTACACAGTTGGCCCTTGACCTACTAAAACGTACTTATTAAATATTCCCACAGGCACTTACACAAGGGATCACTACATCACCTTAAGCCTATTTAAAGTTTTATTGCGACAAAATAAGATTATGTGAAGGGACAAACCCAGGGACCTGCAAAAATGGTCTTATTTTCCTTTCCAGCTGTGCTGAGGGATGCCCAGGAATTGGATTTAGCATTGCTAAGCAATAATACCAACATTCAGTTATCCTTCTAAGCTAATCAGAGTCCTCACATGGCCTTCTTCAATCTTGCACAACACAGTCATTCCTCAAATATAACTGAAGGGTATGTGGCGGGGAAGTGGAGTAAGGTGAAATTCAACAACTCCAGAACCATTCTGTCCACACAGAAACTGACATTATGCTTCCTGTTCATTGCAGCAATAAACAGTCAAGAATTACATAAATGCTGTGAGATCCCAATAGTAAATGGTTATGTAAATGAACACACACACATAATGTGATGCAATGACCACAATTCCTCAGCGTGTACTGCAAAAGATGAGCCCAAACAAAAGAATGTTAGCATGAAAAAGGTAAAAACAGCATTCTACATGCACAGCTGGGAGACAGAGTTAACAGTTCGATCAATTCAAGACTTGTTAACTAACTTAAGCTCAAAAATTACCACCGCCACGACCCCATCGGCTGCCAACAATGCTTAATTTAAAGGAAGAAATCGAAAAATCATCTGATAATTTATTTTCTTCCGCAAAAAGGGGTCAAATATCTGGAAACCTCATCTACTCAGGCAAACAGGCTCCGGGAGTGCTGCTATAAGGATCCCAGTGACTTGTGAAAGCGGAGGGAACCTCGGAATGCAGGATGCACAGTGCATTTTACCAACACGCCATCACTGCCACGACCACAGGACAAGCTGGTCTACGGCTGCAGGGCCTTGGGGAGAGTGTTTTAAGAAACGACTCCCTGCTTCAGAGCCTTTAAAAAACTTTCCTCCTCACTGGTATCAACACACGCCAAAAAATGAAATCCACTTAAGCAAAACAGAAAATCTACTAATTTCTTCAAGCAGCTACTACGACACTAGTTTAGCCGTTACAAAAACAGCAACAACAAAAATACAAACTGCAACATCCTGCCCAGTGCCGGGGCCTAGGTGCTGCGTGTGCAAGCGCTATTAACCAAAACAACCTCAAGTCTACTGACTGGTCACAAGAGAGCTTGGGTGAAGAAACGCATTCGTTCACATGCATTATGTATAAAACAGAGGGCTTTTTAGGTATTTCTGTGCCTGAGCACTTTCTTCTGTTTCAGGTACACTGGGCATGGTGGATACTGAAATGAGTAGGACGAGGTCTGCACTAATTGAAACAAGTAACACTCAACAGGCGAAGAGGAGGGGCCACACTTCGAGGGCAGCAGCAACCTCAAATCCCTCATCAGGAAAATGAGAAGGCTGGACTAGATGCTTCTAAGGTTCTCTGCGTGGCCTTGCACTCTTTCTATAAATCTAAGAAAACAGGGTAAGACAATATACTGCACAGCCATACGGCCCAAAATGGTATTTTGCACTGTGTTCAAGGGCACTCTCCTGATTGCAATATCACATCAAGCTAAGCCCACCTCTGGGCAGCTGGCGTGCTTACCTAGAGTTGCAAGGCCTATCCTCCTCGCTAGGCACCTGTGCCCTATTTCCTAGCCCCCCGAAAAAGAAATGCAGGGACCTTCGCAGGGCAAACTTATTGATCCCATTACAGAGCACAGAGCTTTTACATCTTCAAATCTAACATTACGATATGAGAAGGATTCTTCTATCTAGAATAGACTTTGAAGGTGGAGACGGGGTAAAAAAGTGCATTTTTGCTCAAGTATTATTTACCAGCTCCTAACAAACAGTTCTACGAGCCACACAACATTTTGCACCGGAAACGTGAAGTGTGATGGAGCATGACAGTCCGCAAGTGATACTTTGATGATGTCTGTCATAAATCCCCACTGACGGAAACCCAAGAAGTTCAGACAGAGGAGGGAAAAATGCAGCATAAAAAGTAAGGCTCTTACTAATGAAAGCTTCCGTGCCCATTTTACCTTCATTAACAAACTTCAAGCCAATTACACTGAAGCCGTCCCCTTTCTTCAAACTTCTTCAAGTCAGATTTCAGACATTATTTAACACACACAGCAAGGTCTGGGCAGTATTCCAAACTCAAACACCAGTATTTGTGCAGCATAATAAACTGACTCCCTAAGTGGGATACAGACTAAAGGCAGCCTCTTGTTACTTCGGGCTAGATGAATGCACTGGGGGACAAAATTTATGAAAACCTTTTAGGGTTTCAAAGCTCTCTGGGTTTCAGTATCATGGGCACACGATTGTGGACTCGTAGTAATTTTCGTCCCAGTTGAAAAGGTGCTACGACTCCCTCCTGACTATGCTATGTTGCCAGGTAGCAGGGTAAGGACTTCTGTGTATTCTCACACAATAAAATACTTGTAGGTTACCCGCAATATACAGCCACACAATGGGGTGCCAGAATTATCAAAAACAATGCTGTAGACTATGTAATGGCATGACAAGATTTTCACAAAAGCAAGAAAAAGCGGTTTAGAAAATACTATCACTACATGACCCCCCCCCTTTTTTTTATTAAAAAAAAAAAAAAAGAGGGTGGGTATGTAGAGTCACAAGAAGATATAAATCAAAACACACAGAGGTTATGTAAGGTTGATAAAATATCCAGACCCTTTAACTGATGTAGTTTTGCTTCTCTGTATTTTCTCAATTCCCCACAGTGAATATCTAATACTTTTAAACAGACAAAAGAATTTGCTTTGGAACTTAATTGGAATTAGAAATCAAAATCTGAAAACTAGTTAACAGCTCTTACCTCCGATGATACAGATGTATTACAGGGAAATGAAAGAAGTGCTTCTGTCTTCTGCATTTCCCCTGGTTCCACCAACAGTTAATTGCCACAAACAACACCTGCAGAGCCAAAAAAGGTTTCAAATGACTATGAATAACAACTGAAAAATTACCAAGATTTTAAAGATAAAATTATAGAAATGGAACTATTCCTCTCTGAAACACAAAGTATGAAAAAAAATTATTTTGAGTATTCAAAGAAGATCATCATTTACCTCTGCAATTAAAAAGAAAGACTCTCCTCTATGTGTCTAGCTCGGACACTAGCATTTTAGTAGCATTTTATAGTTGAGCCCAAGAGGGAAATGGTTTCATTTGAAACCTAAAAAATATTTTTCATGTTTATTATTGAGAGAGGGAGAGACAGAGAGAGACAGAAGGTGTGCGAGAGAAGGAGGGAGACAGAATCCGAAGCAGGCTGCAGGCTCTGAGCTGTCAGCACAGCGCTGGACACGGGGCTCGAACTCACAAGCCTTGAGATCATAACCTGGGCCGAAGTCGGACGCTTAGCTGACTGAGCCACCCAGGAGCCTGGATTTGCTTTGAATTCTAAAGTGAATGAGCAAGCATTACACTAAAACTCAGTAGAAAGAAAGACAGGTCTTTTGATAGTCAAACTGAGGATATGAGAAGGAAAAAAAAAAAAAACCTGCAAATAAAACATCGCTAAAGCCAAAGGACCGTTATTAATGAGTATATTAAACACGAATAAGGTAACAGATGATTAAGGCATGCTCTGAAATGGAATATTACACAGCAAAAGTATGAGTTAAATACATATTTATAGGTAGATGCTGCAGTATTTAAATCTCCAATCTACTGTGAAACGTCCCCAAACCAAGATGAGTTAACAGATGAGAGCAGAGTTTCTCAGCTTTTGCACTACGGCTATTTCGGCCTTCTGTCGTTAGGAGGGTCTGTGTTACGTGCATTTCTGTTGTGCGGGGCCGTCCCCCACGCTGGGGGCGCCATGTCCGGGAGTAACCTGGCCTCTACCCACCCCAGGCCAGCAGCTCCCCCTCCAGAGCAGCGGTAACCAAAAATGGCCCCAAACCCTGCTCACGGTTCTCTGGGGGAGAAAACTTCCTCCAGTTGAGAACCACTGACTAGAGGAATACTAAGATGAATAAATACATGATAAAACAAGCACAATAAAATGTGAATAGCAAAACTCTCGTGGCAGGTATATATAAATTCCTTCATCTTTGCTACGTGAAGAAATTTTCATAAGAACATTGAAAAAATACGAAAACTACAAATGGAAAATCACTTTCAAATGCCTTCCTTGTACTTACTAAGTAGCAGTATTGCTCTAAACTCTGTAGAGGCTCTATGGAGCCATTTACGAAAAAGAAAAGCAACAAAATCTTTACTTAAGGGGACATCTCACTTTTTTACTCAAAAATAGGGCACACTCTACCACATTTGCTAATTTTACTAAGCGGTATGGCTTAAAAGATTTTTTGCCTGTTTCCAAGAATAAACCCCCTCCTTCTCCCTAGTGAGAACACAGAATAACCTAAGCTCTCCATTTGGAAGGAGCTGGGAAAAAAAAAAAAATGTGAAAAAAGCAGTGCCCATTAGTTGTGGATGGCACCATCACCTCCGCCACTTGTCATGTGATCTCTAGCCGAGCGGGCCACCGTGGAGGTGTGAGGTCCCGCTTCCAACAACAGGGACGTGAGTGCCAGCCCCAGAGCTGCCGGGAGAAAGCACAGAGCCCGGCACACCAGAACGCCGTGTCCACCGTCACTCGGAAGGACGGTTAGACGGCAAATAACCGACACCCTGGAACACAGTACATTCTCCCCGTGTTCCCCACATGTTCTCCAATTTCAGAAAACTTGGTGGGGAACACCTGCCTCCCAGGGCTCCAGTAGAGTTCCTGTTTCCTCCCTGGAAGGGTCTACCAGGTTATTTGCATTTTTTTTTTTTTTTTTTGAAGTGAGCTCTACTGCCCAATGTGGGGCTTGAACTCATGACCCTAAGAATAAGAGTCACTTGCTTTGCCAACTGAGCCAGCCAGGTGCAGCTCTTACTAGCCATTTTTCAAGGGGGAGGACAGTAAAGGGAGCACAAGAAATTGACTGATCCCCTGGGTCCCAAGTCAGAGCACAGAATCACACCCCTGAGAATCCATGTCATTGGAAACAGGTATAATGAAGAGCTAGATTTAAACAGTGCTTTGCACCACATTCAGGGATATATATAACGGTTTGAAAGGCTTTGCCAGGCCGGGCAAAAAGCCTCACCAGCATTTATAACATTGTTACTAAGAAGAACCAACCCAGAGTTCCAAAGAAACTTGGGACCCCAGCTGCCTGCATGAGTTACCTCAGATCAGTGGTTCCCAGCAGCCGCCTCTCAGAAATCTGTGGGAGGCTCGCTCTCTGGCTTGTTGCAACGACCCAGATGCTGCAGGGCATGTGTCGGCAGGGGCTGCAATGACCCAGATGCTGCAGGGCATGTGTGGGCAGGGGCTGCAATGACCCAGATGCTGCAGGGCATGTGTGGGCAGGGGTTGCCCTAGGGGTACGTCTGGGATGATGTTGTGTCATCCCAGAGCAGCTTTAAATGTGCAAACGATGTGGGGAAAACCCGTTTATCACTCAAGCCTAGGACCGAACTCCTTTTTATATGTGAATCCACATTATGGCTTTTGTATGCACCGAATTTCCCCGGAAGGCAACGCCTATATAAATACAGGGCAGAAAAGACTGGTTCCGGACCTTACCAAGAGATGTTCACCAATTAGGAAACTCGAATCACCGTTAAGCAGAGCCCCTCCGGTAACTGAGTTTCTGACACACCACACCTTTATGAGTCTGCATTTCCAATCGCCCACCCGCAGTCGTTCCACATAAACGGACAGAAACTACCTTGCCTGAGCATTTACATACGGAAACACACATGGTCTAGTTATACATTATTTTGGTCTCCCCCACCTTTATGCGGTAATTAGTGTATTGGATTGAGTATCTTGAAATCATATGTGTAGGGAAATTTTATCACCTATGAATTCCTTTTCAGGACGGAAAATGGCACATCACAAAAAACCTGTTGCATAAATGGCAATGGGGACCCACTGAGTTGAAAACTACTGCCACAAAGAGGACTCACGGGCCCATATATCCCTCGTGTCTAAGCACAAAGGTGACCTTCATTAAGTATCTGTTGCATTTGGCTCTCTGGTCCAAGTATTTTTATTTTTTTTCAAGTATTTTTAAATACGTCTACGTAGTACTCGTGACACATAAATTTGTCTTACGGTAAACAACTAATCAAATACCAAAAGGAGAGTCAACTACGTCTTCCAGCACTGAAACCAAACAGCATGGGCCCCTTCGGTGAGCACTGAGCTGTGCCACAGGGAAATGCACCTTCGGCTTCCTCTCCGGCCGCTACCCACCTATGACCCTCCCAGCCAGAAATCCCGTTTGTTTACAGAAGCCTTCACGATGGATGACGCGAGGCTCCGGGCCTTCACCCGGGCTAACTCAGCCAGCGGGGCAACGTGTGCCTCTGTGGGAACGACCCGCCCGGCACACGGTCACTCGATTCGATTCTCGGGTTCAACGTCAGCATTACCTGGTCCGACAGCTGACTCGCTGCTTGCTCAATCTCTGACCTGGCAGCAATGGACTGTCCACACCACGGAGCGTAGAAAAACAGCAGCACCACCTCTGAATCCCGGCGAACGTGCTCTGCGTAGTCCAGCTGCCCCTGGAAGAGGTCAAGAACCGGAGACCTCGAGGAGAAAAAGCTGACAGGTGGCTTTGCTGGTACTATCACATCTTTTGCTCGACTAAAAAAGAGCAGACACAGACAAGATCGCTAAGTTTATCTTCTTCTGAGGACAGCTTCGTGTGGAAGGAGCACAGAGCTTAACAGACAAACCTCTGGCGTAAGGAAAAGGAGTTCCCAAACCACTGTCCTGGAGTAAAAAATATTCTGTGCTAAGGCGATACTTGGCTGAGAGAAAGCAAGCAAGACATAAACGATAAGCTGAAAACGCCTTTCTAATATTGTCTCCCCAGATGTGGGATGGAAAGGCAGCAGACAAGGAGGATGTCTTGGAATAACCTGTATTCTTCCCTCCCACACCCCAAACACTCCATCCTCGGCTCTCTGTGGCAGGAGCCACAACGTCAGAACCACCAGCGAGCTGGCTCAGAACTAAGGGGAGGGAGCACACGCGGGCTACCGCTACTAAGATTTGTATGGCAAATTCTTACATCAACTGAACTTCGAGAAAACACTAAGTTTCTTAGCTGCAGTAGGCCTGTACTTATCCAGGGCATTCTGGCAGAAGTAATACATATTGGGAAGCATCACTATAATGGAGTTGGGGGGCCAGATGAGGGGAGCCAGCACCTCTCCAGGTCAATTACAGGGAAAATGATCAATTACAGACTCCAACAGGAGAATCCTCAACAGGAAAAGAAATAGGGGCCCCAAGAGGAAAAGATAGAACACCTCCTACCCAAAACTGACCACTTCATCAGCGATGAGCCAATGAAAAACTGTCATCCCCCTGAACTCTTGCTTCTCTCCAATTTACTTTCATTCACAACAACCCCTCCCAATTTCTTCCTTCTCCATAAAATAATGTTCCTCTCCTTTGTATGTGGGACTTGCCTATGGCCTGCCAGAGCTTGTATGTCCCAGATTACAATTCTCTGCTGTTCCTGAATAAACCCACTTTTCTGGTAAAGTAACTTAAAAAAAAATTTTTTTTTTAATGCTTATTTATTCTTGAGAGAGACAGAGGGTGAGTGGGGGAGGGGGAGAGAGAGAGAGGGAGCCACAGAATCTGAAGCAGGCTCCAGGCTCCAAGCTGTCAGCACAGAGCCCGACGCGGGGCCTGAACTCACAAACCACGATGATCATGACCTGAGCTGAAGTCAAACACTTAACTGACTGAGCCACCACAGTATCATGATCCCAAGGCTAGTAATGATGAACAACAAAGTAACAGCCCATTTTAACTGGACACCAGGCTTCCTGAATCCCTGAGGTTCTCAAAAGGGAGAGATCAAGAGGAGACAGGAAAAACTGAGTGATCTGAAGTCACAGAGCCGCCACGACTTTTCCCATCAAGACAAAAACGGTCTTGGCTGAGGCTGCATATCCCACCATGTGAAAGGAGCCTATGAACACCTTGAGCTGTTCACACATCTGCACTAACATGGCATAAAACCATAATGGTGGTGTAGCCAAGAAACCAACAGAATAAAAATGGGACCCGAGAAAATACTCCATTAACCCAAAAAGCAGAAGGATCAAGAAACGAACAAAAATGGAAAACAAATAGCCAGAAAGTAGACTTATTTCCAACAATATCAATCATTCCATTAAACATAAAAGGACTAAACCATCCAGTTAAGAGGAAGAGAATGCCAGACTGGATAATGAAGCAAGACCCACCGTAAGAACTGAAACAGGGGCGCCTGGGTGGCTCAGTTGGTTGCGTCCAACTTCAGCTCAGGCCACGATAGCACAGTTTGTGGGTTCGAGCCCCATGCATCCGGCTCCAGAGAGACAGTGCAGAGACTGCTTGGGGTTCTCTCCCTCACACACACGTGCACACACACGCTCTCTCTCTAAAAAATAAATAAGCAAAACTTAAAAAGAAAAAAAAAAAAAGAACTGAAACATACTATAATTGGATGAGTCTCAAAATAAGTACACCAAATGAAAGAAGCAAGACACTAAAGAATACGAACAACATTAATGCATTTATACGTTTCCAGAAAGGACACGTTCTGGGGAGAAGGAAATCTTACGCGTCTCAACTGAAAGCATGGAGGTGGTTAAACTTATGTCATCAACCTGTACGTGTCACATGTGTAATTCCACTGAGTGTAACATACACCACAATGAAGCTGATGAGGAAAAAAGCTTGGCCGCTGTGCCCCCTCGTCAGCAAGGCTTGCTCTGACAACTGAAGCGGGAGCCCTGACTTCTTCTCTCAGCTCCCTATTGGTTGTCTTTATACCCCTCACCACAATCGGTAACTTACTTCTTTTACCGATTATTTATCTACTCTACCACGTCATTAACTGCATGAGGGCAAGAACCCTATCTTTTCCACTGGTAGATCCTCACGATTTATAGCGCCTGGTACTCTGAAGTTCAATAATTTGTGAAATGAACAAACCCACCCTACTCACCTCACCTGAACATACACAAAAGGAAATTAAATACAAACCCATACAGAGAGACATTATGAAGAACACTCAGAACCCAAGTACCAGAGGCCCATGTGTTTTACTAGGGACGATCCTAAGGGCCACATCCTTATGTTCTAACTTCACAAATGTGTCCAAATGAACCTGATGATCTGGTTTCTCGGAACACAGCAGAGGAGCAGGAAGGAAGAACGAGGAGGGAAGCGCTGCCAGCTCTGAGGCATGCAGCAGACAGACAGGTATTTAGAACCAAAAAAGAAAGTGTCAACACCCAAGACCCAGACTCCTCTAAGAGTCCTGGGTCATATAGCACAAGGGAAGGAACCCACACCTTCCTCTGCATCGAGAAGGTGTTAGCTTCCTGAATTAAGAAGACAGATTTAAAATTACTACTTCCCTATTTTAGCCAAAACTATCAATATCCTAAAGGAGCGGTAGTACCAAAGAGCAAATCCCCTATTTACTCACTCAAACTAACGTTTCAACCCAGCAGTCAGGGAGCTTAGGCAAAATGTCTTTATAACCTGAAAAACTCAGTCACTTACACAGTAATTCAAAAAATGCTCATCAAGCACATGTTGTTTACACTTCAGAAACTGCACTACAGGTACCAAGGCTATATAGCAGAGGGCGTAATAACATCCTCAAGGGACTTACTTTCTCGAGGAAGGAGACAGGCCGACAACCAAACACGTAAGCAACAGACAAAAAGATCACGGCTGCGTGGAAAATGGAACAGGGTGATTTGGCAGGTGACAGGGCATCTTTTAAGCTGAGACCCGAAAGACAGGCAATCATGCAAAGAGATGACGGAGGCCCTGTGTGTGACACATTATTAAAAGCCCCCAAGTTCCCCTCCTTGGAAGTCCTTTGCTACTATTCAAACTGGGTGCAGAGTGTGAAATGACGCAATCTGAGGAAAAACGTAGGTCTGTGACAGCCAAAGGGCACTGACGAACTCAGTATTACTGCCCCGCGTGCTCAGAGCAGGTCCTAGACTAAGTCAGCCAGGTAAACACGTGGCCCATCAAAAGGGAAACATTAACCAGGGAAGAGAAACATCTGCCTCTGCTCCACCAGAAAGGTTGACAAGCTTCCATTTAACTCTTAAGTTCGCTACACATTTTTGAGACACTGTATCTAGATCAAAGATTTCCTGCAGCTTTGAAGGCTAGTAAGTAGTCTCAGGTACAAAAGACTCCAGAGCTGCTTGCAAACAAAACAGGCAGGCTGCAGCTCCCAAGTTTTATAAGAAATACACACACCCCTACACCTCCATCCAAAGAGGATCTGAAGCAGCTTTGAAATTAGAAAATGCGAGAAAGCAAAATGAATATACGCACAAGTACATATATAGATACAGACACACAACCTTTTTCCCTCCAAAACCAGGGTGAAAGGAAAGAGAGCAGGATGAAGCTATGGAGATCCACTGCAGAGAAAGGCAGGTAAATAAAGATTAAAGAGGCGCCTAGGGGGCTCAGTCGGTTTGAGAATCTGATTCTTGGTTTCAGCTCAGGTCACGATCCCAGGGTCATCGGGTGGAGGCTGCTTAAGATTCTTTCTGTCTCTCTTTCTCTCTCTCTCTCTGTCTCTGCCCCTCTCCCCCGTTCAAGTGTGCTCTCTCTCTTCCTCTTAAAAAAAAAGATTTAAGGCCCCCCAAAATGCACAATTATTGTGTTTCAACACCCAACCTTTTTTTTTTTTTTTTAACGTTGAGAAAGACAGCGAGCAAGGGACAGAGAAAGAGGGGTACAGAGAATCCCAAGCAGGCTCCGCGCGGACAGGGGCAAGCCCGATGTGAGTCTCCAGCTCACAAACTGTGAGATCATGACCTGAGCCAAAGTCGGACGCTCAACTGACTGAGACACCCACGCGCCCTTAAATCAACCTTTTTTATGTGATCTGGTTTGAACTCAGCTAAGCCACCAATACTGACAAGGGCTGTCACTGATCTTAAGCCTGGAGCTATTAATGAAAATAAAATTTTTTAAAATCCTACTCTCCCGGAAACCTCTGTCTTCATTAATGCAAAAATCTTAAAAGTAAAATAGAAAAAGGGGACCAGACATGTTAGTGTATGTAACAGATGATGACACCCTTCAATCAAACGAGACTCTCCAAAATCAATCTCAGCCTACTGAATGACGGTCCAGATTTGCCAGCAGCAGAGCAAAGCTGGACAGGCAAGCAGCCATTCACCGCTCCCTCCTAGCCTGAAGCAGGAAGGGACCTTGCTCTGCCGGCTCCAGTAACTCGATTTACACAATTCCTGCTTCCCCAAATCTCAAAGGACCTTCTCAGCCATTTAAAGTCAGGTTCTTTCAGAACAAACACTAAGCATTATTTCTACAGATGAACAAGCGGGAAGCTTCCCACCCTGGAGAGGGGGAACCTCTCTTCCTACTTTGAACCCACGTGACACCTTGTCACTTCACGATGTAAAATACTTCATCCGTTTTCCTTTGCGCAGCTTGTGCTGAAGAGCAAGGTTAAGAGCCTAGCACTGACAACGAAGGATTCAAATTCCAGATCAGCCACTTAATGGGGGGGGGGGGGGGGGGGGGGTTTGGGGCAAGTCTGTAACCAGACCAAAGCTCAATTTCTTCATCTATCAGTTGGAAGCATAAAAATATACTCAGGCTTTACTGGGGATTGAGATTTAAAGGGTCCAGACCAGGCTCTCAGATTATGCGTTGAATGAATACATGCACTGATGTTCGCTACAGTTCTCGAGGAGGCAATTTTGTTCCCCAGGGGACACTTGGCAACGTCTGGAGACAGTGCCGGTTATCACATCTAGGGCTGCGTGCTACTGGCATTTAGTAGCTACAAGCCAGGCTACTGCTGGGCACTAACATGGACAGGACAGCCCCCTTCGCCCAGCGGGCAGCATAGCACCTGGCACTTGGCAAATGTTCAAGGGCGGTTATAATCTGTTCTCTTTCCACTAAAATTCCCAAGCCTCTGACGCCTCTCTGACAACGGGGGCCACATACTATGCAGAACATACTCAGTACAAATGCTCCAAGGGGAAATCTTCCTGTTAGCTAATATGCCAGTCAGCTGCAACCGAGACTTCTACAATGTAAGTCCCGGGAGATAATACTGAAGACGTGGGAGACCAAAAGTACTCCTGAAATTTGTCTTATTTTATTTTTTTTTAAGTTTACTTTTTTGAGAGCGAGCGAGTGCCCAAGCGGGGGAGGGCTGAGAAAGGGACAGAGAATCCCAAGCAGGCTCTGCGCTGTCAGCACGGATGTGGGGCTCGAACTCAGGAATCAGGAACCCTGAGGTCATGACTTGAGCCGAAAGCAGATACTTAACTGACTGAGCCACCCAGACGTCCCCAACACTCCTGAAATTTGAATTAACATTTGTACCTGCGTCCCTTCCCCCAAAAGCAGCACATAAACTTTTAATTTTTCCTGTTCACTGTGCTCCAGCCTACTCGGGCTTTCCTTCCAGTTCCAGGAAAACACCAGCTTGCCCACGCTTTGCACTTGCGCTCCCTCTACCTCGGACACTCTTCCCCCAAATCTTCCCAATGCTGGCCCCTTCCTCCTTCCTGTATGAGCTTCCTGGTCGCTCCGTCGCGAAGGCCAATCTGCCCCACCCTCGTATCCCTTCTATTATTGCCTGCACAGCACTTCCAGAAGTCCTTCAAAATGACATGAAGTTGTTTTCTGCCTGTCCCACCCACTGGAAAGGAGAGTGTGATTTTTTATCGTCAACGCTCCCCCGGATGAGCGCTCCCCGCACGGCACGTGTGGATAAATAATCTTTAGATCGATGGATGCACGAATTCTCCAAGGGCTCCAACGGCTGTGAATCATCACACGCGACGCACAAGGGCAACAAAATGCGTGTTAAATGAGGGCCCTACAGCCTGGGCAGAAGTGACAGGTGCACCCCCAAGAAACCCCAACAGGTGACGAGCAGCTCAGAAGCTGGCGCACTTCCCTCGCTGCTAAAACGGGAGGAAGGGGCCCCGGGCAGCGCCCGAAAACCTCTCCCGGTGGCTGGCTGGCGGGCGGGCGGGCCAGGTGGCGGGCTCGGCTGCAGGCTGGGGAGAGTCGAGCCCGTCGCTGCACGCGAAGGCAGCGACGACCCCCGACCCTGCGGGCCCGGAGCGGGTCCTGCGCCGCCGCCGGGCCGGGGCCCCGGGGACGCGGGCCGCCTCACCTGCAGGTAAACTTGAGGGCGACGAGCAGCGCGCAGCCGAGCGCCACGGCCCCGCAGAGCAGCTCGGGCCGCCGGCGCGCCATGAGGGAGGCGCCGCGCAGCCCGCGGCGGAGCCGGCCCGCCGAGGACGCTCCGGCCGGGGCCGGGCTGAAGGAGCCGGAGCCCGCGGAGCCGCCGCCGCCGCCGCCGCCACCCTCGTCCTCGGCGTCGTCGCTGCTGCTGCTGCTGTTGCCGCCGCCGCGGCCTCCGCATTCCGACATTACATGCTCCCTGTCGCCGGCTTTATACCGCCGCCGCCGCTTCGGGCCACAGGGCCCAGCCCGGCCCGTCGCTCCCCAATCCCGCAGTTCGCCGCGCCCGCTAACCCGGACCCTCCACGTCAGCCCCGCCGCCGTCGCGAAGCCCGCCCCCGCGCAGGCGGCTCCGCCCCCGCCCGCGGAGCCTGCGCGGACGCCGGCACCTCCCGGCGGACCCCGCCCCCCCCGCTGACGGAGTCTGCGCGCACGCCGGCCCCGCCTGACAGCCCCGCCCCCGGCCGAGCCACGCCCCTCGCCCGCGGAGCCTGCGCGGACGGCCTCCCCGCAAGTGCCACCTGCGGCCCGGCGGTCTTCCCACAGGCCCCGCCCCCCGTCCGCGGAGTCTGCGCAGTCGCGGGTCGAGCGTCTTTCCAGTCCTCACCGGGATCCGCTCAGTGCGCGTGCAGGCAGCCACCGGCCGTCGGGGCTCCCAGCTTGGCCTGCCGCATTTTAGGTGCCATAATGACGACGGCATTCGCGCCCGCGAGTCCGTACAGGCTCCGGGGACATAGGTACCGTTCATTATCTCCGCCGTATTGAAGGAAAGTACCGGCAGAGATGAGAAGTGTCCAAGGACCCAGGAGTGAGGCCGGCAGGAGAGGTCACTCGGCCTCGGTTTGCACGTCTGTAAAATGGGGGTAATAGGAGTGCCTCTCTGACAGGGTTGTTTTGAGGATCAATGGAATTTATGGAAAATGGCAGGCCCATAGTGAGGTCTTATTCTTAGTTACTGTAGTCTCCCAGTGTCCATGACCTGCCTCAATTAAGCCTACTATCATCCCTTCCACCACAGCCCTTGGGGGAGGGTGCGTGCCGCCTGTACTAGCTTCACAGATGGAAAGAAGAACTGAGGCTTGGAAAAGTCACTTGCCTGAGGCGGCAAAGCTACTAGGTGAGAAATTCAGACTCAGAGGCAGCCCCCACCCCCACCCCCAAGAAGCTGCTCTAGCGACCCACTGCTGACTCTCAACACTTCCCTGACACTGAAGGTTAGGTCCTTTCTGAATACGTTTTGTGATTGTAAAGGACGAGCCAGGGGATGAGATGGGATGGAGTCGTTTCCACGAGGGAGAGGGACAAATGCATATGGCACTAATCATTAAACAGCTATGGGGGCCGTAGATCTCTGTAAATGACTACAAACTAGGCAAATAAAACGCAGAGGGAACAAAGCAGTTATGATTGAAGGCAAAAAACAAAAAGCATGGCTCAGACCCAGAAGTTAGGGTGAGACCTCCCCTCTGCCACAGGGCAGCTGTGTGAGCCTTGAGTCTGGTTTCCAGGGATATAAAATGTGGCCACAGTGGCTACCTTGCTAGGGGCCCAGGACATTCAGCATGTCCACCACTGAGGCCCAAAACGTTGGTAACTTATTTACATGTACCATTTTACTATTTGTCTTATAGCTCTCCTTTTGTTCGCTCTTCCTTTTGTATTAAGTGGATGTTTGCTAGTATATTAATTCCTTTAATGATTTTTTTTAATGTTTATTTATCTTGAGAGAGGCGGAGAGAGAGAATCCCAAGACTCTGGTCTCCATCCTATGAACTGTGAGATGATGACCTGAGCCAAAATCAAGAGTCAAATGTCACCCGGGCGCCCTTCCTTTAATGATTTTAAACCTTTTTGTTGTTGTTCTATCCTTAGCAGTTGCTCTGGGGATCGCTGTATACATTTTTTTCAGAATTTCAGAATTTCTACTTGAGATTTCTACTAGCTTAATTCCAGGAAGATCTGGAAACTTCTCCAAACTAGCTTTTCCCTCTTCCTGTTCTTGTGCTATTATTACTTTTCCACCTCTTCGATTACAAACCCGGTAATACCGTGTTCTATTACTGTTTTTTATAATCTTGTTTTTATAGACGCCGGGAAAAAATGTATTTAGAAATACATTTTTGATATTAACCTTATTTATCATTTCTAGTCCTCAATTTGCCCGTGTAGATCTGAATTCAACAGTGTATTACTAATATGGTCAAAAGTCACCCGGTCCCCATTCACTGTAGGTTGCTAGGACAGAATCTACCCTACACCTCTATAAGACACCTGTCATTTGCACAGGCCTATATAAGGTTCAAAGAACTTTTGCTGCCTGTGGGTTGTCTCTTAAGACCCACAATACCTTGTGGCAATACAACGTGATGTCTTATAGGCCAGGAAACCACCCTGGATTAAAAAAGGCGATTGATTTCCTTTTCTCTGTGTAGACATGTGGCTGCTTCTCTGACACCAGAATGTACTTCTGAAACTGACAGATTCAGTTCTGAATATCCCAGGCAGTCAGGATCAGGCTGCACTGCTCTGCAGGGCTAAGTCAGCCCTAACTTGTCCACATCAACCTGCATGTGAGTTTTCATGGTCACTTTTTATACCATACTCGTTGGTGGAGTTGGAGAAGGGGGCAGGGAGATTATATACCATATATAAACGCTTTCTTAGAACCTGAGACAAGTATGCTCATTAGCTTTTAAAGCTTCTAAGCATTTACCCAGCCAACAGGATGTGCCTGACGAGGTCCAGGTTGGCAGGTATTTCGGGAGGGAAGCCGACCCCTGAGCCTGAGTGGTCCAGGCAGTGGTGGCTATGCTTCCTGGAGACTTTGTGTCAAGACCCCAGAATTGGCTTTCCAGAAATTAGCGTTCTTTCCTTGCAACAAACACCCACGAGAAGTCTAAATTCTAAGCTCTCGAGGCCAACTGAAGAGCGTTTCCATTCTCATCTTGGCCACTCACAGGATCTCAAACTTTGAGTTTCTAGCCTGGATTCTGAACACGATGACAACCAACTGTTTTTTCTTTTTTTTTTTTTTTTTTTTTTAAGAGAGAGACGGAGAGCCCATGTGCACATAAGTGGGAGACGGGTAGAGGAAGAGAAACTTAAGCAGGCTCCAGCCCAGTGCAGAGCCCGACTTGGGGCTCAATCTCACCACCAGGAGATTATGACCTGAGAGGAAATCAGGAGTCAGACGCTTAACCACTGAGCCACCCAGGCGCCCCAAGACAACCAACTTTTTAATCTGTAAACCGAAGCTGAACACCAGAGACAACTTTTGAACACCTGCTACTCTCCCTGAAAAAAGGAGTTGGGAAGCAAGTACAAAGAAAAAACGGAGTGAAGGCCTTCTGCCTAGAGAGACCTCGTACAAAACTTACACTACTGGTCTACTCTCCAGAAAAGGTCACTTGTAGCAGATTATCTATTTGGCAAATAAGAGGCACTCCTGACACATCCACCAAGTCAAGTGGGTCCCAACTGCCTTGTCACACATGGAGGGAAACCAGTCTGTCCTTGAAGGAGTCATGGGGCTTGCTTGTCCGTCTGCAGCCTCTGGTTCTTCTAAATGCTCTATTTGTCTCGTCTCACCACCACCAACTGTGCCCTCCTCTCCACCCTGGCTGGACTCACATGCAGAAAAAAGACCCTTCTCTGTTACCCCCTAAACCCGCTTAGTCAAGGCTGTCTGTCACGAGGGAGTGGCTTTGCCCGACCGTTTGGAGGCTGGTTACATCACAGCCCAGCAGATCTCTGTCTTCCAAGTCCGTCCACCGCGCCCCCTGACCCCCGTCCCCAGCAAGGACTCGGCACTGGTAATATCCTCAGGATGTAGCAGCCCCAAGCCCGACTGTCGGCCCTTCTCTTCTAGCTCGCTGGGTCTCAGCCTCGGAAGCAGGTCAGGGTCCCACAGGACAGCTTAGCTCTGTCTCTGTCTCTGCCGGCCGTCCTGACCATGCCTTCGGTGCTCTCCAGCAACCAACAACGCCAGTCATCTGTAGAAGCCCACAGCCCACACCTGAATGAAACAAAGAAGAGCCCCACGAGGGTTCACACATCCCTGAACCAGAGAAGCTGCTTCTCACGCCACATCTGGGGGAGCGCGGGACAGAGTGAAAAGTCGCTTTCGTGTCTAATTTGCATCCTGCCACTAACTGCTTAAATAAAAGTGGTGAGAAAAATCAAATCTTGTGACGTTAGGTCCCAGTTTCAATAATTCTTTGTGGGCAAAGGATGACAGTGAAAAATGGAAGACCTCTATATATAAAATGTTTATTACAGGCAATATTGGTCCATACACTACACAATACCAACAGTACAAGTGTAATCTTTCAAAATCATCGTTTAAACAGCAAAAGACCAAGAAATAAAATTTGAGTCGACTGATTATTTTTCAAAATATTCTCAATGCACATTATCCTTAGTTCCCTTATTATAGTGAAACATACAAATACAGAAAAATACCCCATTTAACATGTACTAGTGTTAAATGGTTATTTGGCTTAAAATCTGAGTTAAGAAAATCCTTTTTAGCAACCTACGTACAGATAAGTAGCAAACTTTATTATATTAAACAAAGTCGTTCCGTTTCAAACCTGTGAAGAATTTCATCCATCATGTATTCTGGCCCTAGTGTCTACTCTCTCACCGCCGTGGTTCTGATCCAAAGGACCAACTCAAGGAGTCGTCTTAGACACAACCTCATCCTCTTCCCCAATACGCTTCATCCAAAAGTCTGTTCAACAGATGGCAACCGGGTAGCGGTCACTTCGCCATGCGATGCCAATGGTGCCACGAGAGCATGGCCAGACCTGTCAAACAGCCCGTTTTCCTACCTACTGTGGGTTGCTGCTCAGGAGGTACGATAGACGCCAATACAAGCAGAAAGTCTGCGGCTTCTCTGCCACGTGCCTGAGAACACTTTCCATTTTTTTCTGGTCGATGCTCTGATTAGGTAACATACATAAAAGCCAGCATATTAGTTTAAATCTTTAAACAAAAAACTATATTTTCCAAAGTCATTATCATTTGGGGCGATTAAGTGATCTTTTCTTGCTTTGTTGAGCTTCATCTTTAGGGCGTCCCTCCGCTCTTCCCACTCGTGGAGCTCGGCGTTGCCGTGTGCAAACTTACAGCCGCTTCCTTCTGTGCAGGTGCCGTTCATATACCTGCGGGGCAAGTCAGCGCGGTGAGTGCCCGCGAGTGATTCACACAAACCTGAGGAGCACCTGCTTCACCAGCAAAAAAAAACCCCTTAGTTCAAAACCTTAACCCTACGGGAGTGACTATGACACAGCCGTGACATCCACAATGGGAAAATTAGTACTTTTAAATGTATTAATGAGAAATACCGATTGATGGGGCGGAAAAGACTACAGTCCTTGCTGATGCAGTGGAAGGAAATCTGAACTGGCAGCGGGGAAAAGACACCTTCCGTGATGTGGGGTATCACGTGCATCTAAACGGGGAAACTAAATATGAAGAGTGATTTAACAATATGAGGAGCAATTCAAAATCGTGGCTGGTGGCTAAAAGATGTTCTAGGTCCACTGAAAACAAAGGAGCGAGAGTCACGTTCTCCTCTGACCTAAGTTCCACACGTGCACTTGAACAGTCAGTCATTCAAAGGCAGTTTCAGCACTCACACACGCCAGCTACAGGGCAGGTTGTGCTTAGCGACCCGCCCTTGACAGGAAGGGGGTTGGGGCACGTACTTCTCTTTTCCGTTATCTCAAGACACTTCGGACCCGTATCAGCAGACCAGTGACTCTTGTCGCATGACCACAGAAGGGCGAACGAGTGTCCAAGGAGCAACCACCACTTTGAGCCCCGATCCGAGCATCCAGTGTTGGAGGACTCCACCCCTGGGGTGATCCCCGCGCGCCGACCCAACGACCTGGCCTAACGACGACGTAATGGCCAGGAAAACGGCGTGAGACCCGCCGTCCCCGCGGGGGGGGGGGGGGTGCTACGTACCTATCGCAAACACTAAAATACCCTGTCGGAAAGCGGTGCTGCCAGCAGTACTGGTCGTCCTCGGTGTGGAACACCTTCTCCTTGTGCTTCTCCGAGGAGATGTGGCCTTGCCACTGCTTCTCACTGTTGCAGTTCTTCCCACACATCCAGCAGTGAAAGTCGGCCTGGAGTGCACGAGAGACACGCGTGCCATCAGGGGTGCCGTGTGCCCCGGACAGGCCACACGCTGCTCAGGGAGGGCACCCAGACTGGGCACCACTTGACCTACAACCCCGCCTCCACTCTCGGGGAGCCTGTCTGGCCGGGGTGGGAGAGGGGGGATCCAGGCAGGAAGATCAAGCTCAAGCTCTGGGTCAGAAACAGGACCAAGAAAGGGATCCCGACACCGGGAGGCGGGCCAGGACACCGGCAGCAGCAGAGAGCGGGGGGTGATGGATTCGGCCAGGTTCCGGGAGATCTCTGGCAGGGAGGTGACGGACTGGTGTGCAAACAAGGATGTCTGTGGGGAGGACGAGGGTTCATGAGAGGACCCTGGGGAGGAGGAACTCTTAAGGAACAGCAGAGAGGACGTGAAAGCCCGGGGCCATCCAGGGCTCCTGAAGTGAGCCTCCTACTACGGGCCACACTCGTGCCAGGGACCAGGGAAGTCCAGACGCTGAGAAGACACTGCCCCTGGGGCACAGACCGCACAGAAGGAACTGTGCTCAGGCCGCTGTAGGTACGACCACAGATGCAAGCTGTAAGGTCTGAGCAGTGGTTCCCAACTGGCTAAGAATCATGTGCACACAGGTAAGAACAGATTCCTGAAGGCTTCCTGCGAGATCGTCACTATGTCTGGGGGACAGATGAAGATCCACCTGACTGATCAGCCCAGGTAAATCTCACGACCCAGGAAGTCCAGGTGACCCTGCTTTGGGAACACAGGAACGAGGTGTCAAGGGAGTGAGCGCTGCACCCTGGCACAGGAGGGAGAGTTCACAGGGCACATCCCCAGGCACACACGTGGGGCAAGGCCAGGCCCCAGACGTGAACCAATCCAGCTGAATCAATTACGGGAAATAGGAAACGGGATAATGCACACGCCCATGTCATCTTTAAAAAACAAGCCAGGCAGGGGCGCCTGGGTGGCTCAGTCGGTTAAGCATCTGACTTCGGCTCAGGTCATGATCTCGCGGTCTGTGATTTCAAGCCCCGCGTCGGGCTCTGGGCTGACAGCTCGGAGCCTGGATCCTGCTTCGGATTCTGTGTCTCCCTCTCTCTCTGCCCCTCCCCTGCTCGCACGTGTGCTTGTGCTCTTTTTCTCTCTCTCAAACATAAACAAACAAAAGCCAGACAGAACCATGGATGAGGAAGAAATATGTCAAAGATGTAAACATAGCCTGGCAAATACACACTGGATCTGGTCCGTCTGGGAAGGGGGACAAATGGGGTTCTAACTCTGTAACATCTTATTTATTTCACAGAAGGAAAAACAACAAACTGCTAACATGGTAGCTTCAAGGTATTCATTATATTATCCTTTACTTTTATAAAAAAAAAAAAAATGTAAAAGAAAACCAAAACAGTACAAAACCACAGATGACTTAATGTCTCCAGTGAACCTTGGAGCCAGAGGCCAGACGCTGGCGCGTGAGGCGGGAATGCGGGCATAGCACCCACATTTCCCAAACATCTTCTGGGGCCCAGCACTGGGGTAAATGCTCCAGGACCCATCCTGCTTCGCTTACCCATCACAACCCCACTCAGGGGCGCTCGATTACTCGCCCAGGCTACAGGCTAGTAAGAGGGGACACAAGCTCTTAGGCTCAAAATTCTCTGCCTCCAAAGTCAGGAAAAGCATTTTCTAGAATCAGGAGGCGTAAGCTAGGGGCCCAAGGCCACCTGAGGGAGGAGCATGGGCAGCAGGGAGCCAGGCTGCGGGAAGGAGAAAAGAAGGATGAAGATAGAAGGACCCCTGGGGACTCACAGTAACTTCAGCGTAATCTGTCGGCATGTGGATTTGTTTTCCGTTCTCCTTGTTTGATTGACTGGCTACATCATCGCTTTTTTCATTTTTTTGACTCTTTAGCCAGAGCTCATAAAACTGCTCCATATCTTGTACTAAAGAAAAATGAATCGATTTCAGCAGATTTGAATACACCATTGAAATACACACAAGATCATGCAGACCTTTTGTATCAGGTGGCGTACATTTTCAAGAGGAAAGTGAGACGGTGGAACAGAGACGGATTACAGTAGGCGTGGAGAGGGGCCATATCCATGCAACAGGTAAACTCTGGTGGGTATGAACCAAATTCCGGACTGTTAGACCACAAGCACTAGTCTTCAAGATGAATTAACTCCTCCCTACGTTTGCAAGACACCTTGGGGGTGCTGAAAATTCAGTAACTATTATAAGGATATTGCTAAAAAGAAAGCCTCACAATGCTTCACACTGCCCCCAGATAAATACTCATGATCACTGCCATAACCCCATAGCCACTTACACGGCTCGGGGCCCAAACAGATATGCTCCTCACTGTCTACTTAAAAAGACGAGAAACGCACTACCACTGGGACCATGATTCTGACCCCGACAGGAGCCCATCGAGTGAAGCCGCCATCCCTGAGGATTCACACGCTGGGGTGCAATTTACAACAGCACAACTGTGACCAGGTCTTGGGCAGTGGCCACAAGCTGCTTCCTACAGTACGAGCAAGTGCATTCAGCAGTACTGGCGAGTGCTAACGCCAGGTTTCTCAACCTCAGCGCTGGTGACATTCTGGGCCAGATAATTCTTTGCTGTAGGGGGCTGTCCTGGGCACTGTGGGATATTCAACGGCATTCCCGGACTCTACCCGCTGGATGCCAGTAGGACAACCCACCTAAGTCACAACAATAATAACGTCTCCAGACGTTGCCAAACGTCCCTGGGGGAGAGGGGAAGTCTGGCCAAATTCATCCCCGGCTGGGAAATCTGGGAATGAGGTTATGATCCAAAAATTGGCTTTGAGGGGGCGCCTAAGTCCGACTTTGGCTCAGGTCATGATCTCACTGCTCATGAGTTCGATCCCCGCGTTGGGCTCTGTGCTGACAGCTCAAAGCCTAGAGCCTGCTTCGTGTTCTGTCTCCATCTCTCTGCCCCTCCCTCGCTCATGTTCTCTCTCTCTCTCTCAAATATAAAATAAAATGTAAAAAAAACCTTTTTTTAAATGGGCTTTGTTGCCTACCCAAGTGTTTCTTACAATACATCATCAGACTAGGAGGAGAGATAACCCAGAAATCCTTCGTTCGGACCACTGGTAACAGGAATCACCGCCAGAACCCTGGTGTGCAAGAACATCTTCAGTAAGGCCCGACCGCATGTCCCTCCTCCAAACAAGACAGCGGGAAGGAGTCCCCTCCACACGTCCCCAAATGTGAACACTGGTTAAACATGGTAGGTGACACGCTTAAATCTGAATGGTTCACGTAATTCGGAGATCGCAGATCTTCAGCAGTTGGTCAATTTCCATCACTCTGCTAGAGACTAACAACACCAATTCCTGCCTTTGCAGCCAATCTTTCTGCTCAAAAGTCAAAGGCTGTCTGAGGCTCCTCTCAAAGACTCCCACAATGAACATGCAGTGTGACCAAGGCACACATTCTCTCTGCGGGCCTCTGAACCTGAGCCTGTTCTCCCGGTGAGGCCTCCTTGAAGAAACTTTCGATTCTAGCCCGATTTGGGGGTGGGGGGGGGGGGCTTGGCTATTCACAATAGGAGCAGATGGTCTAGCGCAGGTGGTCAGGAAGGACTGAACTTCCCAGACCACCTTTCAGGAACACATCTGTGTCACATGCAACCCTACGGATCCGCACCCAGCTCTGCCCTGAGCAAACACAGATCAGAGGTCAGGCTCTGCTCCCCTGACTCAACGGCACGACTGTGCGGGATGCGAGCCGCTCTCTGCGTTCGCAGTGAGCTCACATGTTTCCAAGGAGGAAGGAGACTTCCCCGCAAGCTAGACTTCGCGGTCGACAGGCCACAGTCAAGACAGCAACTTACTGCCGTTCTCCTTCATGTACGTCCACACTTCCCGCTCCTCGGGGCTATGAGCAAACGAGCAGTTCCCAACATACTGACACTTCTTCCCGGAAGCAATATGATTGCACAGCTGTATCAAAAAAAAAAAAGAAAAAAGAATATGCTTTAAGACAAGAGTACATTCAGTAAAACTGCCTAGTTTTTACTGAGGCCAAATAAGCATTATTCTCTGTGCTAGTGCTGAGTAACATACTTATTAAATAAGATTACTTTATATTCAAATGGACTCTAAGCCCAACATACAGGAGATGAGATTAAGCTTTCTATCTTGAAATTTTGCAAAACAGTATCTCCAATGGAAAAAAAGTAAGGAACTGGGAGATGGAACATTTTCATACAAGAAAATGTCGACAATCTCCCTTGTTCAGAGTATCCGCTTTTAACGCAGCAGAGCATTTGACCTCCACGGCGCAGCTCTCCGGCCCCCTTGGTCTGACAGCTCCCACGCCCTCCCTGCCTAATGCCCACCAAGCCTCCTTGTCAGCTCCTGGGAGGCAGTAAAGAAGCTGCAGGTACTAAAGAGTCTCGGGAAAAATCTCGGCCACTCAGCTGACCCATCATCAACACTGGCAGCGAATCTCAGCCCTCACGCATTCGCTATGCACTGTCTGGAGACGATTATGACAGTGGCCAGGCCATCCAGCTACATAGCGTTCAAATAATACCCCTCTGGTTATTTGCATTGTGCTTTTACAAAGTAAACACAGGGAAATTGGTAGGAAAATGAAGTGAGAGCGATCAGCAGGACACAGACGTCTCTAAGGACCACAACTATCAAGAAAACCTCCATCACTGAGACAGCTCATTCTTAAATAGCATCAGTGTGCTTGTCTTCACAGAGCACACATTCTAGTACAACGAAACTTTGGCTTGGTGTGTGCTTCAACAGACACTGGCCCCGCCTTCCAATCTTCCGCATAAAGCGAAACCCCAGTGAGTACTTAGTCGGGTACTACTGGGGAGACATTTACCATAGTCTTTGAAAGTTCAACGACAAGGAACAGGGAAAAGAGAAGATAAAGGAGAAGAGGCCGGCCACTGTGCTGGGTTTTTACATAACACCATCTCATGTAATCTTCCCTATGACGTAAATATTCCCATTTGCAGATGAGCAAACTGAGGCTGAGTAACTTGACCAGGGCCCTTCTGGCAGACCCTGAGGCCCATTCTCTTTCCACCTCACCATACTGTCTACACACATGCACACACAGAGTATTATTTCTTCTTTTAGGAAAAGGATCCCTTAGCAATAAAAAGAGAAAAAAAAAAAAAAAGAGGAAATGAGCCACCGTAGCATCGCACAGCAGTACGGCACGTCCAAGATTAATAAGGAATCATGAGAAGTCCTGGCGGCTGGACTAAAACCATTCTCAGTCGCCTTCGTGTTAACAAAGAATGAGGAGCACACGCACCACCTCGTCTTTTAAAGCATCAGATGCCAATGGTTCCAGTAAGCCTTCTTCCCCTCCTCGGAGGCCCACTGATGACATCACTTGGATGGAGGGGTCTAAAACCACGGTGGATGAAACACAAACGTACCGCCTCCTTCAGACACTGACCTGGTGACCTGCGTAAGTTTACAAAACGCAAGGCACTCTGGGTGATGGGGAATCAACGTGCCTCTTCCTCTTCCTTCACTCTGTTGGGCAATTCAGAGGGGGTGGGGCCTCATTTACAAGGGGGGTCTGTGATACATCCCACTGCTTCTCTGGGCAAATCTCTCTTCCTGTCTGCCGTCGGGACAGACAGTTTACTACCTGTCAATGCTCCAAGTGTCCCGTTCACTCACACAGTGGAACCCTCCGCTGTCTCATGAAGGGCGAAGTCCAGAGCCAACTCAAGGGCTTTGCTCGGACGGTCATCTTTAAAATCACGTAAGGCACCAGAGGGTAGCGAGATGAAATGTGCCACCTCCGGAATGAAATACTACCCTAACGGTCAGCTGGTCTGCTATTTTCGTTCTCCGGGTTTTTGACGATCACGTGCCTCTCACACTCAACATTTTTCCTGGGGGTTACTTTTAGAAAAGCCTACAAAGGGGGGTATCTTTTAGCTCGTATCCATGACTTGAGTCAAAGAAACTTGTCAATAGTATTCGTAGTAACACAAGTTTGATGTCAAAGCCAAGGAATCAGATCTCAATGAAATTCTCCCCCACTCACTCCCCAAGTAATTCATCTGAAAAATAAGTTAGGTCATGCCCATAATTCTTTCTTGAGTCCACTGTCTATTTCCTTTTTCTGAGTAACTCCTCCAATCCCAGTCAATCCGAAAACTGTCACAGAGCCGCACGCACAAAAGGGGAAGGAAAGCAACGGGACCATTGGAAAATTGTGTCATTTCAACGAGCATTTAAAGGTCTCCAAGTTTCGTTCTCAATCACTACTACTTTCTAATGATTTGAAATGCCTAATAAAAAAAAAAGTGGCTTAAAAATTACGTATGTACATCAAACTGTAAAGGCATTTGTTTCTTTGTGGGGAGAGGACGAATGTTCATCCACTTCTTACGTTCGATGGACATCACTCTCATCGCGCGCCGATCTCTGGTCCACCTAAGAAACATGGAGTTCAGAAAAAACAAAGACACACTGGCACAGGCAGCATATAAGGAATATAAAGGAACAGGTACAACGTCCGTACCTGAAGGACCAGAGATTTTTCTCAACCCTTCTCAAAGAAATGCCTTATGATTCTCTCATTTCACTTCCTATTGATATTTGTTAACAAACATTCCCTTTGAACCCTGAACAAAGAACCAATAAGGAAAGATCAGGAATCTGACTGAATTCTTATCTATGAAATCGTAAAAATCTCTTCCCTTTGCTTTGCAATCACTCCTACATTATCTACTTTGCTCTGCTCTCTTCAAAGTCAATCGTTTTTTCTTATATGTATGATTTTATACCCAAGTAACAGAGAATCATGAAACAGGCAATGTTTACACACACACACACACACACACACGTGCACACATGCGTGCGCGCACACACACACACACACACACAAAGACATATGCACTACTTACGAGTGCCTTGCTTTTGCACTACAATATTTTCTGTTCTTGTCTGGTTCAATGACTTGACCATTTCTCAGACACTGAGCACACACAAATTTTATCTTCATATTAAGAGATCCAGGCATTAGCTGATTGCCAAGTACCTTAAACAATTAAAACCGAAGTTTTACTTTTAACAGAATACCAGTTTTCTGACAACAAAATTCTCAATTGCCACGTATTTCTTTTTTCATAATAGCATACAATTTCTGGTACTGTCTGGTTTGATGAGTTGACCATTATATACATTATCTGATAACGAAATCTCCAGTTCCCACCCAAATGCAAGAGAATATGATAGAAGCAGATTATCGATGCCACACCTCAATTTGTGAAAGCCAGCTCTGAAGGGAGACGACTAGAAATCGGGGGTGGAGAGGAGAAAGCACTTCTGCCAGCTGGGACGCAGAACCACAAACAGTCTACCTCCCTTACTCCCGGGGTCCCCATGGTCCAAGCACCCAATTGTTTTGCCAATTAAACTGAGTAAGAAAACTGTATCCTGCAATCTTGGCAGGTATCATGGGCTGGCTGATTTTTTTTTTTTTTTATGATGATCACCTAAAATTTGGAATTCGTTCTCACATTAAACAATAACTCAAGTCACTGAACAGTAAGGGAAGGAAGCTGACTGCAAGTGGAAACCACGTCTGCCAAATGACCTCCATTAGGCTGCTCCAGAAAGGACACCAAACACAGAGAGTCTATGAGAGAACATACCTGAGCCCCAGGTACGCTGGCTTCCAGATTTTGCCAGTATCGTTTAGATTCTTGAGCGATGGCATTGTGTGAGATACCTGTGAAACGTACAAGCCTTCCTTTAGGCTCACCCTCTACATATCAACAGTCCACCAGCCCGATCACAGCCTCAACTCCCCCGCCATCCCCTACGCAGCATAATCCGTCACCAAAGGTGAATGCTCGTCACGTCCCTCTTTTTCGCAACAGGATATTTACAAATACAGCTCTTGATGCCTTCTAGGGAGTCTCTCGACCTCACAAAAGCATACTACGTGCGTGAACTGGTTCCAGCAATTAAGTGCATGAGGCGATTCTGAAAATAAGCCACTCTAAAAATAACGGTTTATAGCCGAGGATAAAATGAACGGTGTTGCCGTATCGGGATGATGGAGAAAGTTGTCTGACAGTGTTTTGTCAAACCCTGACGGCTCCTGAGGAAACGTTTTTTTTAAACTGTGTTTAGTCTTCATTCCGGTACAGTTAACATCCAGTGTTATATTAGTTTCAGGGGTACAACAACTCATTGAGCACTTCTACACATTCTGGCGCTTATCCCCACCATACATCCTGCCCACTCACTCCTTAACCCCCATCTCCTGTTTTACTCCCCCCCCCCCCGCCAGCCCCCCTCCCCTCTGGTAACTATGACTTAAGAGTCTCTTGCTTGGTTTGAGGAGCCTTTTTTTTTTTTTTCTTCAATGTTTAGTTATCTTAGAGAGAAAGACATGGCAAGAGTGGGGGGGCGGGGCAGACACCGAATCCGAAGCAGGCTCCAGGCTCTGAGCTGTCAGCACAGAGCCCGACCCGGCGCTCGAACCCCAGAACTGAAACCATGACCTGAGCCGAAGTCGGACGCTTAACCGACTGAGCCGCCCAGGCGCCCGGTGAGGAGCCATTTCCTAATCATGCACCGACCTACCGGTTTCATTTTGCAGTATCCAGACTTTCAGTTCTACAAGACTATGCGCATAAAAGCACTCATCTTCCCTTAAGCAGCCATACCGGACCTCATGGCGACATAAATCAAGCTGACACTGACCATGAAAAGAACGTATTTTGGAGTATTTTACCGTTGTCTCTCGCAAGATGTGGACAAGGCACCTAAGACAAAAACGGAGTGACACATTATTGTTCTACCCTAGCTTTTTCAAAGGAAAACAAATAAGTAAATATATATAACGTCAAGTTCTAGACTGAAAATACATGCTAAATCTTTACCAGAAAAAACAAGTCCCTTTACACAATTGTTGGATTAACGGGGGGTGGGGGGAGGGAGGATAATTACACCATAAATTAAGCCATAAAATACTGAAATCCATGTCATGAGAAGCTACACATCAATAATGCCTTTTTGTATTAAACATAAATTTCATAAACCACTTAAAAATTCCCAGCAAAATATACTAACAGACATTTTTAAATAGTCATCATCTTTCAAAACAGCAACAAGGAAAAAGCACAGGGGGTAAAATGCCTGGGCAAACACTACTCTGGTTTTATTTGGGTCTAAAGACAGAATCTATTGCGTCACTAGAAAAATTAGAAACTACCAACATACTTATTGTCTTCAAACTCATGCTTTGTAACCGGGTGAGAACAAGAAGTAGAATTATCTTTATTTCTTTTACTTATCATTCTAGGCTTATGATCAAAACATTTCTGGAACAGACAGAGAAGAAGAATTACCACAACAACATCACACAAATTAGAACTTTTGTACCATACTTATGCACATACTTATACATTACAAACTGATGCCAACTAATGTCTCATAGGAAGTTTTTGCATTCTCTTGGATACTGGGAGGTGCGACTATTGGCTGAGTGAACGCTCACCATGTAGCAGGACGTGTGCTAAGTGTTTTATATTTCTGGGCTTGCAAGTCAGGAACGATCACCAATTTTACGTCAGAAAATAAGGTTTGGAGATAGTACCTCACAGAGGAATATAAACTCTCCAAGATGCTCTTGGAGAAGTTTGAATACAGTGAGGTTGATCTTTCCATTGCCACCAAAGAAAGCCTCTCTGCTGAACGCCCCTTTCCGCTCCAGTGTCCAGATATCTATCTCTTCTTGGCAATAAGCAAATGTGCAGTGGCCTGAATATCTACATTCCTCCTCAGCAGCAACATCTAGAAAGACAGACCATCAAAAGACATTTAAAACACAGCCATTGGTTTGGGTTTTTTTGGTTTTTGATTTTTTTTTAGTGTTTTCTTTCTTTTTGAGAGACAGAGAAAAACAGCAAGTGCTCAAGCCGGGGAGGGGCAGAGAGAGAGGGAGACAGAGGATCCAAAGGAGGCTCTGTGCTGACAGTAGAGAGAACGATGCAGGGCTCAAACACACGAACCGTGAGATCATCACCTGAGCCCAAGTTGGACGCTTAACCGACTGACACACCCAGGTGCTCCTAGCCGTTGTTTCTTCAAAGCCAATGATTATGAAACATTTTTAGGGCATCAGCTGAACCTCTATACCTCACGGATAGCTTCAAGCAATGATACACATTTTACTATGCAGGGATGGAACTCACTCTAGAACAATAGCACCACGGGTCTGGATTATTTTTATTTTTGATGGGGAAAAGGCTCTCACATACTCCACCTAAGTTTAAAAAATCACTTAAGAGACATTCAAAGCACATTCAGATGAAGCAATCTGACAAAAATGAATACAGGGGCGCCTGGGTGGCTCAGTCAGTTAAGCATCTGACTTCGGCTTAGGTCATGATCTCACAGTTTGTGGGTTCGAGCCCCACGTCAGGCTCTGTGCTGACAGAGCCTGGAGCCTGCTTCAGATTCTGTATCTCCCTCTCTTTCTGTTCCTCCCCTGCTTGTGCTCTGTCCGTCTCTCTCAAAAATAAATAAAGATTAAAATTTAAAAAAAAAAATTGAATACATAAAGTTCTCTCAAAAGCAACTTAAAAGAGGGGCACCTGGGTGGCTCAGTCGGTTAAGCGGCCGACTTCGGCTCAGGTCATGATCTCGCAGTCCATGAGTTCGAGCCCCACGTCGGGCTCCGTGCTGACAGCTCAGAGCCTGGAGCCTGTTTCAGATTCTGTGTCTCCCTCTCTCTGACCCTCCCCCGTTCATGCTCTGTCTCTCTCTGTCTCAAAAATAAATAAACATTAAAAAAATTAAAAAAAAAAAAAAAAAAAAAAAAGCAACTTAAAAGAACATTTTCAAAGCCTCAGTTCAGTATTCTGATTCTGTTTAGACTCAGCCAGGGAACCTAAAGTGTAAGATGGTTTTCTGTTTAAAACCTGTTTAAAATCGGCCAAAGCCCGGTTTCCATAACCGTCTATACACACAGGCACTGGGGTGCCTGGTTGGCTCAGTCGGTTAAGCCTCTGACTTCGGCTCAGGTCATGATCTCATGGTTCGTGAGTTCGGGCCCCACGTCGGGCTCTGTGCTGACAGCTCAGAGGCTGGAGCCTGCTTCAGATTCTGTGTCTCCCTCTCTCTCTGCCCCTCCCATGATCATGCTGTCTCTCTCTCAAAAATAAATAAACATTAAAAAGTCCACACACACACACACACACACACACACACACACACAAGCACTGAAAGAAGTTAAAAACAAAGGTAAAAATAATATAAAAGATACAAATGTCTCAATCCAAGGAACTTTTAATTCTACCTACACATTTTTAGGGGCACCTGAGTGGCTCAGTTGGTTAAGCGTGTGACTTTAGCTCACGGCATGATCTCACAGTTTGTGAGTTCAAGCCCCACATCGGGCTCTGTACTGACAGCTCAGAGCCTAGAGCCTGTTTCGGATTCTGTGTCTCCCTCTCTCTCTCTGCCCCTCCTCCACTCGCTCTCTGTCTCTCTCTCAAAAACAGACATTAAAAAAAAAAAAAAATTAACTCTACCTACACGTTTTTAATAACAGTAATACTGGGACCATTATAATAAATGTAATAAATCATTTATCACTTATGTCATGCACACCAATTAAGTAATTATAGTACATACCTTTACATATATAATAAGGTCCTTCATAATTTGTTTTTGTTGGTCTTGGGCGTATTTTTTTCCATGATTTATCTTCAACATTCTTTATTCTACCAATTAAAATATCTTTCTTACATTTATGATCTATATTAGCATGGTAAGTGAAATCCATTAACTTAGGGCCTGAAAAAGATGTAAAAAAGGATTGCTCATAGGCACAAAGAGCGACATTTCATTTTACAGGCACATTTACAAGCACACGGATATTGATTATTAAATTCCCACAAAAACCCTATTTTTATAACCCCCAAATGTAAATAAGCTACCGAAGTAATTTGTGCCTTTTATATGCTATTTGTCAGAGAACACGAAGTTTTATTCAACACCAGTGCCCTGAAAACATACTTATTTAACTATGAGGACAGGAATTCTGATGGCTTCTAAAGGGAAAAAACACCCTGAAATATATATAACTAAGAAAGAAAATGAATTTAGGCTTTGGTTTAGGGTAAGTTGTGTTTATATCACCTGACTTGGGGGTAAAGGTATGAAACAAACCAGCAGAAAAGACTTTACCTTTATAAACACTGGTCTTAAAATGCTTTTTTTCTAGTTCTTGCTTTATTTGAAAACGATCACATTTTTGAATATATATATAGAAAAGTAAAGAATTTCATAAAAAATTTCAGGAAGACTTCATCATCAGGTAAGGTATTCTAATCCATATGATTGTATAAATGAAATTATATCAAATAAGAACAGACTTATCCTATCCAGAACTCAAACAGGGACGGAAAAACCACAGTAGCTGGTGTTCTCCACGCGTATTTATGAATCAGGAATCTCAGACTATCGACTAGCTTACTATCTCAGACTATCGACTAAGCTCCCCTGTTTGGTCCTGACCTGATTTTACAAAACACATCTGACAAGCTTGTCTCAGTTCATGGGTTCCTTCAAGGGGGTGTCTTGGGGTCACGGATGAAGGTGGTTTAGTAACTGTGCTTCCAAAGAAGTTTCCAAAGTCATTTCTAGGGTGGCTTGAAATTCCCAGGAAACTCTCAGAAGCAAACAAGTTGCCTGGTCCATTCATCTGCAAGAAGGGAAAAAAAAAAAAAAAAAAAAACCAAAAAAAAAAAAACAAAACAGCCAACAAATATTGCACTCTCACTAAAGAAGGAAACAAATTTGTGACAAACAAGACATTTCTTCACGTACTGAAATCGGTACTAGTCTGCCGTTGCTGTGCTTCTATGGAAAAGCTGGTTCTTTCTGGGTTTTCCACTCTTTGGGTCTCTGGGCCCCTCCCCCACCTTCCTGGCTTCTCGCAAGTTGACAGAAGTAACAGGTCATCGTTCTGCTCCTACGGCACACACTCTTCCTATGCCCTGATCTCATCTTGCCTGCGTGGGTTCTGCGGTGCTAAAGCCTCTTGCGCCCCGTGCCACCGCGAGGACTGTGCCGTGACAGGCGCGGTCTTACGCACGCGGCGTTCGTCCCTGGCTGCTGCTCGAGGGTCCTGTCTCACCACCATTTCCCCCGGCACACGCGAGATGTAAGGGAGACCATCACGTCCATTCGGGTAATTCCGTTACTTAAGTAAAAGACCTACGTTCAATTTAAGCGACGTTATTTACAAAAGAGGAAGTGGCACTTACAAGTAAAAGGGAGGAATTACTGCCGCTAAGCGCTGTTCCCTCTCTAGAAGTTGAGGTGGGCACATCTAAAATAATAAAAACACTTCAACAGACCTCATTCTAATCATGTCACAACAACATCAGGGCTCAGTGGCTGACTACGCTTCCCCCGTGTTACTTTCCCTCCCGCTCCCGCTTCCAAGGAGCTTTCTTGCTCATCAAGGACACTCGCAGAGGGCAGTGGATGGTCTCCTTCCCTCTGGAAATTTCCAGGGGCATACATAACCCTCAGGCAAACTGTTTTCGGAGACATTGGCTGAAGGAGGGCCTGCCGAGTGGGGCTGTTAAAAAGACCAAGAAAATAACTCCTGTCCGAAATGGGAAAAACAGCCTCCTCAAACTACAAAGCAGGAATTCACCACAACATAAGGAAAATTAGTAAGGTGCAGTGACTTTCTTTTTCTCAGGCTGCCCCTCGATTACCTTCTCTCTGCCCTCTGCTTCCCACAAATTTTAGTTTTGTCAGGTGTCAGTCTTTAAATCAATCGTTCTGATTTTTCTCCCTTTAACCACCTAATAATACCTTGGGAAAATTGGAAGATTTTGATCAATGTTGTTGAAAGCAGATATTAAAGAATTACAGAGGCAGGGGCCAGACCAAAAACTCAGCAATCTCTTGCAAAACTAAGGCCCACGCACAGTTTGGGGCCCTCTGGGGATGAAGCCTAAAGCAGACAGATCTAATTCTATGGGTTTAACTCTGAATAATTCCGCCTTAAATTAGTCTTTTAACTATTTGCTTCGTTCAGAATTTTACAAGGATAGCCTGCCTTTAAGACCCGTGAGGATGGGGTACGCCTTTCTTGGAGAAAACATTAAAAGCCATTTTGTCCCCCAAAACAATAGACACCCGGCTTAGCAAACTATCTTGTTTAAAAACTCAAAACACCAAAATAAGTACCACATACATTCCTGTGTATTCCCCTGCTCCTTCATCTCCTGAATGGCACAGTTACACCCAGGCGAATTAAAACTGCAGATTTAGTTTTCATTTTTACAGCTACAACGAAAGTAACTCAAGCACCAACTACCTAAAGTGAGTTACGTAATTGCCAAACAGACTGCCTTCTTTAGAAAACGAACTGCGGTTATTTACACAAGCGGCTCGATTCTTACCTCGCTTGGAATCACTCATTGAAAATGAACTCAAAGAAGAGCAGAAATCTTCCAAGGATGAGGTCAAAGGTGGATACAGTTCTGAGAAGGAGGGCGGAGGGGCATACCTCGCACCAATGGGCAAGGTGCCCAACAGAGATGCCGAGAAAGGCATGCTAGGGGGGACACTGGCTGCGGGAAGGGCTCCTCGGACTAAAGCTGACGGCTAAAAAAGAAAAAAGATTTTGTTAAACCCCAGGAAACTTGATTACAAGTGGGCCAACCTGCTTTGAACATCAGCATACAGAAACAAATTATTGCACTGGGTAATTACGTAACAAAGCTGAAATCAGTATCAAGACTCAAGAGAAGAATCTAGGCTACGGGGGCGCCTAGGTGGCTCAGTCGGTTAAGCCTGCGACTTTGGCTCAGGTCACGATCTCACAGTCTGTGGGTTCGAGCCCCACGTCGGACTCTGTGCTGCCAGCTCAGAGCCTGGAGCCTGCTTCGGATATTCTGTCTCTCCCTCTCTCTCTGCCCCTCCCCTGCGTGTGCTCTATCTCACTTTGTCTCTCAAAAATAAATAAATGTTAAAAGCAAAATAAAACAAAAAAGAAGAAGAATCTAGGCTATGGAGCTTCTTTCTTTCCAAGCCCACTTTCAAAAAAGGATCAAGGTCTCAGGAAATGAACCGTCTTGCACTGTTGGTGGGAATGCGAACTGTGCAGCAGCTCTGGTAAACAGTGAAGAGGTTCCTCAAAACTTAAAAATAGAACTACCCTGGGGCGCCTGGGTGGCGCAGTCGGTTAAGCGTCCGACTTCAGCCAGGTCACGATCTCGCGGTCCGTGAGTTCGAGCCCCGCGTCGGGCTCTGGGCTGATGGCTCAGAGCCTGGAGCCTGTTTCCGATTCTGTGTCTCCCTCTCTCTCTGCCCCTCCCCCGTTCATGCTCTGTCTCTCTCTGTCCCAAAAATAAATAAACGTTGAAAAAAAAAAAAAAATTTAAATAAAAAAAAAAAAAAATAGAACTACCCTACGACCCAGCAATTTGCACTACTAGAAATTTAGCCAAAGGCTACAAAAAAATGCTGATTCGAAGGGGCACATGTACCCCAATGTTTACAGCAGCGCTATCAACAATAGCCAAATGATGGCAAGAGCCCAAGTGTCCATCAACTGACAAACGGATAAAGAAGATGTGGTTTATATACACAATGGAATACTACTCGGCAAAGAGAAAGAATGAACTCCCGCCATTTGCAACAACATGGATGGAACTGGAGGGTCTTATGCTGAGTGAAATATGTCAGTCAGAGAAAGATATCATGATTTCATTCATATGTGTAATTTGAGAAATTTAACAGATGAACACAGGGGAAAAAAGGAAATATAAGATGAAAACAGAGAGGGAGGCAATCCATAAAAGACTTAAATACAGAGGACAGACTTCGGGTTGCTGGAGGGGAGGTGGGTGGGGGGATGGGGTAAACGGGTGATGGGCAATGAGGAGGGCACTTAGTGGCATCAGCGCTGGGCATCATATATAAGCGATGAATCACTGGGTTCTACTCCTGAAGGCAAGACTACACTGCACGTTAACTAACTTGAGAATAAAAAAATTAGGAGGAAAAAAGAAAGACTAGAATAAACTTCAGAATCCCAAATAAATGCACGTGAATACTCTGTGGGGGTCAGGGTGTGATGTCCATCCAGTATTGTCTCAAACCCAATGTTACATTCACGTTTCATTTCCTTCCGATTCCTTACACGAGGCTCAGAAGAACTGGCTTTATTAAGGAGCAATAGCGTAGGGGCAGGGGGAAATGGAAGGTCCTCAAGAGAAGGGAGCCGGAGAAGGCAGAAACGCTGGACCATCTCTCTGGGGATGTGAATTTACAATCTCACAAGGACACACGGAATGCTGCCCCTCTCTTTCCCCATCACAGCGACAATTTACTGAGGGTTTCCCTGTGCCTTCTAAGTACTGATGCAAGTTCCACGCTATCTGTTGAATTCTTCAACTTTCCAAGATGCGTCCTACCTACTGTGATCGCCATTGTACAGACGAGGAAACTGACGTACTGAGAGGTGAGGTAAAGCCGCCCAAGACCACAGAGGTGGTAAGACTCAAACCCAAACAGGATCAGTTAACTGCCCACAGACATCATCTATCTCAGCCACGCTGGAACCAGCCCTGAATTGCTCCCCATCCTCCTCATGACAGTGTTGCTGCTCTTGCTGCTAGTTTAATATACTGTGTGGCAGGGGTTAGTAAACTCGTCCTGTGAAGGACTAGATATTCGGTATTTTAGCCACGCGGTCTGTTTCAACTACTCAGCTGTGTTGCCTCAGTGCAAAAGCAGCCACACACAATGCAGAAGTGAAGGGTCGTGGCTGTGTTCCAATAAAACTTTACTGATGACACCGAAATATGAATTTCATATAATTTCCATGCGTCACAAAATACTGCTCTGTTTTTCTCCCTTCCAGCCATTTAAAAACGTAAAACCCATTCTTATTTTGCAGCATTTCAGATATGGCCGGACCTTGGCTACACAGTTACCCTGAGGCATTTATCCTTTAAGCCTTTAATCCAAAACAAACAAACAAACAAACAAATTCTTTTTCTTTAAATAAAAATAAAGAAATTATTTTTCTTTAAATACCAAATGCCTATTCTTTTTCAGAATTTTAAGTTTACCCTTTCCATACTACGTGATTCCAACAGGTGTTGAGGAAGACTGGCTCATTACTAGACTGGCGTTTTGTTTTATTTAAAAAATAACCACACGGGCATGGTACCCCCAGAGAAGGACAAAAGTACCTTTTAAGCTAAGTTTAACCTACAGGAAATGCTGAAAATACCGAGGAGGTCATACGGCAATTTTTTTTTTTTTTTTTTTTTTTTTTTTTTACAAAATTAAGCCTGGCTGCAGAAGAGAGGAGTGACGCTGACATTTACCATAACAGTTTCATTGGCCTCAGGTGCCGAATCAAGAAGGTCATCTATTTCGTCGCCGAGGACCATATCTCCGTCATCCAGAAAAGGTTCCGGCATGGTGAAGGGGGCCTTTCCTCCGTTTGCCAACACCGCCGATGGCAGGGGGCTCTCGTCCACTTGCAGGGGCAGCATAGAGGGTAAGGGCATGATAGGAACTGAGGCCAGCTCACTTCCGACTTGGTGGGAGAAACTGGACGCAGGCACAGAGACGACAGGAACTGCTTCCTGCCTCGGAGTTAACAAATCTGTAACACGGATCGAAACGTACCCACTCATCTTCGGTGTACTTACTCACCGAAGACTAGCGTCAAGAGCCAATAAGAGAGAAACGGGAAGAGCCAGGTGAGGGTACGAAAGCAATGATAAAAATAAACAGACGAGACAGTAGCAGAAGCAGGTCAGAGACAAGGATAAAAATAATTCTCGAAGTCGTTGGTTTTACCCAGGGATAGACATAGCGGCTTGTGAAAACTTATCCTTGTGTCTCAAAATGCCCGGGCGCCTGTCGGGCAGAGCTACGAGACGCTGGTAAAGCCACCCGGGGCACTCACTGACCGCTTACTGACACGCAGAATTACCAATCACTGCCAGCACGTCCAGAAGCGCTAAGGTGGTTTTCAGAATTATTCTTGCTTTCATACCAACGGCCGCACGGTAATCGTATTTGACAACGCTATCACATCTAGAGCGTCTAACGCCGCCACTTTCTAGACCAACATGACGCGAGAAAACGTACCTGGCTCGATATCTTCCACAGAACAGCTCAAAGCCTGGAAATGAAACCAAACAACCGATCATCGTGCGTACGGTCAGGATTCCAGACTATGAGCAGTCTGTAAATCTCACTCCGAGACAGCAATGCGAGTTCTCGCAGAAATTTTACTTCCTTCCAATGGAGATCCAAGAGATAAATGGAGTGGGCACACCTCGGGAACGCGTGGTTAAGCAGGGCGGGCCCAGCGGCGTGACCGCTGGGCCCTCCTGGACGGTGCTTCCCAAAGGCCGTTCAGGAGCGTTCAAGTTCTGGAGGGCCTCGTCTAGCCACCGCTCACTCCCCAACTCACAAAGGCATCCTAACAGCTCCACGAAGACTTGCCTTTTAAAAACCAACCGCTTGGGACCCGTGTTCAACCCAATGGCTCCCAACATTAATATCTGGCCCCGGGCCAATTTTCTAATAAAACCTAACATCTATGAACGTCCTGTAAAATGCGCCATTGGACTTGAGGAAATGCTGGTTGCAAGATACTACTTGAGTTGTTTGTTTCTTTTTATAGGACAGGAAGCTCTGGCCAATTATGTGTCTGAGAAACAAAAAGCTCTCAAAAATAGACACAAACCAAAAATATTAAAAGCAGAACTGCTAACGTGGCCATCTGCTCCTTTTTCCCAAAAAGTTACGCGTCTTACAGGAGCAATAACTTTACCTTGGTAGCCCCGTCCCCAGGAACGGATTTTAACGCGAGCTGAAAGAAAACAAAGATGCTAACTAAAAAAAAAAAAATTACGTGAAAAACAGAACTGTAACCAAGTTACAACCAAAGAAAATGAAAATACCCCGTGGGGAGAACTCCAGCTTACCTCAGCCCTAACATACGCTTTTCTTATTTTAAATCCCAATTTCTGAGCTAGTTCTTGAGTTAGTTTGATCACATGTTCATCCTGAAAAAAAAAAAAAAATGAAAATATGACTAACGGAGGGTTATATTTACCAACTGTGGAGGCAAACTGCAAAACAGCTAGAACTCATATTCTGCGAAGACACTTGCTTGGTGGGCACGTAATCCCAAATAAAGCGGGTGGACCGCGAGGACTGGAAAATGGAACTCTTTAGACGCCCCTTCTCCACAAGGAAGCAACGAAATGGTTACCATGTCAACCAGCGAACTCAAATATGAATTCCGTACCTGAGGCACCGCCAAGGAGCACTTTGCTACGGAGTCATAAGCCTCTCTGTATCTTCCTAAGTCACTGAGAGCCTTAGATTTCCGATACAGAGCTTTGCAGTTACTGGCATTTAAACTGAGCACTGTGTCACAGTCTTCTAAAACTTTATCGTGCAAACCCTGGGGTGTAAGAGCAAACAAGGTCAGCAACAATTCCTTCTGGCACACACGTCTTCCTGCCGATGCAAACAAATTAAGACCCCGGACTAATGCCCTCCTTTCAAACTCTGTTAGCGGTATTATTTTTCTTTGAAAAAAAATATTTTCATCATGAAACTCCCAAATGGAAAAAGTACAAATATCATGAACTCCCACGTAACCATCATACAGACCAGACAAATGTTAACCTTTGGCCATAAAGGCCCCAGGTCTCCAAGAAGGAAAGCTTTCCAGACGCAGTTGATGCCCCAGGCGGCACTCTCCCTTCCTGCTTCCTCCACTAGCTACCCTTTGTTGGAGATCATTAAAATGTCGACTGGAAGTTAACTCCCAAACAGCTAGCTAGCCCGAGAAGAGTCCATTAGAAAAAACAAAATGAGCCATCGGTGAACCTTCACTCAGTTAAGAATCGGGTGACAACATGGGCACCTTGCTTAAATTCAGTTAAATGTTACTGAATGTCCACGGTGACAATTCAAAGTGCACCAAAATATTGCTTTTCTCAGCTCAGACATGTGAAAAGCTCGTGTTAAATCTCTTCAAGGTTAAACACCACGCTGCACTAACAGGGCTCCAAAGAGGACTAACGCACTCTTGACCAAGTGCGCTGTCGGGACAGGGACTTGACTGATGCATGGACCTGGGACCTGTGTCCTCCTGGGCTGATTTTTGTTATAAGCGGACACACCCCAGAAACCAGACTCACGTGGCAACTCCAAGGACCAGTCACCAAGAAACAAATTTTATTTTTAAAATTCCTCAACATTTATCCAAAGCTGGCTTTTCAAAACTCCAGACCACTCTAAAAGCAGGCAGTTAGAGGGGCACCTGGGTGGCTCAGTTGGTTAAATGTGTGTCTTTGGCTCAGGTCATGAATGTCATGATTTGTCGGTTCGAGCCCCGCGTCGGGCTCTGCAATGACAGCTCAGAGCCTGGAGCCTGCTTCAGATTCTGTGTCTCTCTCTCTCTCTCTGGCCCTCCCCTGCTCATGTTCTATCTCTCTAGCTCTTAAAATAATAAATACATATTTTAAAAAAATGTTTTAAAGCAGTAATATGATTCTCTTAAAAACTGAAATTAGAGGGGTACCTGGGTGGCTCAGTCGGTTAAGCATGCGACTCTTGATTTCGGCTCAGGTCATGATCTCATGGTTCGTGAGTTCAAGCCCTGAGTCAGCGCTGACAGTGCAGAGCTTGATTGGGATTCTCTCTCTCCCTCTCTCGCTCTCTGCCCCTCTCTCCCGCACAAAATAATTTTTTTTAATTGAAATTAGAAAACTGACTTACAATGTACTTTTGTTATCAAAAACATTTTTTCCCTCTAGAAACCCTGTTCTGTTCTAAAAAAAAAAAATCACCACTCACCATATTAGAATAGCAAGCAATACGATTTATATGCAGTTTTTCAATTATTTCTTTAGGGATGACAATTTCTTCTGACTTTGCATAACCAGCTATATTCAGAGCTTCTGTGTACTGGCTTATCGAGTTGTTCCAATCGTGTTCCCGATAAACATCATTTCCTTCATTAAAAAGATTTCTCACAAGAGCACGTAAATATACCTTTAAAAAAAAAAGAAAAGAAAAAAGAAAGTGACCACTTGAAGCCCTTTACGAAACAGGACAGGGTATAGGGAAACTTCAATTTTTGTACTGTAGACTTCTGGTCTTAGACGTGACGCAGCAGTGAGCGCTGCTGTAAGAAACGGGGAACCCAGGCCACCTCGCTACCGTCTCAGCGAGGCCTTCACCTCGCGTGCTTTCTCAAGAGAAAATGCAATTTCCCATCAGGAGGAAAAGTGCGGCAAAAGCACCTCGTAAAAACCTGTTCACATCCCCAACTCTGTGCCTACAACAAATTCCTACGAGTGGAAACTCTAGGTCTGAAGGAAGGAGCATCTTGGGCCTTGGACCAGTATTTCTAAACTGCCTTCCGAAGCGGCGAGAACAGTGGACGCATCCAGCGGTCTGGTCCCCAGCTCACAGCACCCCCACCAACGCCGGGCAGCGTGTGTGTGCCTGTGTGGGAAGACACAAAACCCCTACTAATTTCTAGGTGAAAACCGGTACCCTTTCTTATCCCTGTGCCTGATGAACAAGGATCTCTCACATTTTTATGGACCATTGTCTTTCCTCTCTGGTAAATGTCTGCTCAGGACTGGTCCATGGAGAGGGGATGTTAAACCTTTTTCTCGCCGAGCAAGTACAGTATACAAGGTTCTTTTGGTACGTATAAAAGTTCTGGAGGTTCCTTCATGATTTCCTATCACTGTGCTAATGTTTCACAAGTCAAGATCAGACACGTATTACGAGATCAGGTAAATACTCAGGTTCTGGGTCTCATTTTTTGAAATTCGTGTCTAAGCTGACAGAATTAGTAAAGCAAACTGGACAGATCAACCTTTAACAAGGGCGGTGGCTCGGGACAGGCCACTTAACCTCTCGAGATCCCGGTTCCAGTTATAAAAGTCAGGAACGTAAAATGAACTGTACAATGAACGGATTGTTCCCAGTGCTTTCTAGCCATAATACTCTATGATTCTACATCTGTTTGGAGAGAGAGAGAGGGCAGGGGCAAGGAAGAAGACAGAGAAGGAAACAGGGAAGAGGGAGGGGGAGAGGCGGAGAAAAAGGAGGAACATTGGCAGGCATCAAAACCCTTGGACACCAAAAGCCGCAGGTGAACTAACAGCCTGCACACACGAGGCCCGGTGAACTGGGCTTTCTCCGGGTTTCTAACGAGTTTCACCTCCGGCTGCTCTCTGCTAGGATCCAGGTATCCTTTGCTCCTATGAGAACCTCTTTTCTCCTAAATAAAAATAGAAGATACTGGGCTCTCTCCTTCACAACATATTCCGTCCAACTGGTCTTCGGTAAATGAGAGGGAGGCTAAAAGTAATTTTCGAAGGAGGCGCCTGGGTGGCTCAGTCGGGTAAGCGGGTAAGCGTGTGACTCCCGATTTCGGCTCAGGTCATGCTCTCACAGCTGGTGAGATCAAGCCCCGAATCAGGCTCTGCGCGGACAGTGTGGAGCTTGCCCGGGATGCCCTCCCTCCCTCTCTGACCCTCCTTCATTCTGTCTCTCTCTTCTCTTGCAAAATAAACATAAAAAAAACTTTACTTAAAAAAAAAGTAATTTTCACGGGGCTCGGAAGAAAACTTAGGCAAACTACACTCACGGAGGAAAGGAAATGGAGGACAACTGTCCCCATGTGCCAAAAGCAATGTTGTCCTCTATATGGAGGAGATTGACTAATTCTTTCTGTAGGTGCCCAGAGAGTAAATACTTTAGGCTTTGTGGGCCATATGGTCTCTGTCTCAACTACCATATGTCGTGAAAACAGCCACAGATCGTAAATACATCACCAAATAGGTGCGGCTGCATTCCAATAAAACTTTATTTACAGAAACAGACAACAGGCCACATTTGGCCCACAAAGCTGGAGTCTGCCAACCCCCACTATTCATTATGGTTCACAAGTTACTTGCACAGCTTTTAAGTAGATGTTCCCAATCATTACCGCATATTGTTCCTGTGTCCCTGGATATGACAGCGGTGACCTAAGAAAAAGAAACCAATGAATTTTAATTATCAGACTCTTATCAGGATTTCTTCATCCAGACGTCATTGTAAAGCTAAGGTTCTATCAGCTTGCTACGGGTTCAAAGCACATTTTAAAGACCTACCTTCCTTTACGACTATTATTCACATATGCCATATTCACACACAACATGGTGCGGGGGTGGGGAGGGGGATCTGTAACTATTCCCTTATATTTTCTTAAGTATAACACTTTTTTCCCTAAACCTACTTCTACTAAAAGAAGGCCTAATTCTTCAAATACCAAAAAAACTTTTTCTACAGCACAGAACCACTAATACTTTTTGATTCAATTCGCTGCAGTACAGAGGAGAATGTCTCCTCCCAGGACAAACAGAGAGGGACTTCTGCCTGCCCGTGTCCGCTCAAGGCCTGGGCTGCCTTGTCACTGTCCCGCTTCATGGAGGCCGGTTAGAGACTGAGCTTCTTAAGAGAAATGTCTGATTACAAAAGCCCTATGTGCGTGGTGATCTCATCACTTTTCAGTCATCAGAAGCGCTCTGATGGGATTAGGTTCTGATCCTTCTGGGTCTAATATTTTCCGAGACGCTACAGGATTTTAGCTCTAAAAATCAGGGACAGGAAGTCAAATGCGCCCGAGCCAAAAATATTGCTAGACAAAAATATCTAATTTCTGACCCGGATTAAGAGGACTTATAAACAGGACTAGAGGTTTCTTCATCTAATATAAAAAAGTACAGTCGACTCTTGAACAACACGGGTTTGAACTGCGCGGGTCCACTTACAACGTTATCTTTTTCAATAAACCTAGGACGGTGCTGTAAATGCATTTCCTCTTCCTAACGAATTTCTTAACTTTTTCTTTTCTCCAGCTTACTTTATTTTAATACGGTAAATAATACGCATAACGCACAAAACGTGTTCATCGACTGTTTACGCTACTGGCAAGGCATCCGGTCAACAGTCGTAGGCTGCTCGTAGCCCTGTTTTGGGAAGTCAAAAGTTACACGTGGATGTGCAACTGTGCAAGGGTCTGCGCCCCTGACCCCGCGGTGCACAAGGGCCAGTTGTATACGTGGCGTGAACACACGCGAGTCGGGCCCTTACTGGATAAACTGCAGTCCTTCCTTAATGTTCTGCTGCCTTTTTCTTCTCTCCTCGGACACACTGGACATGTTACCCCGCACATCCACTTTCTAAACGATCGACCTGGAAAGAAACGAGGCACAAAGTCACGTGAGGCGCAGAGCTCCGGACCCCAACTAAAACACCCACAGTCCGCGGTCTTGCCACACTATCAGCTGTGGGCACGTCCCTCTCTGCTGACTTGACTCTGGGCTGCTGGACACCAGGAACCCTGGCTCATCGGCACGGTCCCCGCTGCCCAGCACACGAAAGCATCTGGTTTTCACTCTCCTTTAAGGCTGCACAGCCATGCGGACTTTCCTCCCTCCTAAGTCATCTCCCCCCACCCCTTGGGCTACAGGTTTCGTTTCTTCCGTGTCTATATGCACGCACGCACGCACGCACGCATATGCTGCACTGGAACAGTCCTGGCCTTGTTTCGCTTCTGGAAGCTCTCCAGAAGTGAAAAGGTTTCACATCCGCTCGCCTCCGAGGGAGTCTGACTTCCTGGTGAGCAGAGCCGAAACCTCACACACGTTTTGTTACACAAACTTCTGAAATAATCCTTGCTGATTCAACTGATAGAATGAAAAATCTAAATGAAGTCATTCGGTTGGAATTCTCGAGAAGGTAAGGGTTCACCTTCCACATAACAGTGGCAAATGTCAACACAAAACAGTGCCGTTGGGATCTGCACCCCCCCCCCACTGGCTCGCCCCCATCAATGTTCATGAAGCAATTCCCAGCAAGTTAAAGGAAAACCACAGGGAAGAGATCCATGATAAAACACCATCTCCCAGTGTCCTCAACCAGGGTTTGGCGACCTCAGCAGCTCGGGCCAGACAGTCCTTGACTCTAGGGGCCCGCGCTGTGCACGATACGCCCCTGGCCTCCACCCACGAGATGCCAGTAACGCCCCTTCCCCCAGTTGTGACAACCAAAAATTCCTCCAGGCTTTGTTGTGTGTCCCCTGGCAGGGACGGGGAGGGGACACATCATCCCTCCAAGATGAGCGCTGGGCTCTAAACCTAAGAGGACATCTTACCACACAAACCGTGTCTTTGAATGCGCATGACGGACGGGGAACTTGCACCCAGGTTTCAAGCTCAAATGTTCTAGTTTCATTATTGCTTGACGTTCATAGTTTTATTATAGAATCTACCTTTTTCAAAGTGTAGAGGTGGGGACAAGGGTTGAAAGGCCCCGAAGGCTGGTAACTGGTGATCATTTTTTTCCATCTTTTAAAAACTGTAGTTCTACAGGTTTCAATCTTCTAATCTCAAAGTTGTTGACTTTACTGGGGCACCTGGGTGACTCAGTTGAACGTCCAACTCTTGACTGCAGCTCAGGTCCTGATCTCACAGTTTGTGAGTTCGAGCGCCATGTTGGGCTCTGTGCTGACAGTGCAGAGAGCCTGCTGTGGACTCTCTCTCTCTCTGCTCCTCCCCCACTCACGCTCATGCTCGATCCCTCTCTCTCTCTCTCAAAAATAAAATAATTCTAAAAAAATGTTTAATAATAAAAGTTGTTACTTTACTGAAGTGTTTACATGTGAAATGATCTATCCAAGATTTGCCACGAAATATTCCAGCAAACAAAAACAAAAGGGGGCTGGAGGGGGTGAGACAGCTGAATGTTCCCAAAACTAGTGACCAATACAGGGAATCTCTGTACTTTGTCAATGTCTGAAATGTTTCAAAATAAAAAGGGTACAAAGCCCAGGATGCTGAAGCGAGATGTCATTATTTCTGGAATTTGTGTTTCAGACAGTCTAGCTTAGAGGGGGATGAATGGGTAGAAATGAAACAAGACCGCCAAAAACACGGACCACTGTCCTAACATGTGATGGGGAGGTGGGGGGGGGGCCTTTCTAATCTTCCACTTGAACTCGTCTGACCATTTCCTTAACAACAACAAAAAAAAGTTAAATCATACTTGGATGTACAAAGGTATTTAAGGAGGTGCTATTTGTAAGAGAAAAAGACCAAAAACGTACCCAATGTCTATCAAGAAGGACATGGACTGTGTTGGAAAAAAAGACCAAGTAAAGGTGCGGTATCCACAATAGGACCCTGTTCTGTTTAGAGAAAGGGTCGGGGGAGGCTGTCTATTCATATTTCCCTGTACATCCTCGCAACAGCTCCAGAGGGAATCTCAGAAAACCACAGCAATGGCAGAAACCCGGGGGCTCAGGGCGTGGTGAGAAGGGCCTTTGCACTGCACACCTACCTTTAAAACTTCTTCCTGAACGCTGAACGTGAATTACCACTGAGAAAAAATTTGAAGTATTTTTTAGAAATCCACATAGCCTCTGACCCCTTCCTTGGAAAGACGACTTAAGGGACCACCAAGCCTTCTTCCTATTTTATGTAAGATGGGGCCGATGTAGAGCCAGAACCGACTGCCCAAAGGCACCCAGAAGGGCACTTGGGGGTGTCACGGCAGTCAGGCCTGAAAGACGGGGACAAGGAAAGGGCTACCCAAAGCAAGAATTCTTGCCTGTCCTCAATGATTAGTCACCTTTCTCCCAACCCCTGCACAGGCAAGGTGAGGAATTAGTTTGAGGTTCACTCAAAAGGCAAATCTGCTGGCACAGAAGGGACTCTCAGGTAATGATAATCCACTAAGTTAATAGCCTTAGAGCCATTTCCCCAGAAAGTGCCAGAAAACCTTGAACCTCAACCTCTTAAGGACAAAGGGCATGTGGCAAAGAGCTGACAACTCAAGTAGGTGATTAAGAGGAAATAAGACGCAGGCTCTTTTAATAGCATGCACCACCTCTCCTTTCCATGTTTAAAGATTTGGGAACGGATAATCAGGGGAGAGTCAAATACAGTAGGAAGGAGAATTTCATGTTCTTGTAGTTTTGCCCCCAAGTTAAAAATCTTTCTCGTTGAACACTGTACACCTACCTATGGTCTACAATTAACGTTTTGCTGTTTATCACATCTGCCCACCTTTCTCTTTTAATTTGAAAATATTTATTAATGGATTTTATTTATTTTTAATAATTTATTTATTTCCACAATGATTTTAGGAGATTCCTTAATGCCCCTTACCCATTTACCCCATCCCCCTTCCCACCACCCCTCAAGTAATCCTCTGTTTGTTCTCCATGTTTAAGGGTCTCTTCTGTTTTGTCCCCCTCCCTGTTTTTATATTATTTTTACCTCCCTTCCCTTGTGTTCATCTGTTCTGTGTCTTAAAGTCCTCATATGAGTGAAGTCATATGATATGTGGCTTTCTCTGACTAGTTTCGCTTAGCATAATTCCCTCCAGTTCCATCCACGTAGTTGCAAATGGCAAGATTTCATTCTTTTTGAATGCCGAGTAATACTCCATTGTATACATATATCACATCTTCTTCATCCATTCATTCGTCGATGGACATTGGGGCTCTTTCCATACTTTGGCTATTGGCTATAAACACTGGGGTGCTTGTGGCCCTTAGAATCACCACTCCTGTCCCCCTTGGATAAACACCTAGTACATCAACCCATCTTTATCCATCCGCCCATCCCTCTGTCCATCCATCAATGCACCTTATTATTTTGCTGAACTGCAAAGTGGCAGACATCAATTACAATTCATCAATAAACGCTTCAGAATATGTAGCATTACTTAGGTTTCAAGATTTATGGGTTTTCTTTAGGCCATATGCACGAAACCTTTTTCCCCATAAAATGCACAAGTTGTAAGGGAGGATTTGACAAACATCACATTCCTGTAACCCAGACCCCAGTCTTGAGTTCACCATTAAGGTCAGTCCAGATAGTTCCCTCAGCCAATCCCTGCCCCACCCTTACCCCCCCCCCCCCCCCCGGCAATCACTGTTCTGACTTTCTTCCACCACAGATTAGTTGCACCCTCCCACTTCCCACTTTGAAAGAAAGAAAAGATAAACGCTTGAAACATCATCTTATTTGGGGACCCAGTTAAAATCTGGCATCAATTTGGGGCGCCTGGGTGGCTCAGTAGGTTAAGTGGCCAACTTCGGCTCAGGTCATGATCTCACGGTCAGCGAGTTCAAGCCCCGCGTTGGGCTCTGTGCTGACAGCTCAGAGCCTGGAGCCTGTCTCAGATTCTGTGTCTCCCTCTCTCTGACCCTCCCCTGTTCATGCTCTGTCTCTCTCTGTCTCAAAAATAAATAAATGTTAAAAAAAAAAATTTTTTTTTTAAATCTGGCATCGATTTTAAAGTGAGGAAGAACGTGATAAAGTTCACCCAACGGCCCCCTATCTCATCCTAACTCAGCAGCACACAACAGGTGCACACTCCGTCCTTGAGCCTGGGGCTCTGTCCAGCTGGTCTCTAAACGTGCGAGCCCTGGGGCTTCACTGGAGCTCCTTCCCTCCCCCAGCCACACGCTCAGCTCTGGGACATCCCACATGGCCCAAGGCTGGAGACCGCCTACCTGCCGTTCTGATGGTTCTACTAGACAGCTCACAGGCATCACAGACTCTTTATTTAATAGTGTTTAATGTTTATTTTTTGAGAGCGAGTGGGGAGGGACAGAGAAAGAAAGAGAATCTCAAGCACACTGCACTGTCAGCACAGAGCCCAACAAGGGGCTCGAACCCACCAACCACAAGACCATGACCTGAGCTGACACGAGAAGTCGGGCGCTTAACCGACTGAGCCACCCAGGGGCCCCTACATCGCATAGCTTAAAAGGCAAGATTTTAATGTCAGGACGGAGGAAAAAAAGGACGGTCTCCTCTCCTGTCACTCAGCACCCACCCGCCCTTCCCAAGGACAACCACCCATTGTGTTACTGGGCTCTTCTGTGTCCTGCCAGAGGAACTCTGCGGAATAGTGTGTCTCAACTGTGTTGACTGCGGTGGTGATTACGTGAATCTACACCTGGGATAACATCGCGCACACGCGCGCGCACACACGCGCACACACACACACACCCAGGTGCATGTCAAAAAACCCGGCAAGAGTAAGCGCCCGCAGTCTGGTTAACGGTACTCCACTAACACCAGCTTCCTGGCACCACTGGGGGAAGTGGACGAAGGGAGGCTTCGTGGGAGGCTCTACGTACCCATCGGGCAATTTCCTGCGAGCTTATAATCATTTCAAAATAAAAAGTTACAAGCATCCTGTGCCTATGTTATCTTTTGTACAAACTGAGGCTCCTGACGTGTCTGCACCCTGCTTTTTTTCTCCCAGTACCTAACCTCAAAGGTCACTCCCCGACAGGACACGTGAAGCGGCTTGACCGGCCGCGATCCGCGATATGACTGCAGGCCACCAGAGACGCACGTTCTGGTGGCTTCCAGTCTCTGAAGCTCACCAGGGACCCAGGGCATTTCACAGAGGTCCGTCTTCAGAGGACGTCCACGGGCTGAAGGGAGCGTGTCTTCCGTCTACTCTACCTGCTCCTGCCCACGTGTGACACCACCCTGCCACCAACAAGGCCTGAGGGTCCCCATTTTGGCACGCGGTTCCCTCGCGGTTCACTCCACTAGTGCCAACCGGGGAAGGGACAAGCATGTGAGTGACAATGGGGAGACAATGTGACGAGGTTTTGTCTGGGCCCTTCCGTCACCCGTAAGGCTGCACAGCCCTTCAAGTTTCAGAGTCGCCGGTTCGTCCTTCTCCGTAAACTGTCTGTTCGTGTCCTCTGCCCATTTTCCTTCCAGGCTGAGCTTTTCTCATTCAGGAAGGCACTTCATATGTTGACGAAAGCAGTCTTCTGTGATGCTGGGACTATTCTCCCCAACTTCGTATCAATCCTTTGGCTTCAGTTATGGTACTTTTTGACAGCAGAAGCTTCTATCTCTAAGTAGTTGAAATTATCAATATTTTCCTTAATGGCACCTGGATTTTGACATACTTTGAAACTGTAAAATAATTCTCTGGGTGTTCTCCTAGGACTCTTGGTTTTGTTTTGTTTTGTTTTAATTTGGGGAGGGGGCACCTGGGTGGCTCGGCTGGTTGAGCATCTGACTTCAGCTCAGGTCATGATCTCGCAGTTTGTGGGTTCAAGCCCCACGTCGGGCTCTGTGCTGACAGCTCGGAGCCTGGGGCCTGCTTCGGATTCCGTGTCTCCCTCTCTCTCTGACCCTCCCCCGGCTCATGTTCTCTCAAAAATAAACATTTTTAAAAATTTAAAAATTGTTTTTAATTTTTTAAAAACTAAAATTGTTTTCGATTTTTTAAAAATTAAAAAAAGTAAACAAACATTTCAATGGGATCTACCAGTTGACTGTAAGGAGTGATGTAGGGATATATATATTCCTTCATCACTGTTTACAAAAAGGCCATCTAGTCTACACTGCTATGCATACAAAATTCTGGGCTGCCCGTGATTTTTACTCAGCATTTCCAACGTAAAGGGTCCTAACCCCAGCCTCTCCTGCCAATCCTATCCCTCTGCCCGCTCTTACCTTTTCAAAAGTCCTGAAACCACCTGCTAGCCACCTGCTCAAACCAGACCTAGAGACCTGGCATCACGCCCTTCTTTCCCCCACACCCACATCCATCACCCTGCTGATGAAGCCCACCGGCGACACTGCAGACTATGCACAGGGCACCCCGACTCTGACCACTTCCCACGAGCTCCCCCGCACCCCCTGGCCCGGTCACACCATCTCGAGTGACGCGATGTGGCAGCGGCCTCCTGTCCCTGCCTCCCCTCTAAGCTTCCGGTCCTCCCCCTGTCCCTCCCCCACCCACTTCCCACACTAAACTGAAAACGTCCACCAGCTATTACAGCCACGCTCTAAATCCCAGCACTTAGAGTAAAACCCAGAGTCCTCACCCTGACCTCTCAGACCGAGGAGGACAGTCCCAAGCTCTTGCCTCCGCCCCGCCCCCACGCAGGCGCAGCAGGCTGGCTGTGCTCCCGCCCCGCCTCCCGCCGCCGCGGGTGTGCAGGAGTGCGGGGCTCCGCCCCCTGGGCACTGCGCGCTAGCCCCTCCCCCCGCCCATAACACACTTCCCAGAGGAACCCAGAGCTGGTCCCTCCTTCCGGGAATCTTGGTTTAAATATCACCTTTCGAGACCTTCCCTGCCGTGCCCCCTAAGTGGTTGCCCCACCTCACTCTCACTGTGCTCTTGACTTCCACAGCTACCTCGTCTTAGTCCTGACCGCATTCCAACATCTGGGTCCAGGTCGATACATATTTGAATGGAAGAACGAATGAAGTGGCCAAGCGTGGAGAAAATGCTTCACACAAAGTTCAGAGGCGCAAGAGTTAACGCCTGTTACAACTGTTCATGAAAAGGCAAGCACGACGTGGGGGGGGGGGGGGGGGGTCCCAGGGAGGAAATGACCAGGCGGGCAGACTGGGCTCTGGTGGACTCTGCCTGGACCCTTTAGGGGCACAAGGTGGGGAGACAATCGACAAGGCGGGGATCCACCTGAGACAGCCACAGAGAAAGACCACAAGCGTCCCAGGAAGTAGTGCAGGGATGGGTTTCCTTCATCACCAACCGGGGTGGGGAGCAAGTCAGACGCGCTGTCTTCTCCCTACGTGAAAGGGAAATGGAGTGGGAGGGCTCTGAAGAGTACACTGCAAAGCAAGAAGCCCAATTAAATGTAAATGTCATTAAATCATCTAAAATTCTGCAGCTGGAACATTATCTTTTGCTTATCAGCTGGTCTTAAATGTTACTCATTCTGACCTTTTATGTAAGGAGGAAAGGTACCCCTGATCTTCATTATAATTCCTTAAGTACACACTCAGTGCCTGCTTTACGTGAAACTGATTATACTCACCATGTTCCAGGCTAGCAACCGGCTGTGTATTCCTGCCCATGACACAAGGTAACTTAAGAAACTAGCTCCCATTAGCACAAGACACGGAGGCAAGTGAAATTTGATTGCAACATGTTGTATAGACAGATACAATAGCTAACACTTAGCGCTCTTACTGGATGCCAAGCATCGTCCTAAGCGCTTGGCATGTATTAAATCATTTAATCCCGTGATAGTCTTAAGGGATAGGTACTAGGAGGAAACCGAAGCACAGACAAGTGACGCAAGCAGTGCACGATCATGGCTAGGAAGTGGCTGAGCTGGATTTCAGAGCCAGACAGTCTGGCTCCAAGCCCGAATCCTGATCCAGCACCCTATTCTGCACTGTAAGTGCCAGGGACGCCAGGAGGAGGGCGAGCAGTCTAAGTTAGCCCTGGGCTGGGCTCTGGAAAACAAACACAGCTCTGACAGACAGGTGGGCATTTCAAAGCCACTCAAGGCGAACAGAATAAACACACCCTTGTACACACACACACACACACACACACACACACACACACCGACATGCTCAAAGAACATCATTTGAAGAAACTTAGACAAAGCAGAGGGTTTCCGGGGAATGCAATGCACACAGAGGGTTAAAATACCAGTCCAGGGAAACTTTGCATATGGAAATATGCTCCACCCACACCATAATATCTTTATACGCAAAGACTGAATATTAAACAGTCCTACAAGATACACACAGGAAGAGAAAGTGGTCCGACGGTATACGGCACAGTGCTGGTATTTTTGCCTAAAAAGGTATTCCTAAATTTCAAGTGAAAGATTGTAATACCACTCTGGATTAAATTCTATCCTCAGACTCTCGCCTCCGGTGTGTAAGGGCATACACAAACAAAAAGTAGTTTCAAAGTAACATTACTGTCAAGCCTGTCTTGCAACAGTTAGTTTGGTAAACTTATAAAAGCATACGGCTACAATGTAACCTTCAGAGACTACAGACCCAGATAGGGCAACATCACAGATGTTCTACCATCTTCTTGGAAGAGTGACTATTCTACTGGATACTTCACGAGAGCAATGATGAGCCCCCAGGCAAAAGTCACAATAACTCAAAGGAAGGCATGGGCTTTCCAGTTCATTTCAGGGGCAGAGGCCCTGAAAATTAACATGCTCTCTACAGTATGCACATAAATACTGGTAATACTGAGCCTCGACAACTCACCATCTAATTCTGATTCGAACCTAACATAACCGTTTCCAGACTCCAAGAGACAGCACAGAGTGAACATTTTTCAACAAAGAAAATTCTAATAACTTGAACTATTCTGCAAATTAGGACAAGATCCTCATTTGCAATCAGCTCCACGGTTCAGTTCAGCTCAGGGGAAGAAGGAAGAGGCAGGGCCTCCTTGAGAGCCTAGGGGACAGGAGGCCACATGCCATCAGAGAAGCAGGGAAAGATAAGCAGAGGGCACAGGCTCCCAGCCAACCTGCCCCCACTCAGATGCTCTGTTTGAGCGCGGTCCAATAGAAATACAATGTGAGCCACATATGTAATTTCAAATTTCCAAGGTGCCACGTTAAACAAAAGTGGAAGGATACTGGAGGGAATTATTTTAACGCTTTTAATTAACCCAATTGTGTTCAAAATATCATCTTGATGTGTATTACTTACACACACACACAAATTATAAATGTGATAACCTTCCCCCCCCCCCCCGCCATACCAAGTGTTTAAAAAACCACGTATGTATTTTTCAGCCTGAGCATATCTCACCTGGGTCTAGCCACACACCAAGTGCTCCACAGTCCCGAGAGGCCAGCGGCCACCCTCCAGGGCCGTGCAGGTCTAATGTCAAGCAGATCCCCGTTCTCTCAATCCCTAAGCGAGGGTGCCCCCTCTGATCTCTAAACACTGGGGGACGGGGGGGGGGGGGGGGGAGGAATGCCCGAGCACGACAAATTCCCCAACCCGGGCGCAGGCGCAAACTCTCGGGCCCAGCCGGCGCTTCGCTGCTTGACCACACCCCTGCGATGACCGTCCCCAACCGTGAATGCGCGCTAATGAGAACTGACAGGTCTCCATTCCTTAAGGGTGGGGGAAAGAAACCTAAAGCCCGGCGGTGTCCACATCCCCGGTAAAGACAGGAAACCATTCGCCGCGGGTCCTAGATGTGCGCCCGGCGCAAAAGAAAAGAGGGATGGCGCGGGGGGGGGGGGGGGGATGAAATCAACGAGCCACGCACTCTGCGCGCATCCTTCCCGCCCCCCAAACCCGAAATCCTCAATTAGGGGACCCACGGTCAGCAGACATACACAAATGATGAAAACACACTGCTGGTGGGGGAGGGGAGTAAGCAAGGCGAGAGGAGGTGCGGAGCCAGCGGAAACGCATGCGGGCGCGGAGGGCAACGAGCCGCAGCCCTCCGCGCCCCCGTCCCGCAGACGCGCCCCCGGGGGGGGGTCCCCCCGCCGCCCCGAGGGCAAGTGGAGAGGAAGGGGGGAGGAAGGGACCCCGGGACCCGGCCCGCCCGCGTCCGCCGCGAGCAGCCGGGCCCGGTTGGCGGCGCGCGCTCCGCCCTTCCCACCCCGGGGGGCCGCGATCCCCACCCCCCCCCCGCACCCCCGCTCCGCCCCCGCTGCCCGCGCCCCTCCGCGCCGCCGCCCCTCCCCCGCCCGGCGTCCGTTAACGGCCGCGCGCGAGCACGAGGCGGCGGCGGGCGCGCGCCGGGCGGGGGCGCCCGGCGGGGGAGGGGCGGCGGCGCGGGCCGGGCCGGGGGCGCGCGAGGGCCCGGCGGCGCCCCCCTACCTGCGGGGACGGCCGCGCCGGCCGGCGGGCGGACAGCGGCGCGCGGCGGAGCGGCGGCGGCCGGCGGCGGCGACGGCGGCGGCGGCGACGGAGGCCTGGGCGCTCGCTCGCTCGCAGCTTCCCTCCGCGACCGGCGGCGGCGGCAGCGGCGGCTCCGCTGCGCCCGCGCGGCGCCCTCTGGCGGCGGGAGGCCGCGCCCGGCTCCCGGCACAAGCCGCCATTGGCTGCGCCCGCGAGCGTCGTTGCCGGGGGCGGCGGCGCCACGTCGGGCCGAGCGGCGGCGGCGGCGGCGGCCCCGGCGGCCCCGGCGGCCCCGGGGAGGGACGCGCGGGGCGCGGCGGGCTGCGGCCGCGGCCGGAGCCGGTGGAGCGCTCGCTGGGCCCGAGAGCCGACCGCTGGCTGACGCACGTTCACATTTCCGGGAGCCGCGTGTGCGGAGCAGCGGGGACTTAGCGCGGCGCCCGGCCGGGAACTGACCCACTTACGGGGATCGGGAGGGCTCCCCGACACCCTTGGCAAGCCCGCCTCCGGTGCTTCCTACTCTGCGAATGGAAACTGGGGGACCGCGGAGCAACCATATTGTACCCCGGCCCCCGCCCCGTCTTCCAGAGGCGGAGCGCTAGGGGGCAGCTGTGGATGCCAGGCCCGCCTAGGCCGCGTTCCGTGTGCTGGCTCTCCGAGGGCCTGGCTCCCTGCCCTGCAGGTGCCAGACAAATGCCACGTCACCCACCCCACTTGTAACAGCCAGGTGCCCCGGGGGGCCAGGCCCTGCCCTGTGCTCTGGGGCTCAACCGCTGGCAAGGCAGAGTTACCACCCAGGAATGGAATGGGGAGCGGGGTGTCGACCGTTTAGACCAGTGAAAACCAAAGACACTGAGGCCAGGTGACGTGACCGTGATGGAAGGCTACACCGAAGGTGGGAGCTGAGTGAGGAAAGGCCTCAGAAGGTGACAGCCCTGCGGAGATGGGGAGCATGCCCCAGGCGGAGGGGAGAACAAGTGCAAAGGCCCTGAGGCTGGAGCTTGGTGTCTGGGGAGCAGGAAAGGCACATATGGTGAGTGGGTGTAAGGGGAGAAAGGTCTGAAAGAAGAGAGGGGCCGTGATTGGGAAAGTGGCGTTCTGTGTGGTGTCGGAGTTCCTTGACAAATCAGAATCCAGAGGGCCTAACCTTGGTTTACATTCTGGAAAGTTCTCTTGGGCTACTGTGCAGAGACTAGGCCGAAGGAGGGACAAGACAGAGCAGAGAGCAGACGGACTAGCTAGGTGGCTCTCACGGTCGCCAAGGGGACATAGATTTACAAACCAGATGTGTTAGCCTGCGCGGGCTGTCCTAACAAAATGGCCACAGGCCTGGAGGTTTTAAAACCAGAATTAATTTTCTCACAGTCCTGGAGGTTGGAAGTCCAAGATAAAGAAGATAGTATGTGGGGGGGGGGGGCGCCTGGGGGGCTCCCGTCTCTTAAGCGTCCAACTTCCGCTCAGGTCATGATCTCCCCGTTAGTGAGTTCAAGCCCCACGTCAGGCTCTCTGCCGTCAGCGCGGAGCCTCCTTCAGATCCTCTCTCTGCTCCTCTTCCAGTTGCACACTCCGTCTCCCTCTCTCTTTCTCTCTCTCTCTCTCTCTCTCTCTCTCTCTCAAAAATAAATATTTAAAAATAAAGGTGATGGCACGGTTGGTTTTTGTGAGCACTCCCCGTGGCTTGCGGGTATCCACCTTCTTGCCGTGTCCCCTTGTAGCCTTTCTTGCGTGCACACGCGTCCCTGGTGAGTCATAAGGATGCCCCTCCTGCTGGTTTAGGGCTCACTCTTGTACCCTAACCTTAATCACCTCGGCAAAGGCCTTAATCCCCAGATACAGAGACACACGAATTCGGAGGGGACGCAAATCCGTCCAGGGAAGCGCTGTGACAGAAACATGCAAGGAGCGCTGACCGGGGCTGGGACTTCAACGAAGGGTCCTCTAAGAAGGACTGTCAGGTCTCCGTTCCAACAAGGATGTACAAGAAGTCACGAGCTGCCGGGCTGCACGGAGAGAAAAGGAAACATGTAAGTGGGAAGATCCTGAAATCGCCAGGTGGCCAAACCACGGCCAGCTGGGCGGGGCACCAGGGCGACGACCCGAGCAAGGGCCAGGCCCTGAAGGACATCGAAAAGCCACGGGAAGTTGCACGCTATTCTGCCAGTACGAGGAAGAACTCAGTGGGCTCGTGTCAGTCGCCCGCACCTGCTGCTACCGAATCACCACAAACTCAACGGCTTGACACATTCATTATCTGACAATCCGGAGACCGAAATGGGCTTCCCCGGGCTAACGTCAAGGTGCCGACGGGCCTGGTTTCCTTCGGGAGGCTGCAGGAGAGAATCCTCTCGCCCTTCCCAGCTTCGAGCCACCGGCCGAGTTCCTGGGCCCCCGGTGCCTCCCCCCAACTGGACGCCTGACTCAGACTCCTCTCCGGCTCTCTTCTTCCTCTCAGAGGTACCCTCGCGATGACACGGAGCCCATCCAGGTAACCCAAATGCCCAGCCGTCGGACTTCATCCTGTGACCCGACGATCTAGATTCTCAAGAGACACCATTCCTGGGGCGCCTGGGTGGCGCAGTCGGTTAAGCGTCCGACTTCAGCCAGGTCACGATCTCGCGGTCCGGGAGTTCGAGCCCCGCGTCTGGCTCTGGGCTGATGGCTCGGAGCCTAGAGCCCGTTTCCGATTCTGTGTCTCCCTCTCTCTCTGCCCCTCCCCCGTTCATGCTCTGTCTCTCTCTGTCCCAAAAATAAATAAATGTTGAAAAAAAAATTAAAAAAAAAAAAAAAAAAAGAGACACCATTCCTTTTCTATAGGTTTGTTTTTCCCAGGGTGTGTTCCGTCAGTCTGTGCTTTCAGTCTCCTTACTTCCCTTGGATATGACGGGGTGGGGGTGGGGGTGTGCCCTCCTTACGTGCCTGTATTAGGAGTCAGTATATAGGACTCTTTCTGGTCCCCTTGGTTTTCTTTTCAGCTGGGCACTAAAGTAGACATCTCAGTGAAGGAAGGTCATCTGCAGTGCTCATCTGGAAATGCGGGAGTGACTGCCCCCTGGGCCGTCTCAGGACACAGCTCCCACACCCTGGCAGGGATGGCATTGTTAGCTCTGTTTCGGGTATAGAGTTCTCCAAGATTCGGGGCGCCCAGGTGGTTCAGTTGGTTAAGCATCCCACTTCGGCTCGGGTCATGATCTCACGGTTCGTGAGTTCAAGCCCCGCGTCGGGCTCCGTGCCGACAGCGCGGAGCCTGGAGCCTGCTTCGGATTCTGTGTCTCCCTCTCTCTCTGCCCCTTCCCTGCTCGCTCGCTCTCTCTCAAAAATAACTATTAAAAAAATTTTTAAAGAAAATAAAGTTCTCCAAGATTCTCAGCTGAAGCTGGCCTGCACCACATGATGAGAATGGTTTTTGTTTTACCTATTTACATCCTAAGTTGCCTCTAAAGGAAAAAACAAGAATGTTCTGTATTGTGATAAATACCACACTCTCACTCAAGCTCCTCCAAATAAATACAAGGTGAATGTTGTGGAATGAATTTGTGCGTCCCCCTGAATGCCTAGGTCGGAATCGTAATCCCCAAGGTGATGGTGTTAGGAGCTGGGGCCTTTGGGGAGTAATTGGGTCACGAGAGCAGAGTCCTTCTGAATGGGGACTGGTGCCCTCCTACAAGAGGCCCCAGAGAGATGACGTCTGTCTCCACCATGTGAAGGTGGCCGTCTGCAAGCCGGAAGAGGGTCTCACCAGACACCAGACCAGCTGACACCTCGTTCTTGGATTTCCCAGCCTCCAGAGCTGTGAGAAATAAATGTGTATTTCTTTTTAAATTTTTCTAATGTTTACTTACTTCTGAGAGAGAGAGAGAGAGAGAGAGAGAGAGAAGATAAGCAGGGGAGGGGCAGAGAGAGACACACACACAATCTGAAGCAGGCTCCAGGCTCTGAGCTGTCAGCATAGAGCCCAATGTGGGACTCGAACCCACAAACTGTGAGATCATGCCATGAGCCGCAGCCAGATGCTTAACCGACTGAGCTACCCAGGCGCCCCTGAGAAATCAGGGTCTTTAAGCCCTTGAGTCTATGATACTCTGCTAGAGCAGCCAAACAGACTAAGACAGTGAACATCTGAGATCTAGGAGGGAGCTTAGTGGTGAGAGGAGAGGGGCTCTGGGGCCTGGGAAACACGGGCTAATCGCCAAGTTGTTCCCTACCATGTGGGTGGCCCCAGCCAGCATCTCACAGCTCAGAGGCTTGCTTCGATCTCCTGGAAATTGTGGATGACGACCCCTCGGGCGTGGTGAGGACGGAATAAAGTGTGTGTAGGTAAGGCACCTGTCTCGGAGGGGGTGTTCAGTTACCTTTCCCTAGAGGAGCTAATGAACAGAGTAAGCTTTCCAGCATAATCTTGGGGGTGGGATGGGGCACTTGCAATGCTACACCACCTCCCAGACATGGGGAAGCATGTTCCCTGGTCCGTTCCCCACCCTCCCACCCCACCCCCCCACTGCCCCGGAGTTAATGACTTTGGAGAAACTGTTCCTGAGGGGCATGAAGGAGGGGTGACCTATCTCTTCGGTGCACTGCAGCAGGGAAATCCTTGAGACTCACTGCCTTAAAAATGGAGCCTCAATCTCGGGACCGTTATCACTACTTATGGAAATGGACTGACCAGAGGGACAACGTCAAATAAGAAAGAATAATGGAGGCACCCGAGTGGCTCAGTTAAGTGTCTGACTCTCGATCTCGGCTTGGGTCGTGATCTCACGGTTCGTGGGTTTGAGCCCCGCGTTGGGCTCTGTGCTGACCCGCTTGCTCAGAGCCTGGACCCTGCTTCGGATTCTGTGTCTCCCTCTCTCTCTGCCCCTTCTCCCCCAAATAAATAAACTTAAAAAAAAAAAAAAGAAGAAGAAGGAGAAGAACGAAAATGATCTGTTTTCTCACATTACATACCTGTACCAGAAAAGGAAATTTGGTAGCACTCAGCATGTGAAAGACATATGCTAAATGTTTTGCCCAGCAACCATATGATAAGCGTACAAGCCACATGCATTGACATTTGTCAGTTAATCATATGGGACTCTGTGCACAGCATAAAAAAAGTTGAATATTATTCCATCCCTTCTTGAATCATCAAGTGAACTGAACAATATCTGCGAATCATGTGGGCTATACTTCTTCCAAATTAAGCTCTGACAAAATACTGAAGGGTCAGAAACCTACAAAAATATTTTCTGGATTCCTTTATGTCCCGTAGGCTGGTTGCTTGGACATTAAGTTGAACACGTAACTAACTGCAAAGCTGGCTCCTCAACATGAGATAAGGGAAGAGAACCCTAAGTATTCAAAGGGGGGAAAAAGCAGTTACATAAGTGGATTTGGGGGCCAATAAGACAGCCTTTGTATTTTACCTGTCAGCACTTTTTTTCCAGTAACTTTTCAGGAGCTCTCCAGAAGGACGCCCTGCACAGTGATAGGAAAGCAGATCCTTGGGGCTCCTGGGTGGCTCAGTCGGCCGGGCGTCTGACTTCGGCTCAGGTCACGATCTCGCAGTCAAGACCTTGCAGTTGGTGAGTTCGAGCCCCACATCGGGTTCCAAGCTGACAGTGCAGAGCCTGCTTGGGATTTGCTCTCTCTGCCCCTCAGCCGCTCATACACTCTCTCTGTCAAAATAAACAAACGTTAAAAAAAAAAAAAAAAAAAAAAAACAGGAAAGCAGATCTTTGCTTCTGAAGGACATTTAGTCTTTCTGGATTGGACACCCAGTTTAATGTCACGGTGTATCACAGTTCCCTGCTCATATTGGGGGAGACAACACATTTACCAGAAAAAAGGACCCCATTAAATCGTAGTAGCTTCTGAGAACGGAGAAGCATGAGAAATGAGGGGCCCTCCCTTCCGAGACCCAGGCTCAGTTCTTGCCCCTACTTTTTTTTTTTTTTTGCCCCAGTATGGGCAAAGAGGATCCCTTTCCCCTGTGTTCTGTCTCCCCTCAATACCTATTCCCAGCTGATTTTTCCTCCCCCACCCTGTGATTATGGAGTTAATCCTGCCGTTACTTTCAACTGCCTCCAGGCTCTGGAGCTCAGGCCACTGGGAACTGGTCCTTCCAGAACTGTGGATAGAACCTAGGGAACTTCATTCACCTTTTCAACAAATACAAGCGCCAACTACATTCACAGCAGTTTGCCAGAAGCCAAGTCCCCCAGTCACGGTTCCCACACTCCATTCGAAGGCCCTCCGGGACATGGGTTTGGAAAACGGAGTATGGAACCAGTAGGGACACCAGGACCCTGTGATGAAGCAAAAACCTCATCTGTTTGAATGTAGAGGCCAGGATCTTTGTCTTTCAAGATGTGAGGTTGGGGGGGGGGCGGGGAGGAGGGGTGCCTGGGTGGCTCCGTCTGGTAAGCGTCCAACACCGACTCAGGTCGGGATCTCACGGTTTGTGAGTTCGAGCCCCGCGATGGGCTCTGTGCTGACAGCCTGGGGCCTGCTTCGGATTCTGGGTCTCCCTCTCTCTCTGTCCTGCCCTGCTCGTGCTCTGTCTCTCTGTCTCTCCAAAATAAGTAAGCATTAACACAAAAAAATTTTCTTTGGAGATGCGAGGTTGTTGGGATGCGTATAAATGACGAAAATTAATGTGACATCAGAAGGTAACTCACCACCAAGACTGCAGTTGAAAAAACACTGCCCTCAATGCAGGGGAAGTGCCGTCAGGCTCCATGAATGCAACAGATCGACAAGAGAGGGCTGACTTTTTTTTTTGTTTTGTTTTTTTAACATACTCAAGGATCATAAATTTTACTCAGTCATTTATATCCCTTGGCAGGGTGCCAAGGCTTATTAGGAAATTCGCAGAAACCATAAATATAGAGAGGGCACACCTTCCCCCTTGAGTAAACCCGTGAATGTTTCCAAAAATATGTCCAAAGCCATTTTTCCCTTCTGCGAAGTTGTTATAAAATGCACTGAGCACAGACCTCCATCTGCTGTTCTAGACTGACTCACAGCAAAATTGAAGTCAACATTTAAAAGACATTTGCCAAAAGGCATAAATGTGAACGCATTCTAAATCTAAGTCACGGTGGGGGCGCCTGGGTGGCTCAGTTGGTTAAGTGCCTGACTTCGGCTCAGGTCACCACTGGGAGGTTTGTGGGTTTGAGCCCCGCTGTTGGGGTCTGTGCTGACTGCGTAGAGCCTGCTTGGGATCCTTACTCCCTCCTCCTGTCTGCCCCTCCCCACTTGCGCGTGCTTTCTCCCTCTCAAAATACATAAATAAACTTCAAAAAAAGAAAAACAACATCTGACTTCAGTTCAGGTCATGAGCCCACGGTTTGTGAGTTCAAGCCCCGAATCGGGTGGCCCTACTTCCTCTCCTCTCTCTCCGTCCCTCTCTCTCTCTGCCCCTCATGGGATTCTCTCTCTGCCCCTCGCTCACTTGAGCACTCTCTGTCCCAAAACAAAACCAAAAAAGCTGGTTGTGAATATATGCTCCTTGATGACCACTGGTCTGCAACAGGGATTCTAAGGGGATTTTTTTTTTTTCAGTTTTATTTGTTTGAGAGAGACAGAGACAGCGCAGAGCCCAGAGCGGGGGCTCGAACTCACGAAGCCCCGAGTCAACACCAGAAACCAAGAGTCGGCGCTTAACTGCCTGAGCCACAATTTAAAAGGCCATCCTGATGTCACCTGTACTTCAGTAATAAAAAAAATTTTTTTTATAAAATTAAATAAGTAAAAGGCCATCCCAAGGGTGAGTGTAGCATTTTGTATTTAGTTGGGGAAAATCCAGCAAGTGGGAGATCGCGGTACAGCCGGACTGATGGACAGGTCAGCACGAGAGAGAGGCGATGCTCCCCGGGAAGAAATAAAGCAGAGACTGATGAGATCAGCAAAGGCCCAGGAACAAAATGCAAAAACAAGGAAGGAAAAGTCAACAATGAGATGTGATGAACCAAGGAGCACACTGTCTGTCCTTCAGGAAAGCCAAAGCTTTCTGAACAAAGTTCAGGGTGTTTACCAACAGAAGCAGCAAAGCGTGGGGGTTTTGAATCTGTGCTTTTTACAACCGAAAAATTCAGCGCTGGCAAGGATTTGCCTCACGAAGGCAATTAAGTCAGAATTCTGAAAAAGGCTGTGAAGTAAAATAGCTTAAAAAAAATTTGTTTTAATGTTTATTTATTATTTTTGAGAAAGAGAGAGACAGCATGAGCAGGGGAGGAATAGAGAGGGAGACACAGAATCCGAAGCAGACTCCAGGCTCCGAGCTGTCAGCACAGAGTCCGATGCGGGGCTCGAACTCACGGACCGCGAGATCGTGACCTGAGCCGAAGCCAGACGCTTCACTGACTAACCCACCTGGCCGCCGCATAGAATAGCTTTAATACAGTGAAGAAGTGTTAATATTACAAAAGCCATTCACATGAAGAATCCATTTTGGAAGGCAGAAGACCCAAGAGGAGCACTAGAATGTTCTAGAGCAAATACAGAAGTTAGGAGGAAGGATATGGGAAAGTGAACTGCACTCGTCAAGTGCTCTAACAGAATGTAGTGGGTCTAGAAAACATCCGTATCAGAAGATTAAAAAGTGGAAGCATTATTGTGGAAAAGTGAACTATGAAACTCTGAAAGCTTTATCGCAGAAGCTTCCGAGAGAATCCTGGGAACATTTATACTTCCATAACAACCCCAGTCTGAAGAAAGGAGGGGACATCTGACACACTCTTGGAAATCAGTAATTATTAAGTGATAATAGAATATATTATTTCACTGCAAAACCAACAGATCGGGGTGAACCATTATCACTAAATTATTAAAAGCATGACTAATGTTTTGGCTTGAGTTTCTACAAGGCGTTATCACTAAAGTTCTGTTGTTGTCGCAAGATCAGAACCAAAGTTTGATGTGTAATAAATATTTAATACAAGGCCTATGTTTTATGTGTCTACACCTATCCCTACAGACATTATTTTGTGAGTATAGTCAGAGCCACTGCTGGGCCAGTGGCATCAGCCCTTTGAGCTTGTTGGGAATCCGACTCAGTAGATCTGGGGTAGGACCTGAGGTCTGGCGTTTCTTACCAACTCTCAGTGCTGCCAGTCTGTGGACCACACTTTGGAGAGGGAGGTTCCTCTAGACAATGTCCCATTTGCCTTTAAAAAAAAATTATTTATTTTCAAAGGCGCAGAGAGAGAGAAAGAGAGAGAGAGAGATCTCCAAGCAGGCTCCGTGCTGTCCGCGCAGAGCCCGACGTGGGGCTCGAACTCACGAAGACTGAGATCGTGACCTGAGTCGAGATCCAGAGGTGGATGCTTAACAGACAGAGCCACCAGGCGCTCCCCACCCTCCATCCCCCACCCCCAGGCAATTTGCCTTTTTTAAACTCCATTCCTTTCCTTAGGGTTTTTCTGTGTTTTCACCTAAAAAAGAGTGGGATACTGGGATTTCACAATGCTCCCAATCAGAAAAAAAAACTTTGTTTGGGGTGCCTGGGTGGGTCGGTTTGTTAAGCATCTGACTCTTGGTTTCCCCTCAGGTCATGATCTCACTGTTTATGAGTTCGAGCCCCCCCATCAGGCTCCGTGGGAACAATGTGGAGCCTGCTTGGGATTCTCTCTCTCTCCCTCTCTATCCGGCCCCCTCTCCTGCTTGCTCTCTTTGTCTCTCTCTCAAAATAAACTTAAATGTACAAAAAATTTAGAAAAAAGTTATGTTTGAATTCAGAAGTTTGGGGGCACCTGGCTGGCTCAGTCGGCATCAACACGTGACACTTGATCTTGGGATCGTGAGTTTGAGCCCCACCTTGGGGGTAGAGATTACTTAATAAGGAACAGTCAAAAAATCCATGTGGCAGTTTTATGCTCTTAAGTCAAGTCGTTTCAAGAATGACAACTCTCAAAGAGGAACCCTTTTGCACTACTGGTGGGAACGCAAGCTGGTGCAGCCACTCCGGGAAACAGTATGGAGGTTCCTCAAAAAATTAAAAATAGAATTACCCTACGACCCAGCAATCACACTACTAGGCATTTATCCACGGGATACAGGTGTGCTGTTTCGAAGGGACACATGCACCCCATGTTTATAGCAGCACTATCGACAATAGCCAAAGTATGGAAAGAGCCCAGATGTCCATCGATGGATGAGTGGGTAAAGAAGATGTGGTCTACACATACAATGGAGTATTACTTGGCAATGAAAAAGAATGAAGTCTTGCCGTTTGCAACAACATGGATGGAACTAGAGCGTATTGCGCTAAGCGGAATTAGTCAGAGAAAGACAAATATCATATGACTTCACTCATACGAGGATTTGAAGAGACAGAACAGGTGAACATAAGGGAAGGGAAGCAAAAAACAATATAAAAACTGGGAGGGAACCAAACATAAGCGACTCTTAAATACGGAGAACAAACTGAGGGTTGCTGGAGGGGCTGTGGGTGGGGGATGGGCTAAATGGGCGAGGAGAATTAAGGAGGACACTTGCCGGGATGAGCACTGGGTGTTATACACAGGGGATGAATCACGGGATTCTACTCCTGAAATCATCACTGCACTATATGCTAATTAACGTGGATGTAAATTTTAAAAAGTAAATTAAGTAATACATGAAAAAAAGAAAAAAAAAAGAATGACAACTCTCCTTTAGGGAAAGGGGGGGGGGGGAACCCAACAACAAAAAGCAAGTTTCAAAGGGCTTTGGCAGACCACTACTGACACCTTGTGGCCAGTTCTTATAATTACAATGGCATTTCTGGCCCCAAAGGTAACCAGTGGAAAAACTGACGTCGATTTTTTTTCATTACAACAGTCTGCGGATTAGTACTATTTAAACTTTTAACTTTTCGTTTTGAAATAATTATAGATTCACCAAATATTCCTAAAACGTGTATAGGGAAGTCCCATGTGCCCTTCTCCCAGCTTCTCCCGATGTTCACGTGTTCTACTTTTGAAGGCAAGAAATTGACGTTGTTCAGATTGTGCCAGTTAGACGTGGACTCGTTTCTGACCATAGCATTTTGACATGTCAACCACAACAGACCTAGAAAATTCTTTTACTTGGGTGGTTAAGGAATATTAAATTCAATACCAAAAACTGGAAATCCTTAAGGGTCGTAACAAAGTCAAACAAATCTGATACTCACAACCCACAATTTTACTGAGTCAAATGTTGTAAAAGGCGTGAGATGGTTAAGTAAGCGCCGGACTGGGAACCGGGAAGTTCAAGTTCTAGTGCTTGGTCGGGCTCCGCTTAGCTGAACAACCTTGGGCCGACTGTGTCATCTCCCTGGGCCATATTTTCCCTGTCTGCAAAATGGGGGCATTGGACTAGCTGACTTCTAAGATTTATTCAAAGCCAATGATAAAAAGTGTATTCTTCACTTTTTCATTGAACAGTGGTTTAAATGTCTATGGGGAGCTTGGTGGTGAGATACATCAATGAACAACAGTATTTTTCTTCAAGGAGCCGGCAGCCTCGGATAAGGCCATAGATCTGTAAGTGCAGATGTCCTGCGTGGTGACCAGTCTATACCCGCGCTGTCTGGTGCAGAGACCCCTCGCCACATGTGACTATTTATGTTAACGGGCACCTGGGTGGCTCAGTCAGTTGAGCGTCTGACTTCTGCTCAGGTCATGATCTCTCAGTTCATGAGTTCGAGTCAGGCTCTCTGCTGTCAGCGTGGAGCCTGCTTGGGATCCTCTGTCCCCTCCACTCTCTGCCCCCCACCCCGTTCCCACTCTGTCTCTCTCAGAAATGAATAAACATTTTTTAAACCATAGTAAGTTAGTGGGGCGCCCTGGGTGGCTCAGTCGGATGAGCGTCCGACTTCGGCTCAGGTCATGATGTCACAGTTCGTGAGTTCAAGCCCCACATCGGGCTCTGTGCTGACAGCTCAGAGCCTGGAGCCTGCTTCGGATTCCGTCTCCCTCTCTGTCTCTGCCCCTCGCCACCTCATGCTCTCGCTCGCTCTCTCTCTCAAATATAAATAAACATTAAAAATTTTTAATAATAAATTAGTTAAAATTACATAAAATCAAGACTTCTGCTTTGGTCAGAAAGGAGCAACGGGGATCAGAGACACCCCCCTGCATGGGAGCCTTAGAAGGTATAGAAAACAATGGTTTTCAAGTTGCTGGACCACAGACCAGGCCGGCCAGTGATCCCAGGGGGACAGGAAGTAAACAAGCAAGACGAGCCTCCTATGAACTCTTAGTGTCCCCCCTACAGATGCGTATGTTGGAGCCCTGACCCCCAGCGTGAGGCCATAAGAGGCGAGGCCTACCTGAGGCGAGTGGATCATGAGGGCGACTCATCCAGAATGGGATGCCCCTCTTCCTGCCACGTGACCCACCAAAAGTCTGCAGCCTGCAGAGGCCCTCCAGAACTTCGAGGAGTGGATTCCTGCAGTTCATAGGCGCCCCCAACCCCGACTGTGGTCTTTTGTTGCAGAAGCCCAGATGGACGCAGACAGAGCCCCACATTTGTCCCCAGCTCACTGCCTAGAGAGAGATTCCAGGCCACAGCACAGGGAGGGGACAGAGGCACAGCCCCGCGGGCTCCCTGAGCCGGAGGGACCCAGCCGAGAGGGTGGGGAGGCCGCCAAAAGTACACTTCTCGGGGCAGAGCACCAGAGAAGAGAGGGCTGTCCAGAGAGAGCCCCAAAGCCCTCCAAGGGGCCCTTCAAGTATTCAGGGGGACACTGTGTGCGAGGGAGCTGGGGCCAGGGAAGAACCACTCCAGGGGGTGCAAGGTGCAACACCCAGGACTCAAGCAGGCCTGGTGACTGCCAGTTCCACCAGCCAGAGGAAACTTCGTGATTCCCCGGGGCGGCGGGAGGGGAGGGAGCACTGGGTAGAACATTTTTCTGTGGCAGGAAGTCTCAGCCTTATCCTCTGGTCCTGCTTAACAAGCCTTAAAAGCTAGACCTGAGAGCCAACGATTTCAAGTAATGTAGCTACGTTCCAGACAGAGCGCAAGAACAGTTAGAAGCATCCAGAAAAATAAACAAGCCAAAATAAACAAGCCAATGCTCTGGTCCTGCTTAACAAGCCTTAAAAGCTAGACCTGACAGCCAACGATTTCAAGTAACGTAGCTGCGTTCCGAACAGAGCGCAAGAACAGTTAGAAGCATCCAGGAAAATATCGGACACGCAACCACTTGACAACGGCAATGCGGGGCAGCCAGTGAAAACCTACAAGGCAGGCAGGAAGTAGAACGGAGTGACCCAGTTCTAGCCGATCCAGGAACGACGCAGCAAATAGTTATTACAACTGCATCCCACATGTTCCAGAAAGTGGAGGAAAGCCTAAATATGCTTAGTAGAGATATGGAAGAGGGGTTTAAAAAAAAAAAGACCCAGGGGTGCCTGGGTGGCTCGGTCGGCTTAGCGTCTGACTTTGGCTCAGGTCATGATCTCACGGTCTGGGAGTTCGAGCCCCGCGTCGGGCTCTGTGCGGACAGCTCGGAGCCTGGAGCCTGTTTCGGATTCCGTGTCTCCCTCTCTCCCTGCCCCTCCCCTGCTCACACTCTGTCTCTGTCTCTCTCTCTCTCTCAAAAATAAATAAACATTAAAAAAATAATAATAATAACATGCCCAATTTAAACTGCTAGGGACGAACCCTATCATGTGTGAGATGAAAACCGCGCTGCACTGGAGTTTACAGCAAAGCAGACGCAGCAGAAGAGATCCGTGCCCTGGAGACAGTACTGACTTCCTGTTACCGCTGTAACCGACCCCCACAGACCCACCAGCTTCAAACAACACACGTTTATTCTCTTACGGTTCTGGAGGCGCCAGAAGTCCCAAATGGGTCTCACGGGGCCAAGATCAAGGTGTCAGCAGGGTCGCGTTCCTCCTGGAACCCCGAGGGGAGAGTCTGTCTCCTTGCTTTTCCCAGTTTCTGGTGCCTGTGGGTTCTGTTCCCACACCTCCCCGGCCTCTGCCTCTGGTTCGCACCTCCTTCCCTCTGACCTTCCTGCTTCCTCTTCTACAAAGACCTTCGGGATTACAGTAGGCCCACCGGCTAATCTAAAATAATTTCTCAATTTCAAAGTCCTTCACTTAGTCACACCTGGAAAGTCCCCTTTTCCATGGAGGGTAACATAGCCACAGGGTCCAGCGATTAGAACGTGGATACCTCAGGAGGCCGTGATTATTCCTTCCACGGGTTACGTCTAAGAAAAGAGGAGAAAAGCGGTAAGTCAGGCAAGGACTTCACAGCAGACTTCAATGTAACTATAACGTCTTGTTTATTTTATTTTTTTAAAGTTTATTTATTTTTGAGAGAGCGAGAGACAGAGCAAGAGTGGGTGAGGGACAGAGAGGAAGACACAGAATCCAAAGTAGGTTCCAGGCTCCGAGCCATCAGCACAGAGCCCGACGCGGGGCTCGAACCCACAAACCGTGAGATCATGACCTGAGCCAAAGTCGGACGCTCAACCGACTGAGCCACCCAGGTGCCCCTGATGTCTTAGTTTTTTTTAAAGTCTAAAGTACGTAGGCAAATTGTTAAGATCTTGCCCTAGATAACAAGATAGTTTATTTTATTGAGATATAGTTGACATATAAAAAATTATAAAGATTTCTCAAAGCCTGTGGTACCTGGGTATTGATTATATTCGTACTATTTTTGTATGTGCTTAAACACTTTTAAATGTTTATTTTTATTTTTTAAAATGTTTATTTATTTTTGAGGGAGAGACAGAGCATGAGCAGAGTAGGTACAGAGAGAGAGGGAGACACAGAATCTGAAGCAGGCTCCAGGCTCTGAGCTGTCAGCACAGAGCCTGACATGAGGCTTGAACTCACGAACTAAGAGATCATGACCTGAGCAGAAGTCAGACACCTATCTGGCTGAGCCACTCAGCCACCCTTAAATGTTCATTTATTTTGAGAGAGAGAGAGAGAGAGAGAGAGAGAGAGAGAGAGAATGTGTGTGTATGTGTGTGTGTGTGTGTGTGTGTACTCGTGAGCAGAGGAGGGGCAGAGAGAGAGAGAGAGACAGAGAGACAGAGAGAGAATCCCAAGCAGGCTCCACGCTCCGTGCAGAGCCTGACCTGGGGCTTCATCTTACGACCGTGAGATCATGACCTGAGCCAAAATCAAGAGTTGGATGTTTAACTGACTGAGCCACCCAGGCATCCCTTAAACATTTTTATGACAAACGAACTCGAAATGCCTAATCAATAGTCAAGCCTGGAGTCATATGATAATCCTCAAACAGTGCTTTCCTAATATGTGACTTCTTCCAAATATGATTTCTACATCTCCAATTTAGTAAAGTCACTCCTCTCCTGGAAGGATAGACCATTTAACATGAAGTGTTAGTTTCCTTAAAGGGGAGACGGTCTGATATACTTTATAGAGTTCTGGACAAGATCCTGGTCCATTTGCTTCCATGACTGATACCTCTATTCCTCATTGATGATACGAGCATCTACTTTTTCTTCCAAGTAGAAAAATCATATGACTAGTACATTGGTCTGCTAGGACTGTTATAACAAAACAACAGAGATTGGATGGCTTAAGCAACAGAAATTTATCTTCTCACAGCCCTCGAGGCTGGAAATCCAAGATTAAGGTGTGGGCAGATTTGGCTTCTCCTGAGTCCTCTCTCTTGGCTCGTGGATAACCACCTTTCCCCTGTATCCTCAGGCGGCCTTTTCTCTGTGCCCACGCACACTTGATTCTCTTCCAAGAGAACGATCCAATAGGACAATCCAGTAGTGGTCCTGTTGGATTAGGGCTCCAACCATATGACCTCGTTTGACCTTAATTACCTCTTTACAGATTCCATCTCCAAATACGGTCACATTGAGGGTCAGGGCTTCAACAGGGGTTTTTTAAGGGACACAACTGAGCCCATAACAACTCTTAGAAGGTATGATGTGAAGGGATACCAAATAGAGAGCTGGGTCTAAAGTATCGTTGAGGTCCTTTAAAGACCATGAGGAACTCACAGAAGGGTCGTAAAGAAGCCGGCCAACTTTTCACTGAGCCAAGGTCTCCTTTCTTAAGGTGGTAAACTTCCCGAGAATGAATTCTCCTCCTCTCCTATGGGAAGTTGGGGGCTGGCAATAAATGTGGACGAGAGGGCTGAGTGCCCAGTTGACATGGTTGACCTTGGTCTTAGACCAATAAGAAAGAGTGAGTTGGAACACAATGTTTAGCTACGTCAGTACAGACACCCAAGAAGTCATTCGTAAAGTTGACCAACGTCTGTGTATTTTAAGAAGAGCGGCGGAGCAGGAGAGAGAGGAAGAGGGGCTTGAGGGCACGTGGAAAACAGTGATGGTGGAATATGGACTCCAAGTCAGATAATGGGAGCAGTAAAGACCCTACGGGACTCGTGGAAAATGAGCAATTTGGCAGTGGTCGTGTTGGGGGTCTTTGGAGATAAGCATTTCCACAGTGGGAACAGTAGTGTAAATGATCTAAAAGATTGGGAAGCTGTGGTCAGAGACTAGAATGACTGAAGGTGGGGATCCAGGCTCCTGTGTTGCGGGTGACAGTGTCTGGGGTATGGCAAAAAGGCCGTTGCAGAGAGACACGGCCAAAAACCAGTGGCTGTCCATCAAGTGATGACCGGATGCATAACAGGCGGTCTAACCGTAACAGTGGAATATCGTTTGACAATAAAAATAAAAGTGGATGAACCTAGAAGACACGATGGTAAGTTGCAAAAACCCATATATTGTGCAATTCCATTTACATGAAAGGTGCAGAGTGAGCAGAGCTATAGAGCCAGAAAGTAGATCAGTAGTTACCTACGGTAGGGGGGCAGCAGGAAGTGACTGCTAATCTGGATGAGATTTTGGGGGGGGGCAATAAAAATGTTCTATGATCAATTGTCATGATGGTTACACAACTCTGAATATACTAGACACCCCTTATTCCCATAGGTGGATCAGTTGGATAGTATGTGATTTTTGTCTCAATAAAGTCGTTTAAAAAAATACCAACGAGGGGTGTCTGGTTGGCTCAGCTGGTTGAGCGTCTGACTCTTGATTTCGGCTCGTGTCACGATCTCATGGTTCGTGAGCTCGAGCCCCACGTCGAGCTCTGTGCTGGTAGCGTGGAGTCTACTTGGGATTCTCTGGCAGGTTTCAGTGACCAAAGGGGAGGGGGCAGCATATGGGCCGACGGACGCTAACAGGTCAGCCATAGGAAGGAGAGAGGGGCTGGAACCAGATAGCATGAGCTTTAGAAAACTCCAGAAGGAATAATCACTTCCAAGTAAGGTGGAGATGTTAAAAATCTCTTTCACTTTAGTTTTCAGGGTCTTATTTCAAGTTTGAGAATGGTGCCTAAAACAAAATTGGAGGTGTAGAGACAGTCAGGTTCCATATAAGATTACAAGCAGGATGGGGCGCCTGGGCGGCTCAGTCAGTTGAGCGTCTGACTTCGGCTCAGGTCATGATCTCACAGTTCTTGAGTTCGAGCCTCACATTGGGCTCTGTGTTGACAGCTCGGAGCCTGGAGCCTGCTTCCAATTCTGTCTCCCTCGCTCACTGCCCCTCCCCCACTCATACTCTGTATCTCTCTCAAAAATAAATAAATATTAAAAAAAAAAAAAAAGATTCCGAGCAGGTACTGGCCTTGAGGTGGAACCCGATACAAGACAAGGTGGATGTTCTCAGCTGCTTCTTGTGCTCCAAAGGATCTCTGGAAGCATGTTGATACTTTCAGAGATAGTCAGAAAAACGAGTACGATCCCGACGATGACCACTATATATGTTGTCTTAAGCTCCGATTGTGACGGCAATGCCCATAACTGGAGTCACCGATCCCAGGCTGGTGAGGATGATGGAGTCCAGTAGCGAGTGTGAAAAGGCTTTCGCAGGGCGCTCTTTGGTAACCTTATCCTCCAGATACTCAAACAGACCGCGTCCTTGTCGGAGAAGCTTAAAAAAAAAAAAAAAGTCATGGGTTAGGCAGGCAAAAGATGAATCATAACCCTCCTTTTTCCATTTGGAGGCACATTAGATTTAGATAGAATCTGAAATCTACTCTCATGAACATGACAGGATAGACTAATAGTTGATTGAATCTGATCTTCTCAGGGTGCAAGAAGGGCTGATCTCTTACACGGTACTCTTGTCCTCCCTAAACAATCTTTGCAAGTGTTTTTTGTCTGCGATACCTTTTTAGGTGACCTCAGGAAGCCATCTGTCTTGATCTTCAAATCCAGTGAGTTGCCTCCAAAAAAAAATGGTTTAGTCAGTACTCCTGAGATTCACGTGAAGCACAAGGAACCCCAGGGAGAACAGAGAACACGGGTTCGAGAAACTTCGTATAAGTAAACCTATATAAATGTTAGGATAGGATGAATACTCTCAAATTTAAGAAGAACAGGAACAAGAGGGGAACTTTATTCTTCCCCCCTGGAAAACTGGGTGACTCTCTCCCACCAATCCAGCGTATGGATAGAAAGATAAGGAAGGAAAACTTTCAGAGGGGGGAAACACTCCCAGATGTTTCCTGTCACTGCTGTTGACTTGGGGTCATGCTCCCGGGAAGGGGGAGCTCACGTTGCCTTGGGAAGGGTCAGCCGTGATTGAAGCACAAAGTACAAGAACCATTAAGATATCTCGTGTCCGGCGCCATTTTTGCCGGGCAAATCGGCTGCCGGGATTATATTTATGTTCTGTGTCCCTGGATCCACGTGAGGACTGAGGCTTGAGCCTAGCAGGCCATGGTATGAATTCCAGGCTCACAATTCAGCAGCTGCCAAGTGTGAGGCCAATATCAAAGTGCCCCAAATAAATCTGCAGGTCACGAATCTTCGGAGGTTGGTGGACGCATGGAATTCTACAAGAGAAGTCTGTCTCAGTAGCATCCTTTTTACGGAAAGACTTCACTCCCTGATCCATACTCCCACGTTCTCTTCTTTCACTAAACAAGAGGGCTCACCTCTTTTCTAGAAACTTCCAGACTTTTTGATTTTGCATTCAAGTCAGGACATGACCTCTGGAGTGACTCCACTGCGTTCACCTTACAAAAAACACTCACTACAGAGAGACGTTCCCATAACAGTTTCCTTGAACTCGTGGACTTCAAAGTCTAAACTATGTATCTCTGAGTAGTTTTAAATTTGTCGTGTTTCTTTTCAATAGCTTTTTGAGGTATACTTTACAAACTATAAAGTTTACCTATTTCAAGTGTGCAATTCAATGATACTTATTACATCTACAGAGTTCGTAATATCACTACAATCATTTTTCTGACATTTCATCGCTCAGATGATCTGCTATGTCCCTTGAGAGTCAAGCCCTGTTCTCAGCTTCCGCTCCAGGCAACCACTAATCTACTTTCTGTCTCTTCAGGTTTGCTTTCGGCACGTTGCGTGCGAATGACATCTTACAACATGCAGTCTTTGCACCTGGCCTCATTCCCTTGGCATAATGGTTTCAAGGTTCATCCATGTTGTAGCAGGTGTCTGGACTCATTCCTTTTATTTTTTTTATTTTTTTTAATTTTATTTATTTATTTTGAGAGAGAGAGAGAGCGAGAAGTGGAGGAGAGGCAGAGAGAGAGAGAGAGAGAGAGAGAGAGAGAGAGAGGGAAACAGAATCCCACACGGGCTTTACACAGTCAGCACAGAGCCCTAACCTGGGCTCAATTTCACGAACCACAAGATCATGACCTGAGCTGAAACCAAGAGTCCCACACTTAACTGACTGAACCACCAAGGTGCCCTGATACAGTCCACATTTTTTTTTAATGTTAATTTATTTTTGGGACAGAGAGAGAGAGAGTGAGAATGAGCAGGGGAGGGTCAGACAGAGAGGTAGACACAGAATCCGCAGCAGGCTACAAGCTCTGAGCTGTCAGCATAGAGCCTGACGCGGGGCTCGAACTCACAAACCCATGAGATCATGACCTGATCTGAAGTCAGATGCTTAACCAACTGAGCCACCCAGGCGCCCAAGCCCCCATTTCTAAGAGTCAATTTATCTCTCTTTTCCAGCTTGATGGTGTTTTTTTTGTTTTGTTTTGTTTTGGTTTGGTTTGGTTTGGTTCTCCAGCTTTGTTTAATAAAAGAATTTAAGGTCCTAATTTTGTTTTCAGGAATGAAACTGAAAACAGTAACACAACACAAATGGATTATTTTCACTCAACAAAAAAAGAACAAATGTAGAGGAAAACAGAGCAGACGCCAAGTCAAAGGCAGGGACAGAGCAGGAGGATGGCTCCACAAGTTGTAACAGACAAGAAACTACACTTGAGCCACTGGAAGGAAGGGCCAATGAGGAGAAAGCCAAAACCCAACAGACAAACAGAGCAAGTTCCAAGCCAGAAACACAAGTGAGGACAGGCAAACGGTAAAGCAACACATGCTGTGATGTTCCATCCTCACTAACGAGGGGGTTACGGGAAGAGCCAGGGGGCAGGCAGCCTCTGGGTCTCCGGTGATGCTGAGAGGCCAGCAATAAGCAAGAGGAAACTGATTTCTTCACCTGACACGACTTTGAGAGCCAAGGATTTCTGCAGGAAGAAATAGAGATTTCACAGAGGCAATATGGGGAACAAGAACATTCCGAAATTCAGGTAACAAGCTTTTTAGAAGCCAGAGTTTATTTCTACTCAAAACAATGCTCCAAGAGGTTTAAGGGGATCCAAAGGCCCAAAGATATCTGGGTTTAACATAAAATTATAGTCAGATGCTTGCTCTGGACGCTTCCATTTTACAATACCAGGAGTAGTTATTCTAAGCCTCTGGGCACTTCTAAGATTTGCTAATTCTTCTAGGCTGAAAGATGAATTTTCTGGAATTTTGACATGCTCCATACAAGGTGAACATTGAAGCAATAACAATAAAAACAATTCCAGAGGCATCTGGGTGCCTCAGTCAGTTAAGCATCTGACTGTTGATTTCGGCTCAGGTCATGATCTCATGGTTTTGTGAGTTTGAGCCCCATGTCGGGCTCTATGCTGACAGTGTGGAGCCTGCCTGAGATTTTCTCTCTCTGTGTCTCTCCCCCACTCTCTCTCTCTCTCTCTCTCTCTCTCTTAAAATAAGTCAATAAACTTAAAAATTTTTCAGAAACGTCATTGCAAGGGAAAGAGTTATGTGATCAGACAAGAAAGCCACTGCAGAAAGTTCCAGAAGCAAAATGAGTAACCCCCAAAAAAGGATACATTTATAAAAATTCTGTGGAAACCCTTCCTGCCATCTTCTCAGCAACCAGCTCCCCTGGGTATCACCTCAAAAGCTGAGGTCATGAGGAGTCTCGTCTGCAGAGATTAGGAGGAAAAAATTAAGGTTAGTAAGTCAGAAGTTGACTAGGAACCTATCTCCCCACTGGGCATGACATTTAAAAAAAATTAACTAATTAATTTTTAAATTTACCACCAAGTTAGTTAGCATATAGTGCAACAATGATTTCAGGAGTAGATTCCAGGGACTCATCCCCTAAATATAACACCCAGTGCTCATCCCAGCAAAGGCACAATCCTCCAGATTGGTTCACAGAGGACCAGCTTTCCGCAAGCCCCACAGGGACTCTTAATGCTGAAGAGAACTAGCGAGACGATGCTCTAAAGTTATTCACTCTCTACTTCCTCACTGCTTCAAAGAAATACAATAAGGTACGAGGATCGGCACCGTTAAGATCATGAACACATCCGTCACCCCTGAAAGTCCCCTTTTGTAAATCATGCCTTCCTCTGTCCCGCCTGCATTCAGCCACTGATCCGCTTGCTCTTTCTTTTTCTTTCTTTCTTTCTTTCTTTCTTTCTTTCTTTCTTTCTTTCTTTCTTTCTCTCTCTTTTCTTTCTTTTCTTTCTTTTTCTTTCTTGTGCAGAAAAGGTGTTTTTATTAAAGCATGGGGACAGGACCCCGTGGGCAGAAAGAGCGCCCAATATCCGCTTTCTACTGGTATGAATTATTTTGCATTTTATATAAATAGCACCATTCAGTATAGACTCTTCTACATTCCTTCCCTCGGCATAAATATTGTGAGATTCATCCCTGTTGTTTTGGGCATCAATAGTTTGTTCTTTTTTTCCAGCTTTGTTGAGGTACAATTGGCAACTAAAAATTGCATGTATTTAAGGTATACAACTGGATGATTTGACATATATATATATATGTTGTGAAATGATCGCCATAATCAAGCTAATTAACATACCTATCGCTTCCCAGAATTACCACCTTCTTTCTCTTTCTTTCTTTTTTTACTGTTGCTATGAGAACGCGTAAGATCTACCCTCTTTGCAAATTTCATGTATACAACAGTTATTTTTAAGTATCCTTAATACAGTCAGCATACCGAATTTTACATCCCTGGGTCTTATCTCATTTTGCACGACCGAAACTCTGTGCCCTTTGACCAACTCCCCATTTGTCCCTCCTCGCCGGCCCCTGGCAACGACCATCCTACTGTCTCCTTTTAGGAGTCTGTTTATTTATTAAAGTATTTTTTTTGGGAGAGAGAGAGCACAAGAAGGGGAGGGGGAGAGGGAGAGGGTGAGAGAGAGAATCCCAAGCAGGCTGCACACAGGCAGCGCAGAGCCCAACGTAGGGGTGATTCAGAGGCTCAGTCTTCCGCTCAGGTCATGATCTCACCATTCCTGACTTTGAGCCCTGCATCCGGCTCTGTGCCGACAGCTGGGAGCCTGGAATCTGCTTCGGATGCTGTGTCTCCCTCTCTCTCTGCCCCTCCCCTGCTCACACTCTCTCTCTTTCAAAAAAAAAAAAAAAGTAATACATATGTTCCTTGGAAAATTCTGGAAAATAGAAGATTCGTGTAGAAATAAAGGTCATTGAGTATTCCACCACTCAGAAACAATCACTATTAATGATATCCAATGTATTTCTGTTTCCAGCTTTATTGAGGTATACTTAATAGACAAAAAATCATACATATTTAATGTATATATTTTGATGAATTTATGGACGTATGCATATACCCATGATACCATCCCTGCAGTCAAGGTAATAAATGAACCCATCATCTCCACGAGATTGCTTGTGTTCTCTTGCTTTTTTTTTTTTTTCCTTGTCTTCTTTTTTGGTAAGAACAGTTAAGAAGAGATCTTATAAATTTAAGGGTAAAAAAAATTTTTTTTTAAGTGTATTTATTTTTGAGAGAGACAGAGACAGCGCGACTGGGGGAGAGACAGAGAAAGAGAGGAGACAGAGAATCCCAAGCAGGCTCTGAGCTACCAGCACAGAACCCGACCCTGGGCTCAAACCCATGAAACCCCAAGATCATGACCTGAGCCAAAACCGAGTCGGATGCTTAACCAACTGAGCCACCCGGGTGCCGCAAATTTAAGTTTTTAAGTGTGCAATGCCATCATGTTTGGATTTTTTAAGTAATCTCTATGCCCAACATGGGGCTTAAACCCCAAGATCAAGAGCCACACATTACACTGACTGAGTCAGCTGGGCGCCCTGTAATGTTTAGATTTTTTTTTTAATGTTTTTATTTATTTTTGCGACAGAGAGACACAGAGCATGAGCAGGGGAGGGGCAGAGAGAGAGGGGGACACAGAATCGGAAGCAGGCTCCAGGCTCTGAGCTGTCAGCACAGAGCCCGATGCGGGGCTCGAACCCACAGACTGTGAGATCATGACCTGGGCCGAAGTCGGACGCTTAACCGACTGAGCCACCCAGGCGCCCCTAGATTTTTTTGACATCCACTTTAGGGACAATAAAATGTTTCAAGATCATGCCCCATTGTATGTGTGTGTGAGTGTTTGTATGTGCTTAATCACTATTTTTGGACATTGTTTTCAGTTTTCCACATTGCAAATGGTTGTCCTTCAATATATCCCTACACCTTTATCATGCAAAAAATTGTCAATTTTTAAAAAAAAATTTAATGTTTTTAAATTTATTTTTGAGAGAGACCGACAGAGTGCAAGTGGGGGAGGGGCAGAGAGCGAGGGAGACACAGAATCCGAAGCAGGCTCCGGGCTCTGAGCTGTCAGCACAGAGGCCAACGCCAGGCTTGAACTCACAAACTGTGAGATCATGACCTGAGTCGAAGTCGGATGCTCAACCAACTGAGCCACCCAGGTGCCCCCAAAATTTTTCAATTTTTAAGTTCTATCCTCATTTTTTTTTTTGAGAGAGAGAGAGAGAGAGAGGGAGAGAGAGCATGTGCGAGCGGCAGAGAGGGGCAGAGGGAGCAGGAGAGCCAATCTTAACAGGCTCCACGCTCCATGTGGAGCCCAACGTGGGGCTCGATCCCACGACCTGGGATCATGACCTAAGCTGAAATCAAGAGTTGGACACTCAACCGAGTCACCCAGGTGCCCCTCTGTCCTTGTTTTTAATTCCCAAGAGCTCTTGCTTTTTTTCTTTATTGATCCTTTATAACACACTATTCTTACGTCTCTTATGTAATTTGTTCTCCTACATGTCTGAAAATACCAGTATCAACTACCTATACCAATATATTTTTTCTGTTTCCTGTTCCCTGCCCTGGCTCTGTGCCTTCTAAAGTCCTTTGAGTTTGCAGATCATGGCAGGCGGAGATGCTCCTTAAAAGTTTGTCTTCCTTCATATTTCAGAGAGAGGGGCTCGGGGGCTGTTGGATAGGGCTTGGGGACCAGTAGGACGCCCAGGGACAGGAGGTGAAATGATAAGCCATCCCTATCATTGTGGGACCCCCAAATGCCCGTCGAGGGAGAAGGAAAGACTTTTCATTGGCCAACTGTCCTACAAAAGACTCTCTCAGACTCTAGGCAGAGTTGAAAGCATGATCGGACAGAGTGGGGACTGCCTTTTGAGGTTAGTGATCACGATTTGAAAGGCAGCCAGTCAACCTTAATCCGGTCAATCTTGGATTTGCTCCAAGATGTTTGCCCCTTTGATTTCATGTGCCCTGGTGGTGGTTTGGTGGGGGTAAGTTTACACAGGACCAGGCACATAGAATTAGAAGGGAGGGAGGATTCACAGGTATTTCTAGAGGGAGCACGAATCAGACAAGAAGAAGGGAAAGTCAGGGAAGCCAGGGCACCTGACCAAGAGTGAGATGGGCTGTGTGGTGAGAGAATGGGTATCTGAAGGGGCTCACAGGTGGCAGTGATGACGGGACAGGACAGGACCATGGAAGCGGGAAACTGCTCGCAGAGGTAAGATTGGGGCATCTCATCCCAAGGCAAGTGACGAGGGCATGAGCTAGGAACCTTCAGTCTCGGGCAGGTCCCTGATGTGCATGTGAAAACCTGCAGGAGGTGACGTGAAGAGACAGAACGAGAGGCACAAGTAGATCCTCGGCGATGGTACGAAGATGACAAGAAGGTCAGGAGGGACGGCAGCAGGTGAGAGAGAACGGGCTCCTTTGTCTGTCATGAACTTGACAGAGGGCTTCCCCACGAAGAAACTTCACAGAAGCAATAGGGAACAAGAACATTCTGAGATCAGACAAGCTTTTCAGAAACCAACGTTTGTGTCTTTCAAAACGCTCAGGAAGCTTTAAAAAGGCCCAAGGGTCTAAAGACAGCCAGGTTTCGGGCAAGTTTACAGGCCAGCGCTGACCGTGGGTTTCTCTGTCGCTAAGTGTAAATTTCAACCTGTTCCATCTTGTACCTCCACGATTCTTCTACGCGGGGAGCGCCGATTTCCGTCGACCGGTAGCATGCTCCGAAGGCGAGCGCTCCGAGAATGACGACATAAACCACGGCGGTGGCAATCATCATCACTGCCAAGAAGAACATTCTAGGATCCAAGGAGACAGCTGCCGTGGCAATTCCAAAAACCAAAGCCATTAATCCGGTGAAGAATAAAAATGAAGTGTCAGCAGAATCTACCCGAACACAACTTTTTGGATGAATGTGGATATTGTCTGCAACCAAGCATGCTGACAATAAGCCTGAGGTGCTGAGATCATGATGAATCTTAGCTGCCGGGATCAGGGAAGAACGAAATGAAGGTCAGATACATCGACAGGTGTCCTAGGAAACTGTTTTCCCTGTATTGGGTGACATCGCTTTTAGATGATGCTTCGAATTCTGTGAATTACAAGTTACCTAAGAACCATGGTATGGTTCAAAGGGCCAGCGGTCAGGACAGCCTGGAGACGGACTTCCGTGGAGTCAGGATTTGCTGGAAAATCAGGGGGTCTTAGTACGTATTCTTGATTTGCTTTGGACATTTCTTTCAACAACCTTCATGGAACGGTCGCAAACTTCTGGATTCTATAGAGAGCCCACTACCGAATTGGGTGCCCCAATTCTGGGTTGCTTTGCTAGCAAACACATCGAGACTCGGAATATACGTTGCATTTTATGGGAATAGCAACCCTGTCTGGTGGCGTATTTAAGATTGTGGTACTAAACCGGATACCCGTGGAACGGAGCACAAAACAGGAGTTGTGTTATCGAACGGAGACGCTGAGAGATCACAGAGTAGGTGCGAAAAGCCATATGTGCCTCAGACGAGGCAGAATGGGGAATTTTGAACTCAGTACAGGGGTCCGTTCTCCCCTCCTCTGCCAGTGGAGAGAGCCGGGTGCCGCGTTTGACGTGCAGGAGGGAAGAAAGCTTGTAGAAGTTTCCCACTGATGCTCTTGTCCTGGCCTGAGTGAACTGAAGGGGTTTCTCGAGTTCCCCAGACTTCAAAGGGCCACTGGTGAGGGGCAGAGTTAAGGCCAGAACCACGGGGAAACCCCGCCTTGGTTGGCATTTCAGCAGATAGACGGGCTGCCCGCTGCCTGAGGACCGTGAAGGACCCGAGTGAAGACAGACGTCGTGTCTCATCCCTGTGGTTAACAGCGACGTTCTCAACTCAATCAAGGGACTGATTCGATCAACTCAATCGACTCGTCCTCTTTCTCATTGTTCATCTTCCTTTTCCCAGGCACATAACCCAGCAGCAAATCCTGGTGCTGGGCACGATCTGTGACATTTGAAGACATTTTTAAGAGGCACGTCACTGTTAGGGCTCTTCTGTTTTGATAACTACCTTACTCATTTTATTTTATTTTTTTCTAATGTTAATTTTTTTTTTTGACAGAGAGACAGAGGGCAAGTAGGGGAGGGGCGGAGAGAGAAGGAGACAGACTCTGAAGCAGGCTCCAGGCTCCGAGCCGTCAGCGCAGAGACCGATGCGGGGCTCGAACCCACGAACCGTGAGATCATGAGCTGAGCTGAAATCAGACACTTAACCGACGGAGCCACCCTGGCGCCCCCACCGTATTCAATCTAATCCATAGGGAATTTTTGTACATTGCTCACATGGGAGTCTATGTAATATCGGTGCTGATATTAAGGGAATATGAAGAAAGTTAAGTGAGTGACTTTTTAAGAATGGGAGTCACCGAAACAAGTACTTTTGCAAGCAGATGTCTCTTACGCTTCTTAACAAAAAATGGAAAAATTAATGGGTTGCCAGCTCAGTGAGAAACTTGATAAAGGAGCACCCGGGTAGCCCATTCGGTTAAGCGTCTGACTCCCAGTCTCGACTCAGGTCACGATCTCACAGTTCGTGAGTTCCAGCCCCACATCCGGCTCCACTCCGACAGTGCGGGAGCCTGCTTGGGGTCCTCTCTCCCCCCCCCTTTCTGCCCCTCCCCTGCTCACTCAGGCTGTCCCCCTCTCTCTCAAAATAAGTAAATAAACTTAAAAAACAAACAGACATGAAGAAAAGGATAACTTGATAAAAGATTACGTGATTTTTGCGCGTCGCCCTGAAGAAATTCACAGAACTCAGTGACAGCATGAACGAGGCTCTATTCCCGTACTTTTAGGAGTGTGAACAGATGTTTTCCGTTCCTACGAGAAACATCCCTGACCTCACCTGGTAGCCACAACAAAAAAATCTTCACGACTTCCAAACACACGGCGACTCGTATTTTTCAAAAACACAGTTTCCTGTACCTGATGAAGTGAATCTCCTTGACAACCAACAGCCAACTCACTTCCAGGGAAACACCAAACGCGGCTCTTGGAGTGTCTCTTGTAGGAGGTAGGATCTGGATTGGGTAATTGAGGTAATGTGGGTTCTCACGGAAGTCACTTCACCCATCAGCTTAGCCTCCTCGCCATTCAGCCCATCACAGAAGATGCCGAGGAGCTGGGAAAACTCCTTCCAGGAGAGGCTGTTGGGACACTGTCCTGCTGTAGTGATGGATCTGGGAGAAAAAAATCAGGAAATCATCGTTTGTCTCCCCCTGGCTGTGGATGGAGGTAACTTCATGTGGTTGCTCCTGATGAGGGTTTGGTCGAGATGAGGGAGGCCTCCTTCTAGGCCCACGTTATACCCGTGTTTCCCATCGTCCCTCAGCTCGAGAATTCCCACGTCCCTTGTTGAAAGCACAGTTCACCTGGTGCTTCACGGGGATCCAGGAAAGTAGACTTTCCCCAGCACCCGGGGCTTACGATCTGCAAAGACTGGAGAACACTGCTTGGAACCGTTCACTCTCTTCTTCTTTATTCACAGCTTCACGGAGGTAATAATGAAGGAAAAAACTGCACACAGTTAAAGTATCCAATCGAGGGGCACCTGGGGGGGCTCAGTCAGTTGAGCCTCTGACTCTTGACCTCACATCAGGTCTTGACTTCAAGTTCAAGCCCCGCACTGGCCTTCACGTGAAAGCATTAGCACACATCTAAGATGAAAAACACATCCGTTGTTCCCAGAAGTTTCCTTGTGCCTCCTGGTAATTCACACCTCTCTCTCTCCCCTTGGCCCAGGCAACCACTGATCTGTTTCTTGCAGATTAATAAAGAAGTGAATTTTTTCTTACCTTTATTTAAATCTCTGTTAGTTAAGGGGCGCCCGGGTGGCTCAGTCGGTTGAGCATCCGACTTGGGCTCAGGTCATGATCTCACGGTTCGTGGGTTCGAGCCACGCATCGGGCTCTGTGCTGACGGCTCGGAGCCCGAAGCCTGCTTGGGAGTCTGTGTCTCCCTCTCTCTCTGCCCCTCCCCCACTCATGCTATGTCTCTTTCTCGAAAATAAACACTTAAAAAGAAAAGAAAGGAAATCTCATGAACAAAAGCTTGAAAATATAACTGGCGAAAAAGAAGGGACATGGAAAACTCTAGACACAGGGGATAAAGACAGAAAGCACACGATGTTCTGTTTAGAATCTTACAGATTTCAGTCACTTCAAAAACATGTATCACTACTTCAGGGATGGAGAAGCCAAGGCAAAGCATTTGCAGCTGTTGTTAAAATAATACCAACGAAGTGCCAACAGGACAGATTGGCAGGAGAACTTCTAGGTACCCACATGCCAGCTTCAAGTTCATCGTCACCGGAGGGTGCAGGAAGTCTCTCATTTAAGGAAGGTATTTCCTTTTCCTGTAATCTTTAACTTGCCAATGTATTGACACAGATAAAGCCATTTTGTTTTGTTTAAAAAACAAAGTAGATCCTGACCTGAGCCGAAGTCGGACGCTTCACCGATAGAACCACCCAGGCTCCCTATCTGCTTCCTTTTTCATTTCTAAGCATTCTCGATCCTTTTGCTGACGATACCCTATTCTGACTTCATTTGTACGATTTCTGTACACGTGGACAACGTCAGTTACCGGGAGCAAGACGTTTTTTCCCGCCAACTGCTCCCTGTTCCGTCTTCAGGTCCCGTCCATTGCTTTGAGTCTGGGGTCGTAACAGAGGCGCTCCTAAGGGGTCTAGTTTCAGGGCTGTCCATTCATCTGAAGAAGCAAAGGGAGATGTTTGGGGGGCTGTTGGCTGGGGCTTGTGGACTGTTTCGGGGGAGCAGCCGGCATGCTAAGTCCCCACGTTCATTGCGGTCACGGGAAGTGCTTAATTTTGGCAGTTTAAAGGACACCTTCCCACACATTTCATGAAACTATCTCATGACATCCAGACGCTGCTTCTGAAAATCAAGTTCCGTGTCAGGTAGACTTGACCTGACATCTTCCTGAAGCACGACCACTACTTGATGGTGCATTTAGATTCCTACGTGTTAGATACAAGCGATCACATTCAAGATGAAAGGCTAATTTAAGAGGAAGGGCTGGGGGCCCCTCAGCGGCTCAGTCGGTTGAGCATCCAACTCCTGATTTCAGCTCAGGTCGTGGTCCTGGAATCGTGGGGTCGAGCCCCGAGCTGGGCTCTACACTGACCGTGGAGCCTGCTTGGATTCTCTCTCTTTCTCTCTCTCTGCCCCTCTCCTCTGCTCATGCTCTCAGAATAGAATAGAATAGAATAGAATAAAATAGAATAAAATAGAATAAAATATTAAAATAAAATATTAAAACAAAATATTAAAATAAAACAAAATATTAAAATAAAACAAAATATTAAAATAAAATAAAATATTAAAATAAAATATTAAAATAAAACAAAATATTAAAATAAATATTAAAATAAAATTAAAATTAAATTAAATAAAAATTAAAATTAAATAAGAAATTAAAATAAAATAAGCAATTAAAATAAGAAATTAAAGTGAAATAAAAAATAAAATAAAATAAAATAAAATAAGAGGAAGGAAACTTTGGACAATTGCCCAAGGGAAGTGTATTTTCCATACTAATTGTCAGTAGGGAACCCAGTGCCAAATTTAACAAGCAAGAAGTTGAGCGGGGATGAGGGATCCCAAATGTTTCCCGCTGTTGGTATTGCCCTGGCCTTAGGCACACTACTGAGCAAACTAGAAAGCATCACTTGTGAATCGCAGAATTAAATGGCCACCAAACTAACCCAAGTCTTGATGGGTATTTTAACAGATAAATGTGTCACTTGCATCTTCCAAACACACCAGGACCCACGTGCGGAATAACGCCATCTCATCAGTGGGATTATCGGCCAACTCGCCCATCGATGGTTTTTCTTAGCGTATGCAGACAAAAGCCATTTCCTGAATGAGCGCATCTTGATACAAAATTACCACTCATGATCTTGGGCCAACACAAAGGGCCAAATCCTGGGTTTTCCAGAATCTGCCCGTTGCCTGAAGTATGGGTCTATGTTTTCCCCCAAATGAATAATCAAGAATCCCTAATTCATTTGGAAAATTTTGTTTGTTCTCCCTACTGTGAAAAACCACTATTATAGTAAATTCCCCCAAAACAGACCTGTGTGACGTTACCACTCCTCTCTATTTCTTCTTCGTGTGTGTGTGTGTGTGTGTGTGTGTGTGTGTGTGTTTTCCCGCACCATAGAGCAGACCTTTGGAGCTTTTGGAACCTGGTTGGAAATGTTTTCTCCTCAACAGCCTTTGGGACTTTTCCCGTCTAGTTCCATATGCTTCCTTTTCTAGCAGCATTGACTTCAATTTGCCAACGTCATCCTCAACATGCCTATTCAAGTTTGGGGTTTTATCAGATTTGAAATAGAGCACCTAGGGAAAAGTTACATCTTCTGAGTCCACAGGGACCTTGGGAAGAGGGAGCGTGTCCTCTTGCGGAGGGTCGACTCTGTCCTTTGGCACATGGCCAAACTTTTTTTTTTTCTGCAAGAGACTTCTCGATCGTGCTCGATTTATTTGTATGTATTTTCTCCATCTACTTGCGGTTGTAAATGGGAGTTTTGTTTTGTTTTGTTTTGTTTTGTTTTGTTTTTTATCAGTTCCAGTTATAATTGGTCTTTACTCCCAGGAAGGAAAGCTACTTGACCTTACCTTATGTCTAACCATATTTATTTGCTTCCTCCTTTCTTGTTCTGGTACATCCCCTATCACTGTGGTCTTCAGAATGGGCCACACGGTCCCTGGGGAGGATCCAGGCACTTTCCAGGTACCACACAGGCGTGACAGCTTTAAGGGAATAATTTCCAGGTCCTCGCCTTCTGTATGTGCTCGAGCTTTGTTTTTGTTTTCAGTTTAGTTTTAGTAATGTCTACACCCAACACAGGGCTTGAACTCACGACCCCGAGATCCAGAGTCACACGCTCTTCCAACTGAGCCAGCCAGCAGCAATACCCAACAACCTGCAAGGTGTCCCCTTTTGAAATTGCCCTTCTCCTATTTAAGGGAAGAAAAGCAGTGGACAGAGGCTTTGTTTTCATTTGTTTTCGTTAAACCTCCAGGACAGGAAACCTCGGAAAAGTTCAAAATATATGCTATCTGTGCTAAGAAAATGAATGACTAGTGATTGGCAATATTGTTCAAGTGACCGGGCGTTTGCCCGTTTTTGCTTTCAACCCTTCTTCGCCCTCAAATGGAAGGAGAAATAGACCCTCCAGCTTGGAAAAAATAATTCAGTGGCACGTCACTGTAATGGATGTGCGTGTCTAAGCAACTCTGAACAAAGCCAAAGAAGGGAGCCACGTTGCTAGAAGCCTCGTTCCATTTCTATCTGGCAGTGTGAGGTTTTCCGCACTTAAATCTGTGATAAAGAAACACAGGAGGCAGAACCGTGTCTACTTGTAACCAGAAGGAAGAGCCATTCATGGAAATGTGCACAAGGGGAAAGAAAGACCCAGCTCACTGAGAGAGGCGCTGCCCCTAACAACAGATCATGAAAAATGAAATCTTATGAAAATATGTAGTATACAGGCGCCTGGATGGCTCAGTCAGTTGAGGGTCCGACTTTGGCTCAGGTCATGACCTCACCTCCGTGGGTTGGAGCCCCGCATCAGGCTCTGTGCTGAGCGCTCAGAGCCCAGAGCCTGCTTCCGATTCTGTGTTTCCTTCTCTCCCTGACCCTCCCCCACTCACACTCTCTCTCCCTCAAAAATAAAATAAACATTAAAAAGTGTTATATTTAGGAGCGTCTGGGTGGCTCCATCAGTTAAGCGTCCGACTTTGGCTCAGGTCACGATCTCACGGTCTGTGAGTTCAAGCCCCGTGTCAGGCTCTGTGCTGACAGCTCGGAGCCTGGAGCCTGTTTCGGCAGCTCAACCAAAAACAATATTGTAAAAAGCATTTTTAAGGCACTTCCAAGCACACAAAACAAAAGCAAGCTACCAATTTTATACAAGAAATGGTAAGTTTCTCTCACCTGGTCCGAGAGGCAGCTTTTTAGTCAAAAATTATATATATCTTGGAAATAATTTCCTCCAAATGGTCCGATAACACTCAAGATGAGATGATTTTATTTTATTTTTTTTTCAACGTTTATTTATTTTTGGGACAGAGAGAGACAGAGCATGAACAGGGGAGGGGCAGAGAGAGAGGGAGACACAGAATCGGAAACAGGCTCCAGGCTCTGAGCCATCAGGCAGAGCCCGACGCGGGGCTCGAACTCAGGGACCGCGAGATTGTGGCGTGGCTGAAGTCGGACGCTTAACCGACTGCGCCACCCAGGCGCCCCCAAGATGAGATGATTTTAGATGAAAGGCGAGTAAAGCCGTCTCAGCGTTTCTTCTGTACGAATTAGGCTCTTGATTGGATCATTGAAATAACATGGATTCTCATGAGAAGCAATTCTCATCCATCAGATCAGTTTTTTTCTTAATTAGTGCAATAATATACACGCTTCGGTCCTGTAGATTTGGAAGAAACGCCTAACAAGGAGAGACTGGGGCCAAATGCACATGCTAAGTAGCTTACTTGAATGTCCTAAGACACAGTTTGTAATAAAAAGAGGAAAGACAAGATGTTTTCTTCGGGTTGTCTTACACTTGGCCGTCTCATTTGGTTTCACCTGCAGAGAATTTGCTACAGATGGTACTAAGTGTAGGAAACTTCTAGCTACCACTCGTGTTGTACCAGTGTTTCCCAAACCTCTCTGAGGATAGGAATCACCTGCCCTCGGGGCGCCTGGGTGGCTCAGTCAGTTAGGCATCATCGGACCCTTGATTTCAGCTCAGGTCATTGTCTCTCGGTTTGTGAATTCGAGCCCCCCATCTGGCTCTGTGCTGATAGAATAGAGCCTGCTTGGGATTCTCTCTCTCTCCCTCTCTCTCTGCCCCATGCTCGCGCGCTCTCTCTCTCAAAATAAACAAACATAAAAAAAAAAAAAGGAATCACCTGCCCTCTTGTTGAACATATAGATTCTGCAGGCTGCCATGTGTTATCTAATCAAGTAGGTCTGCGGTGGGACCCGGAGTGTATATTTTTTATTTTTACTTATTTTTTAGGAATGTATTATTTGGAAAATATAGATTGGAAAAAAAAAAAACACTTATGCCCAGGAAAAAAATATTGTCAAAAACATACCAGATATTAAAATATTAACTGTGTTTATCTTTGGAAGATAGATCTATGGATATTACTTACGGATTCTCAGGCTAAAGAGGACAGAGCACATTAAAAAGATTTCGTGGCAGTAGTCCCACTTCAGAGATGGAAAAAAACAAGCACAGAAGCTTATTTGCAGACGTTTCAAAACAATACCTTGGGGCGCCTGGGTGGCTCGGTGGGTTAAGCGTCTGAGTCGGTTTCGGCTCAGGTCGTGATCTCACAGTTCGTGAGTTAGAGCCCCACATCGGGCTCTGTGCTGACAGTGTGGAGCCTGCTTGGGATTTCTCTCTCCCTCCCTCTCTGCCCCTCCCCTACTTGCTCTCTATCTCTCTCTCAAAATAAATAAGAAACTTAAAATAAAATAAAATAATATAAAGAACCCTTAAAATGCACCAAGAAAACAAGCCGATTAAAAAAAATGGCCCAGGGGCGCCTGCGTGGGCTCGGTGGGTTGGGCGTCCGACTTCAGCTCAGGTCACGATCTCGCGGTTTGTGGGTTCGGGCCCCGCATCGGGCTCTGTGCTGATGGCTCGGAGCCTGGAGCCTGCTTCGGATTTTGTATGTGCGTGTCTCTCTCTCCCCCTCCCCCATCGTCTCTCTCTTTCTCTGTCTCTCAAAAATAAATAAAACGTTTAAAAAAAAAAATCAGTGGCTGCCAAGTTTCCCAGTGGGTAGGGGAGAGGGAGGAACAGGTAGAGAATGCGGGATTTTCACATCAGTAAAATTACTCTGTATGATAGTAAAATGGTGAGACATGTCATGATACATCTGTCCAAACCCACAGAATGCACACCACCAAGAGCAAACCCTTGGAAACCACTAGACTCTTAGTGATGATGACGTGTCCGTGGAGGTTTATGGGTTATAACAAATGTACGGGGATATTGATAAGGGGGGTGGCCCATGCATGCGCGGGGCAGAGGTATATGGGAAATCTCTGCACCTCCCTCTCAGTTTGACTGTGAACCTAAAATTGGTCTTTTAAAATGAAGTCTTAGAGGGCACCTGGGTGGCTCAGTCAGTTAAGCGTCCGACTCCCGCTCAGGTCATGATCTCAAGGTTCGTGAGTTTGAGCCCCACGTCGGCTCTATGCTGACAGCTCGGAACCTGGAGCCTGTTTCGGATTCTGTGTCTCCCTCTCTACCCCTCCCCCACTCATGCTCTCTCTCTCTCTCTCTCTCTCTCTCTCTCTCTCTCTGCCAAAAATAAACATTAAAAATTTTTTTTAAAAGAAATATTTAAAAAATCTATAAAATACAATAAAATAAAATGAAGTCTGAGGAAACAACAGAACACCTGCATGTAAGACTAGCAAGAAATGACAATGACGGGAAAACCAGATGCCTTTGCTGACCATCAACCCATACTGTGCCATGTGGGGGTTACAAGTGCCCTTTGACAAGTTGAGAATCTATTTTCATTTCTTGGGATCTTCCCGTAAGGCGTGAGGATAAAGAGAGAAACTTGATCATTTTTCTTTTATTTTTTAAAATTTTCTTTTAATTTTTTAAAATTACTTTTTCAAGTTTATTTACTCATTTTTGAGAGAGAGAGGGAGCAAGTAGGGGTGGGGCAGAGAGAGAGGAAGACAGAGAATCCCAAGCAGGCTTCAAGCTGTCAGTGCTGAGCCCGATGCAGGGCTTGATCCCATCAATTATGAGATCATGACCTGAGCCGAAGCTGGACACTTGACTGAGCCACCCCTGCACCCCTTAAAATAAAAATCTTATTATTAAGATTATTATTAAACAATCTGAGGTCCTTACCCAGAAATAACCATTATTAGCATTTTGTGGGTATCTTCCCATCTTTTGAGGCCCATTGGGACTTTAAGACAAAATTCGAAAGAGATTGTGTGTACCGTAACTTTCTTTGTCCCACTGATAATACATAGCGAACATCCCACCATGTTTATTGATTTAAATGTCTATTTACTCCTGTGTTTGTTGCTCCGTATCATTTGTAATGATTGCATAGTTTCTCAATGAATTGATCTGTGTTTACTAAGCATTTTGTAGGCAGCAGGCACTGTTCTAACAAGCGTGGATTAAGTCTCTTTAAAAAAAATTGTAGCTGACAATGTTGTGTTTGCTTCAGGTGTCTAACATAGCGATCTGACAATTCTACACGCTAAGCTGTGAGCATTAGATAACTGTGGTTCCCATCTGCCACCATACGCCATTACTACAGTGTTACTGACTCTATCGCTACACTGTACTTTTCATCCCCCTGATTTATTTTACAACTGGGAAGTTCGTATCTCTTAATCCCCCTTCGCCTAGTTTGCCCATCTCCCCGCCCCTCACGCCCCAGTTTTTCCACATCCATCTTGTTACTGTCTTTTGTGTTCTTTTTAAAGTTTATTTTGAGAGAGAGAGAGAGAGAGCAAGTGGGGGAAGAGGAGAGAGAGAGAGAGAGAGGGCAAGTGGGGGAAGAGGAGAGAGAGAGAAAGAGAGAGAGAGAGAGAGAGAGAGAGAGAGAATCCCAAGCAGGTTCCCAGCTGTCAGCACAGAGCCCAGCCTGTGGCTCGATCCCATGAACCGTGAGATCATGACCTGAGCCTAAATTAAGAGTTTAACCACTGAGCCACCCAGTACCCTCCACTTTGCTCATTTTAAAAACTGGATTGTCTTTTCATTGTTGAGTTTTAAGAATTTTGCTCATTTGGGTTGTTTTTGTTTTTGTTTTTTTTGTAAGCTCTACACCCAAAATGGGGCTTGAACTCATGACCTCAACATCAGGAGTCACATGCTCTACCCACTGAGCCAGACAGGTGCCCCTTGTTAAGAGTTGTTAATACATTCTTAATACAAGTTCCCCATCAGGTAAGAGATTTTTGAATATCCCCCCATTCAGTAGGTTGTCTTTTCACTTTTTTGCGAAGCACAAAGTTTGTTTCTAAAATTTTTTTTAATGTTTATTTTTGAGAGAGAGAAAGAGCGTGAGCAGGGAAGGGGCAGAGAGAGAGGGAGACACTGAATCTGAAGCAGGCTCCAGGCTCTGAGCTGTCAGCACACAGCCCGACGTGGGGCTCGAACTCACGGACCCTAAGATCATGACTCAAACCAAAGTCAGACGTCTAAACGACTGAGCCACCCAGGTGCCCCTACACAAAGTTTTCAATATGGATGAACTTGTTTTTCTTTTTTTTTTTTTCACTTGTGTTAAGGTGTCATAGCTCCAGAAACTAGTGCCTTAACCAAGGTCATGAAGATTTACACCTGTGTTCTCTTCCAGGGTCCCATTTGAATTATTTTTTCGTGTCCGGTGTTACATAGGATCTTTCTTTTACATCTAGATATCCAGATGTCCTAATGCCATTAGTTGAAGACCCTTTTTCCCATTGTCTTGATAGACTTGTCAATCAGCATACAAGTAAGGGGTTATTTTCTGGACTCTCTATTCTATGCCACGGGTCTGTATGTGTAGTTCTTCTAGCTCCCTCCCGTGGTTTCCATTAGCATTTCCCTCCAAACACACACATTCTAAGCTTAACACTCAGTTATCGGCAGAGGGCAAGTTCCCGAGCCTCTGGACCCCCTCCTCCTCGGGGCCGAACACAGCCCCTATTCCAAAATTCTGGGGCCGTCACAAACTAGACCGGGGCTCTCTTGAAGTTCAAAGCTGTGCTGTATGCATTAGTTTCTCAAGCCCAGCCCCACACCCGGCAGGTTGTAGGAACTTGGTGGTTAAACGGCAGGTAGATGAGTGGCCAAACGAAGGAAATGAACACTGATGTAACCCGGCAGCTGAATGGCTAGTTCTGACTCTGTGCCACCGTGAGGCTGAGGACCCTGAGGAAACGATTTTATGGGAAAATCTGTACAGAAAAGTTGGGTATCAAATTCACATCATCAGCTAGTTTCTTCTGAAAGGCTTAAGAGCCAGGTTTTTAGGGGACTCAAAAGAATACATATGGCCTGAATACTTCCTGGGTATTTCAAGTATAGAAAATGCCCCCAACTGAGTCAAACAGATGCTAATCCCCCTTTTTTTAAGCTTATGTATTTATTTTTAGAGAGACACAGAGACAGCTCAAGCAGGGGAGGGGCAGAGAGAGAGGGAGAGAGAGAGACAGAGGAAGAAATCCAAGCTGACGCCCCACTGTCACCGCAGAGCCCGACGGAGGACTCGAACCCGTGAAACCGTGAGGTCACGACCTGAGGCACAACCAAGCTTAACCAACTGGGCCACTCAGGCGCCCCCGGATGTTGATCCTTTTAAGACAGCATTGGACTAAGACGTCGAGTCTGTGGTTAAACATAAGCACCCACTTTGCCATTTTCTCTCCGAGACCATCATCCTGAAGTCATCGCTATAACCCAAATTATATCTGTGGTCCTTCATCACACGCATGAATTCCTTCAAGACCCAAGGCTTGATGAGGGCTTCTGATGGTGTGTAAAGTCCTGCTGAGAATCTTGGTGCCGTACATGTACACAGGGAAAACCGTAGCAATTTGAGGAGAAAGAAATGTGGGTGGTACAGAACCTTCAAACATCTAGTAAAACGGCCAAATATTTCTTGGCTGGTTAAACCCTTCAACGCCTGTGAACTGGAAGGGGCCAGGGCAAGGGTCTGGGGTCGGTAATAAGATAGCAGGACTCAACCGATTCCTTTGGTCCCTCATTTTTATTATTTCTCAAGGAGACTATGAGATACGATGTGATCTTCACTAAACAGTGAGGCTGTCTTAAATACAAAACATTTAAAAATATTTTTGCAGGGGGGGTGGCTCAGTCAGTTGAGCATCTGACTCTTGATTTCGGTCAGGTCAGGTCACGATCTCACCGGTTTGTGAGTTCGAGCCCCACGTTGGGCTCTGCGCTGACAGCACGGAGCCTGCCTGGGATTCTGCCTCTCAAAATAAATAAACTTCAAAAGTTTTTTTGATGGTTATTATGGTTCCTTAAAAAAAAAAAAAAAAAAAAGAAAGAAAGAAAAAGAACCAAAATTCAAGTATTTCTTCAGAAAGGTTGCATGACATTTCTCCCACCAGACCCGGTTTTGTCCCTTGAATCTCCACGGCATGGCGGATGGGTCCAGAAACCCAGCACTGACTCCCAGTATAGTGTCAGCCACACACCCAGCCTCTTAACCCCAAGAGCGTGACTCACCGTAGCAGCGGTTTCCCGCTCCTCTCGGCCCCAGGTCGCAGCCCTATCGGCCAGCTGGGGACGCGCCTGAGCCTTAGAGACCTAGCAGCTGGATTTGTGCCTTGTTGCAATTCAGAATTTTCACCCATTCCCGAGCTGTGGTTTCCAGTTGTCAGAAAATGAGCCTCCTGCTTAAGAAGTTTAAAATAAATCTGCTGTTTTCAACATAACTTGAGTGACCCCTGATGTACAAAGGACAGGAAGGTAAGCAGCTGCCCCATTTCCAACAGGAGGAAGCCACAGACCAAAGAGATCACTTGTGTCGCAGAATCCTTATTGGTTGGGTGGAGGGTAGGTAAAAGACCGAATGCTGTCCCCTCCCCCCATCAGGTCACGTAGAGAGGAGCAGCACTGTGTACGCGATGACCCACGCCAAAGAGGACTTCACCTTCACGTCTCAAGATGTGAAACAAGGCTGGCCTGTTGCCGTGGGACGTTTCTGTGGAAAATTCAAAGCGATTGTGCTAATCCTCTATGTGAAATGTGTACTTGAAAGCTACAAGGACAGCGAAATTACAAAGTTGTGTTATTTGAGAGGATTTGAGGATTGTAAGTTAACGTCTGAAAAGCAAAAGCTCTCGCTCCTCTAACTTGATGGAAGACGGTCTGCAAGTTGACTGCTTCCCGAGCCACGTGATCCCTGAAAGCGTGCCTCACTTCGGCCTTTCCGGTAGGACAGGGAACCCGTCGCTTACCACCAGGGATGGGGGCCCTGATTCAAATCGAGGGAAAGGCCAAGCACCTGAAAAGTCACTGACTGCCTCAGAACACATTTGAGTCACCCAAATCCACAGTCCACCCTCTCCGGCTTCCTGGCCTAGAGTCGGCACACGCGAGCAAATCCACACAAGCCGAGGAAGGGTCTGGAGGAAGATGGCAAAGCTAGAAGGATTTCTGGTCTCTAGCAGGCGGGATTCAACTCCGCGTCTCTGAAAACGGCTCCCTGTTAACCGGTCTCATCAAGTGCACGCCCCCTCGGTGGCCCCGGCCCGGCCGACTACCACCAACGTCGACTATTTGATTCCGAAACCCGCCGAGGGCTTCTTGTAAGTTGCACAGCTGAGTGCCAGGCAGCGAGCCCCTCCCTGCCGGCGGACAAGGGCTGGGAAGGTTCGCACAAACTAGGGTAATGGAGCCTAGGCAAAACCCACAGTGATGGCAGACGGGGACAGGGGTCACATCGCAGGGATTCAAGGAAAACCAACAAGATAGGGAGCACCAAGAGTTTACTCAGAAGCCAATGTTACACTTTAATAACAAGCAACCACACAGAAGCACTGTATTTTCCCTCTGTTACATTAGCAAATACATGGAAAAGCAACTTAAAAAAACGAGTCTCCTTCACAACTACTCCTTCCCACGCCCACAAACATCCGTCAGAATTGCTTGCGGAGGTTTTAACAAGTATTTAAGTCTGGGCCTCACTCCTGGAGGAGACTGCGCCGGGCAGGGGCGGGATCCAGGCATTTTTTAAAAAGCTCTTTAGGGAGTCTGGAGGATTCCTTCTGCTTGAGTCTCTGATTTTTAGGTCGACTGGGGCACTCTGGACTTTTTGGGCCACTGTTTGGGGGCGTGGGGGGCTTTTTTCGCAGACTTACTAGGAGTAGTGAAGAACTTGGCCCCTGGCTTTTTGGTCACCTGTCTTGGGTCTTTTTTGCCCAGTGTAGAGTTTTGTTCTTTTCCCGCCTCTTCTTTGATTCTTGGCTTCTTGCCCGGGCTGCTACCTGGGGTCTTGGGCTCCACAGCCTTCGGGGTCTCAAAACTGGGAAGGGCCTTTCTCTTCTTCCCACGAGGTGCGCTGGGATTGGGACTCTTTTTCGGAGACTTCTTTCCTGCGGCTGGTTTTTGCATCTAAGAAAAATAAGAGTTAAGTGCAGGGAAAAACGGCCCCTGACAATGGAACTCCGAGAGTGACCGTCTTCACCAGGTCTGAAAGGTTTTATAGGCAGGACCCAGCACCCAAGCTTGCCCTTGCCCTGGTACATTTCCAAAGATTAATCATGTGGTGATCCGGGACTCACTGTCAGAAACTGAACCACTGCCCAAATGTCTGCCCCGGCCTACTTTTGAAAACCACAGGCGATGTGTCCCAGAATTATTAACATGACCACCCCTCCCCTGAATCCGAGATACACAGACGAATGTGTTCACTGCACATCACTCCAATACAGGGCAAAGGAAGCCCCTCCCAGGCTTCTCGGTCTACCTGGTAAGTTTCATCTATGACCTTGGGATCTTTGCTACGACAGATTCTGCTGGAAATACACTAGGGACAAACAATGCCCCGTCCTTGCAATGCCTCTTACACGCATGGCTCAGCGGGGCCTGCCTGACACACGGGGGCACTGAAGCCATCGGCCACTAGCACCAATAGAAATACCTCTCTGTTTCCTTTCGCTGGAGTCCTCTCTATTGGTACCAGTTGAGGGAGCTCCTCTTCGGATTCGTCCTGCACTTTATTCTGGGCTTTTACTCGACTGCTCTCTTTCTTCCCACACGCTCGGGCCTCCTTCGGGGGTGCGGGGTCTTTCACCGGAGCACCGCCAGTTCCAGGGCCTGCCTCCTCTTTCTTTGGGGCCGACGAGGCCTTTCTGGCCTGCTTCGTAAGCCTTTTGCTTCTTTTCTTCTCCTTTTGTTTTTCACGATACTCTTTTTGTTTTTCTTTTTTCTTTAATTCCTACCAAAACACCAAACAAAAAACCCAGTAACAAAAAAGCCACACCAAACTCCAAGCCTAACTTTAGTAGGGAACACACTTGTTGGTCAATAAATAGCAAAGACTTAGAACCTGCAATGCTCATTATTCATAAGCTTCTGGAAAGTGCCTTGATCTGTGGCAACTCTAAGCAAACAAACCACAACACCAGCACTGGAACCTCAATTGCACTTGGCTCTGACTCACAGAACTACATATGGGACTTGGAAGCAATGAGGTGTGCAGTCAGAGCTTCTGCAAGGTGATCTGATTTATAGGTGAATTAAGAATTATCCTAGGGATGCCTGGGTGGCTCAGTCGGTTTGAGTGTCCAACTCTTGAATTCGGCTCAGGTTGTGATCCTAGGGTTGTGGGATCAAGCCCTGCATTAGGCTCTGTGCTTTGTGCGGACTGTGCTTAAGGTTCGTTCTCCCTCTCCATCCCTCCCTCCCTCCCTTCTCTCTCCTGCTCTCTCTCTCTCTCTCTTCCCCTCTCTCTCTGTCCCTCCCTGGCCTGTGAGCGCGCGCGCGCGCGCACACACACACACACACACACACACACTCTTTCTCTCTCTCAAATAAAAAAAAAAAAAAAAACGTAAAAGGAAAAAAAAAATAATTATCCTAAATTGTAGAGTATTCTGATGTGAATTACATCTCAAAACAGTTTTAAGAAAAAAAAACTGATAATTTTTCCCTACTTCAGACTGGGGCAGCAGTTAGATTAAGAAGTTTATAGAACTAGGGGTCCACTGACCTTACCACAGACCACTGTTAAATGACCCCCATAATAGTGTGTAAATTCCATGTTAGCCAACAATTCCAACATTTTTGCAAACTCCTCAAATCAATGTGCTGACAGATGGCAAAAAAAATTCACGTGTCCTGCTTCTGATAATGGCAGTCTTTTATTTTGGGTCATTCTCCCAATGAAAACAAGTAAAAGTGGGATGAAATACTTAAAATTTTTTTTTCTTAAAGGCATCAATGAACGAACTACCTGTGAGACATCTAAAATAAGGACCCCATGGGTAAGTGAGTCCAGAAGCAAATTTTGCTGTGAGTACTGGCTAATCAATAATTTTTGTTTTAACAGGGGGTGGGGTGGGTGGAAAGAAATCAAACTCCAGTGTCCACACCAGGCAGGGGTCCTAGGAGGAACCCCCCCGCAATAAGCTGGGACCCCACTGAGTCATGCTCTCAGGGCGAAGATGAACAGAGGTGGAGGAGTGCAGATTCTTGGCATGGTTTGCTCCGAATCACTCAGGGAATCTCAAGCCTTTGATCTGCCTTCAGGGAGTCCCAGGCCAAGGTCCAGAGACTTAAATGGAAATCTTCTAGAGAAAGATCTTCACCCTACACCTCAAATTAGTTCTACAAATAATTTTCCAATGCGACGACCGCGACATGGTCAAAGATGACCGAGTCCACAAGGAACCAAAGGGCACAGAGAACAGGCTGGGATACCAGGATCTCCACTACTCGAATGACCAGACAGTGAAGCAACTGTGCTTAAAGTGTTCCAACAATTAAGGTGAACAGGAGGACTGACAGGTAACAGGAAATTAAAAGAAGTAAAGCCAGTGTGAAAAAGAACAAACATACAACTTCCAGAAGCAGGGGGTGGGGGGGATGGGGGGGGTGTAATTAAAATACCAAAATTAAAAACCCAATGAACATGATTAACATGGCTAAAAAAAAAAAAAGGTGGGGGGCGCCTGGGTGGCTTAGTCGGTTAAGCATCTGACTTCGGCTCAGGTCATGATCTCGTGGTTTGTGAGTTCGAGCCCCGTGTCGGGCTCTGTGCTGACAGCTCAGAGCCCAGAGCCTGCTTCAGATTCCGTGTCTCCCTCTCTCTCTGCCCTCCACCGCTCACGCGGTCTCTAACATAAATAAACATTAAAAAAAAAAAAAAAAGGGGCGCCTGGGTGGCGCAGTCGGTTAAGCGTCCGACTTCAGCCAGGTCATGATCTCACGGTCCGTGGGTTCGAGCCCCGCATCGGGCTCTGGGCTGATGGCCCAGAGCCTGGAGCCTGTTTCCGATTCTGTGTCTCCCTCTCTCTCTGCCCCTCCCCCGTTCATGCTCTGTCTCGCTCTGTCCCAAAAATAAATTAAAAAAAAAAAAAAAAGTTGGAAAAAAAAAAAAAAAAAAAAAACCGTCACCAAACTAGGAGACTGGTCCAAAACAGAGCAAAAATAGCAAAATAATTTTCTCTCGTTCTACCGATAGCACTAAAAGCCTACAGACCCAAACTGATGGCTATCTGTTAGCCTCACGCAATCATCAAATCTGTCCACAGGAAAGTTCTTAACACGCTCGATTTTGGTTTTCTTTCAGCCCCTCCTGCCGCTACACAGGCCCCTACCGAGCTGACTCACCCCACTCAAGGGAAACCAAAAATGATCAACGAGCACAAGATATTTACATCATACCTCAATATACTTCATTCACACCACCATGAAGTGATCTCGGAGGAAAGCGGGAACAAGGCACCTAAAAGCACGAGCTCTGGAAACCGCGGAAGGTCAGGCACGAACGGAACCCGCTCTCCTTGGGCCACGCTCATGCCTGCGAGGAAGCCCACCTGGTGTTTCAAGTTCGACTCACCTTCTTCTTCTGACTGGGAGTGCGCACTCCTTTGGCTTCGCCCTGACAGCTGACAAACGACGAAAAGATGGGAAGCGAAGCGGACCTCTCGGTTTTCACATACAGGAGCTTCACGCTCTCCCACTTCTGCAACAGAGACAAGAACGACACTGTCGGTCCACGTCCCGTTTCTCCCGCGCGAACCACCGAATGCTGCACCTGTTAAGACCGCACCTCTGGCAGCTTCTGGGACAGCCTCTTCGTGACCGCGATGATGTTATCGATGATGTGCTGGACCTCCATTCCCGTGTGACCAACGCGGATGGTACTGAAACGTAACACGGCAGCAGACAGGAAGGTTTTTAAGAATAAGTTGTTTAAGCAATAATAATGATTTGTTTCTTGGGGAGCCTGGGTGGCTCAGTCGGTTAAGTGTCCGACTTGGACTCAGGTCCTGATCTCATAGTCCTTGAGTTCGGGCCCCGTGTCGGGCTCTGTGCCGACAGCTCAGCGCCTGGAGCCTGCTTCGGATTCCTCCCCGCCTCTCTCTCTCCCTCTCTCTGTCCCTCCCTGCTTGTGTGCTCTCTCTCTCACTCTCTCAATAATAAATTAACATTAGAAAAATATATGAAAAAAAATTTTTGTTTTTCAAAATGCAGCACAGGCAGGTATATGAGAAATCTAAATACACAATCCTAAAAAGAAATGTAAAGTAGAAACATTATAATCTTTAGGGTTTCAACAGATTTTAGATTCTCTCTCTTGCTCTCTCTCTGCCCCGCCCCATGCTTGTACGCACATGGGCATGCTCTCTCTCAAAATGAATAAAGAAATGTTTATTTAAGGTCACCTGGGTGGCTCAGTCGGTTAAGCGTCTGACTTTTGGCTTGGGCTCAGGTCATGATCTCACAGTTCGTGAGTTCGAGCTCCTTGTCAGGCTCTGCACTGACAGTGCAGAGGCTGCTTGGGATTCTCTCTCCCCCTGTCTGACCCTTCCCGGCTTGTGTGCATGGGCGCTCGCTCACTCTCTCTCAAAAACTAAATACTTCTAAAAATAAAAATAAATAAACATTTTTAAAAGGGGGGGGGGCGCGCCTGGGTGGCTCAGTCAGTTAAGCCTCTGACTCTGGATTTCAGTTCATGAGCTCTCGGTTCAGGAGTATGAGCTCAGTGTTGGGCTCTGTGCTGTCAGTGCGAGGCCTGCTTGTGATTCTCTGTCTATACATATTCTGTATACCCTCAGTCCTATATAGAGAACACTGATACAGACCATTTACATCACTGTGGAAAGCTCTAAGGGGCAGCTGCTTCCAGAGAATGACATGCTTGGTAGGGATGGACTTTAGTTTCAACAGAAGGATCTGGTTTTCATTCACACCATCTCGTAAGAAACAGCTTACAAAATTATTGCCGAATAAACAGGAGACTAAACAGGCACACACGAACACCTTTTCCCTACCTGCAAGAACCACTTTTTGAGATGTTCAAGACAGTCCCGCCTATACAGGTGTTGATCTCCTTGGATAAATTCTTGGCCAGAAGGTTTACAGGAACGGGAACCCTGTAACGACACGCAGGCGCTTGGAGCACAGTGCACGCGCACGGATGACGTCCACGGGGCTCAGACGCAGCCACTGCGAAGCAACCTACTTCTTTCTGTGATAGAAGTGTCGCCCCAGGTGCGACGGCAGGAGCCGCCGGATTCTCGCATCAGTGAGGAAGAAGTCAAAGCTGCCCAGCAGGCGAAGCTTGGCTTCATAGGGTTTGTATTCCGTCTTTAAAGTTCGCAGAGGGATGATCTAGAAACATAAGAGGAAAAACCCCAAAAGTTAAGGACTTGACCAAGAAGGAGAAACACTCAAGCGGTAACTTGGGTCTGAATCTTAAATCGTCATAGAGCCACACAGTTCAGTCAACCTGCGGCGAGAACGCGCGACGTGCCGGGAGCTGGGCTCACCGATGGAGGCACAAATGGGCTGGGACCCACATCAAGAAAGGACACCGGTGACTACAAGCCACGACAGTGACCTAACGGAGAAGTCTTTTGTGAAGTCTTCAAGATAATAAAGGTACTGCTGTACCTGTGAGCTCTGGGGTCAAGAAACCTCAACAGCTCATCCATCACAGAGAAGATGAAGCCGTCCTACCAAAGCCAGTGAGAACCGAAAAGAAAAAAATCAAATTAAAACTTCAATTCCCAGGGGCACCTGACCGGCTCAGTCAGTGAAGCGGGCAACTCCTGATCTTGGGGTTATAAGTTCAAGCCCCACGTTGGGTACAGAGATTGCTGAAGAACAAAATCCTTGAAAACTAAAAAAAAACAAAAAACTAAAATCCCTAGGAAAGAAATACTAGATTATAAGGTAGTGCAGGAATATATGATTTAGCACTTCAGTCAAAAGAGTGAATCAGATCTTTTCATTGCCCTGAAAATATTAACCACTCCTGACCTGAGAAATGGTTTTAATTCCATGTTTGTTCAAAAGCTTCTTGTAAAACCGTTCTGTCTTTTCAGGAGTTAAATTGGGTTCATCCTTGGTAAGTAAACAAATATCTGTTAAATCTGATCGAATACCGTGAGGCAAGGACCTGCAAAATACATGAGAAGGAAGTGAGGGATAAAGCATTATAACGGACAAAATATACGTTTCTACTCCACAGAATACACAATAAATTCAGTCACTTCAACAAACTTCATTCATGCTAAGCAAATACTCTACCAAGAACATTTAAAAATACATCTAGTTTTCAGCAGTCTGGACAGATTTAAGATTCAAGTAAATCATCACAAATACCCAGCATCCAAAATATCAATTAATATTTGAGATATAACCAGACTTAACATATAATCAAAGATCCCCAAGGCAGCGCACACGCAGTTATCATTATTTTATACGATGCTACAAATGCATGTGTTCTAAAATGTGAACAACCTGGTTTCATGAGGACAGTTCTGCTTCAGAACTTTACCCTGCAGAAAACCCTGGATTCCATAAACAACATAACCCTTAAGAGCTGAACAGAAGGGGCGCCTGGGTGGCTCAGTCGGTTGAGCAACTGACTTTTGATCTCAGCTCAGGTCCTGATCTCATGATTCATGAGATTGAGCCCCTTGTCGACCTCAGCACGGGAGCCTGCTTGGGATTCTCTCTCCCTCTCTGCCCTTCCCCTGAAATAAACTTAAAAAAAAAAAAAAAAAAAAAAGGCTGAACAAACCAACAAGGACCAGAAAACTTATGTTTTTTTTTGACAGGAGACAAAAGGACCCCACAGAGGCAGGGGTGCCAGAGAGAACACAGGACATGTTATATACATATATATATATATTTTTTAGTATAATTATGTCCCAAATATTACATGGGACCTACTTATACGAAAAAATTACTTCTATTTTTATTTGCTAAGTCTGGCAACTCTGCAGAGAAGGGATCTCTGACCTAAAAGTCCTAGAGCAAGAAGAATGTGTGATCACCATAGATTTGTTTTCCAGAAGGAGCTCACTGCCGTCTGTAACCATCTCTGCATGTAGGAGCCAGTCGGGGACCTCACGAGTCTAGCTTGAAACTAACGTGACATGGAAAGATAACAGAATGTATACAAATACAAAAGCTGTATTAATTTATTCTAAACCCAGGTTTCAGATTCAACAGAACTGTGCATCAATCCCCAGAAAACTGGTGACATTTTTAGAAAATTTAAGCATGTGTGAATTCTTCTTTTTTTTTAAGGCACAATTACACATTTCAACTCATATTTTTATTTTGAATTTGCAAAATGTGCACTAGAAACAAAAGGGCGATGGTTACAGACACACAGAACGACCAAGCCGGTAACACAGGCAAAGGCAGAAAATCAGAACTTACAATCTGACCCTCAGTTCTTTACTTGGAATCTTCCATAACACCACCATTAAAAAGAAATTTTCATTCTCATTCAGAAGCAATCCATTCGCGTTTTTCCTGGACTTGGAATGTGCCAACAGAGCTTCCACTGCCTTTCTTATCTGCAACGTGGAGATACACGAACAAATTCATTCTCAATCTGATTTATGATTTAGCATTTGCCCCCTCCTCGCGTCTATTTTTCCTTTTTTTTTTTTTTTTTTTCCTCCTCAAATTCTATTTTAATGGGCAACCTCCATAACCATCTCTATCAGGATCCTGCAATTTGGGATCAGAGGAATGTCAGACTCATCAGAAACCACCTAAGGATCCAGTCAGCACCCGTCTACAGAAAAGAGCCTCTTTCTTCCACGTTAAGGCGACTATCGCGCCAGGTGGGAGCATGCTTCCCGGGAACTGGGTGGCGAAGGCGGCAATGCCAGGAAAAGGGCAACACGCAACTAGCGTATACGGGGGCCATTACTATATGCCAGGGACCTGACCGAGACCAGCAGAGACACTTTCTTTAAACCCAAGGTCACGGAGGCTTGCAAAATTACCCGATCTGCCAAAGTCAAAGGGTAGGGGAACAGAGCCGGGTGGATCTCACGCCGGAACCCCAGGCTGTACCTGCATCCACCTGGAGGGCCAGGCCGCAGGGCTGGGGGCGACGAGCGCCTCCCCGAACGCAGGAGGAGCGGGCAGGCTGAGCGCGACGCGACACGGCGACCCTCTTCCCAAAGCTCCGGGGACGTCGGCGAGGGCCAGGGGCCCGGCCCGGCCCCCCGCGTCTCGCACGGCCGTGGCCACCCCGCCTCCCAGCCCCCCTCCCCACGGGACCACTCACCTGCCCTTGGTCCAGCTGATCCAGGGAGGCAGGGGTCTCTGGAGCGGTGGCTGAGGCCGCGGTTGAGGAGGAGGGTGGGGTGGAAGCCGAACCCTCCATTTCGTTCCCACCTCGTGCAGACGCTCGCGCGGTACCGGCAGGGCTCCCTGTGCGCACGCGCGAGCCCAGGCCCGCAGCCGGAAGTTGGGGGGCGGGACCGGGCCCTGATGTCACGTCCGGGAGCGCGGGGTCAGGCCCGGGGATGTGGCACCGGCGAGGTTTGGCGGCTGCGCCGGCTGTCCGAGTCTCCGTCGTCAGGCGCGGGAGCGGCCTCGGTGACACCTGGCTCTCATTCTGTACCGAGCGACTCGAGCGAGCGCCTGGAACTGGAGGAGGAGGCCTGGCCCGCCGCCCACCTGCCCCACCGCCGCCGCGCCTTGGGAGGCCGACGCGGTGGGGGCGCGAGCCGTGAGCCAGCGCCGGTCTCTCCTGGGCCTCGGCTCCCAGAAAGGCGGGAGGTCAGCGCAGGTACGCGGAAGCGTGCAGGCTGGACCACCCGCGGCCGCAGAAGGTAGAGTCCCCCGCCTGTCCGCAGCCCCAGTGGTGGCCGCTGTTCCCTGTTCCCCTGGAGCCTTGCGGGGATGTTCCTAGGCACGTCTAGAAACGACTCTTTTTCTTCTTTATGGATGATGGGTTTAAACTTAATCTTTTTTTTTTTTTTTTTTTTTTTTAGACAAATCGTAGCCTCGTAGACCCATTCTTTGTTCTGCACGTTGCCTTTCCCTCCGAATGCTTATTTCTTGGAGGTTGTCTGTGCCGCTACCTCATGCCCTGCCTCATTTTTAAAAACTGCCCAGTGGCCTTCCATCATGTGAATAAACAGTTTATTTAGGAGGTTTTGGTGAACGTGCGGGATGGTTCTAGTCTTTTTGCAACCAGCTTTGGGCATTTTTGAGAGATGAAAGAACGGGAGTAGGGGGCTTTCCATGTCTCTTGCTTCCCAAAAAACCCTCCTTCCATATTGCAAAGCTGGAAGAAGGCATGTTCTGCTGCTGGTCCCTGGTAGTGACTTTGTCCGGCATCAGCTTGTAGAAGAAATGTTCTTAAATCATTGATACCCACTGTTATTTGTCTATTCTGGAATGTTGTGTAAGATGGAATTCGTTTTAGCACAGTATTATGAGTTGTTACGTTAGGCCTCGTGTATCAGCGTTTTCTGGTATTCTGAGAGGAGCGTTAGGGATGTCACATGTGTCACTTGAATTCAAGTTTGCGAGCCAGATTTCTAGACCAAAGGAAAGGCATGAATTCAGGTACAGGAGCAGGGTGATGTTTGCACGTGGTATTAAGAGGCTGGAGAAGGGCCATGCAGAGGGGAGGGATGGGAGATGGGGCTAGAATGGTAGGTTAGGGAACTAATGCATTTCCAAGGCTGATGGCTTGTCTGTACCTTGGAGAAAACTATACATACAAGATTGTTCAATTGCTGGATTGTGATTTAAAAAATGATTCACAGGGGCACCTGGGTGGCTCAGTCCGTTAAGCATCCGACTTTGGCCCAGGTCATGATCTCATGGTGGTGAGTTCCAGCCCGAAGTCGGGTTCTGTACTGACAGCTCAGAGCCTAGAGCCTGCTTCAGATTTTGTGCCTCCCTGTTTCTCTGCCCCTCCCCCACTTATGCTCGGTCTCTCTCTCTCTCTCTAAAATAAACATTTTAAAAGATTGACAGATCAGAAGGGAGCTCATGTTATTTCACCACCTTTTAGGAATACTAAATGGTCTGTTTAATAATAGCTTTAATAAAATCAGATAAACAGAAAAGATGAAACTTCTCTGTCTGGTTTATTTACTTATTTGCATTTCTAATGATAATTCAGAGAAGGCTGTATTTGCAACCAACATGACAGAATCTTAATTGGGAAACAAAATTAAACCTCCTTTCAAGGAAGGATAAAAAATTCTGGGATATTCATAATATAAAATGTTGGTCGGCAATAGGGAATAAACTACTGATACAACATGATTCATCTCTAAAACATGATGTTGCTTCAAAGAAGACAGTTGAGGGCCTCGTGATTTCCATTTATGTGGAGTTCAAAACCAGGCAAAATTAACACGGCAGAACAGTGATCCCCCTTGGCAGGAGAAATGAACTTGAAGGGGGCTGAAAGGAACTTCAGTGATGGAAATGTTCTCTGTGTTGATGTGGGTGTCTACATAATTGTATAGACTGGACAAACTCATTGTAAAGTTATATGTATTCCACTGGATATACATTTTACCTTAATAAAAAATTCCTCTCGTACACAAGTTCTGTCTGCTGGACCTTCTTTACAAATAGTAATTAACTCCTAAAAGTCTAATTCTTTCAAAAATTTCTTTTTCTGAAAATTTAGTGTATTTCCCGGGGAAATAACAAAGCTTGGTAATGGAGAGATTGCTTTTATTCTAAGTAATTTGTGAAATCTACAAGCCAACACAAAATACTTGAATACTTCGGGGCACCTAGGTGGCTCAGTCGGTTAAGCATCTGACTTCAGCTCAGGTCATGATGTTGCAGTTTGTGGGTTTGAGCCCTATGTTGGGCTCTGTGCTGACAGCCTACAGCCTGGAGCCTGCTTCAGATTCTGTGTCTCCCTCTCTCCCCTCCCCTGCTCATACAGTCTCTCTCTGCCTCAAAAATAAACCTAAAGAAAGACTTGACTACTTCAATTAAAAGGGGTTAAATCACCATAGTAAATCTCAATCTAAATATAATCACACAATAAAGAATGCAAAATAGGTTGAATATGTAATTTTTCCCATTCCCTCTCTAGCTAAACTTTTACCAGTAGACTTAGATAATCAGTAGCCTCACTCTTAAACCAGAGAATGAAACTTTTTTCGTAAAAATGCTTTAAAATTAAAACTCAAATCATTAAGTTTGAACTACTTTTACTGCTTCTTTATTTGGGCACTGAAGTGAAATGTTTAAGAGATCAAAGGTAAGATGGGTTAAGAAAATGTGCAACGAACATTAAATGGGACCCAGTGCACAGTGAGAGGGGGAAAAGTTTTTGCCTCATTTTTTTTTTATCTTAGGGCAAGAGAGGGGGAAGGGGGCAGAGGAGGGGAGACAGAATCCCCAGCAGTATACATGCTCAGCACAGAGCCCAACATGGAGCTTAATCCCACGACCCTGGGATCATGACCTGAGCTGAAATCGAGTCAGATGCTCAACTGACTGAGCGACCCAGGCACCCTTAACAGAAGGATCATATTATAAAAAATAGTACTTGATGGGGTGCCTGGCTGGCCCAGTCGGGAGAGCATGCGACTCTTAATCTCTGGTTCATGAGACCAACCCCCAGTTGGGTGTGGAGCCTACTTTAAAAAAATATATACGGTCTTATAAAAAATTAGTAATTGAGTAACAGCACACTTGTCAGTTCCGAGGTTTTTGTTTCCTTGTTTTGACTATTTCTAGCAGAAAACAGGAAAATATTTCATGCAAGGAATTTGGGCACAAAGAGCCTTCGGAAAGAATTTAAAGGAAATACATATTCATGGTAACAAAAATTTCACTTTCTAGACTGGATTTACAGGATGAATATAAGGAAACGAAAACACGTGCCACTGCAGTACAGGACTTTTCAAATTCGTCATGTATGGTCACAATGGCCATAAATGGTCAGAGACTTAAAATAGATGAGCTTGTCACTAAAGAGGTTAAAGACAAAGTATCTTCCAGAACCTGGTTTTTCCCACGGTCAAAGAAACTGCCGTTTTGTGGGTTTTTTTCAGGTCTTTTTAAATTCGGAAAACTTTAAACGTCTTTTATTGTAACCTGGCCATCATTTATCCTACATCTCTCTACTTCTTCATTACAAAGCTACCGAGTCCAAGGTATTGATGCTCTTTTTCTGCTCTAAGACGCATCGATAGAACGGGTGTCTCTGAAACCACTTCCATGGGCCAGGAGATCTAGAATTCTCTCCGGTCAGCCTTTACACGCCGCAGTCCAGTGCCCATGAGTGGTTGGATGCCCAGACACATTTAGGCCACAGGGTTTGCCGTGCGGGGATGGTGATCCTGTCCCTAAAGAGTAGAAACGTGTTGACCCCTGTGGTTACTCACAAGCCACTTAGAACTTTCCTAATATGAACCCCTGCTTTAAGAGCAAGCTTTAATAGCAAGCCTTTAAGACTCATTCGTGCCAAACACCTGTACTGCAGACCGATTCCCAAAACCCGTCACCTAAGATTGTTTAAGCAAGAACTCATTGTCTCACAGAGACAAAGGAATATGCAGGAACATACTGTTGCCATCCCCCGAACCACTGTGTTTACTGCCTCTCTACCATTAATTTCTTCTCTCTGGGCCCTTCCTTTCTTGATTGTTACTAAACATCCTGAACATAGAGGTTCGTACTTGTGACGGAATCCCTGATGGCTCCCCAACTCTGTTCATGTAAAAACCATGTACTGTGATATCTATGATTAGGCACCTCGGACTTCCTACATGGCTGTTATTAAGACTCAGTCACGTGGGCCATACGGAGGCCTTTGCTTACCATGTGCGAGCAGACCACACATGTGCAAGTTCCTCGGTCAAAGAGCTGAGGGGACCCGTCCACATCCGCTGCTAGATAGTTCCAGGCCCTGAGGCAGGAAGAAAGGATGTGAAGAAGGGACAGAAACACACAGGGTATGACAGGATAGGTAACTGTAAACACACAGACAAATCCTTCAAAAGGGAAGATGACAATCTTTATTGTTATTACAAAAGCAATTTTTTTTTTTTTTAACTTCAGTCATTTGAATAATTGCAAGAGCGACTAGGGGCTTAATCCTCACACAGGCATCAAGTCAGGCACAGTAGGTAGCTACAAATCATAAGAAAAAGGTTTCTCTACCTTGGATTCCCACCGTTCCTACCTAGAGAGCATTCTGCCACGCTTTGGAATCAGGTTAAAAACCCCAGCAGACCTACTCCGTTCCCTTGAATTCTCTGGCTTTTTTTTTAAAAATGAGAGCTAGGTATTGTCCTATGCTGTCTAGTAAAACCTAGTCGCTAAATCCTGGCCTGAGAGAGATCCCCATTTCCTTTAGAACAGAAGAAACTTGTCAACTCAGGGGAGTCCATTTCTGAGAGCCCGGGGGGGGGGGTCCCTAAAACGCAGACCTTGGGCTCAGAGCGCAGGTGCACCTCAAGCATGTGGATGGTCCCCTGAGGAGCGCGGGAGCCCCGGGCAGCGGGAAGGAGGCAGCAGGGACTCGGGGGGACGTGCGGAGCCTCGGGAAGCACGAAACGTCCTTCCACCTTGGCTGGCCACAGACCTGAGGTTTCCAGTGGTAGGTTTTAAAGGGCACAGTGGCGTGTGTGGCAAGGTAGAAAAGACAGTTCCCATTCCGACGGCTGCTTGCAAAATTCCGCCTCATCGGACGTGGTGCCTATCCGCTTTTCCCTGACGCTGGAGAATGTACCAGGTTCTCCTGTCCACTCCCCCACCTCCAGGCGCTGAGAACATTCCTTAGTAATTGGCTCGGCTAGCATATTACCGTTTCAAGGAAGCATCGGATTAGAGGTATGTGAAATAGCGTATTAACTGAAGGGAAGTCTCAGTATGTTCTAGGATACCAAAAGTCAACAGTACCCTAGAGCCCAAACCATCACAGGTTGAACCAAACCTACCCGATCTGAATTCTGGCAGTAAATTGGTTCAAATGGAATCCACTGAACTGTCGCGAGGCAAATAAAAACAGTTCCGATTCCACTCACTAGGAAATCTAATCTAACCAACTGACGGCTAGATTGAAACCTACCAAGAAGTCGTCTGAGTTGTGCATGTGAAATTACATTTATTTATTTACCAAGCGGCTGCCACGGCGATCTCTGAAGAAGCAAAGCGTGGACGTATTAGACGGCATCGTGCTAGGGTCACTGAGAAAGGAGGTGGAGGAAATAGAAGCCATGGCATTTGGAGACAGAATATCGTCCCCTAAATCCTTCTGACTGCCGTCTGCCTCACGCACGTCTGTGAGAGGATTACTAGCACAGTTTCTCTGAGAAGGTAGGCCAACCCTGTCCAGAACATCAGATCGTTCAACAGTCCGCTCTAGTGCAGCAAACCAGAATGTTCACAAAGGGTTTTAAAGGTTTCAAAGTCGCCGGATGGTCAGAGCGGTCCTAAGAACGATCTGCCCCTCGACTACCTGAAGTCCCTCCCCAAGGCAGCGAAGCCACCAGGGACGCAGTGGCGGGGCCGTGAGGAAGGCTGACAGCAAGGAGGGCAGCTGAAACGCTGCCCCGTGGGACCGTCCTCACAGACCGCGGAGCGGTGACAGCCGGGGACTAGTGTTCCCGAAGATGCCAGGGAGTCTAGCGGGGTTTTGTCAAGAGTTCATCACGGAAGCAGCGTTTGACCGCAGGCTCGCCTTGTTCTTGGGTCGCAAAACCACATCTGATGGAAAGTATGACCCCAAATATCCCGCAGCACTTCCGTCACGGTCCAAGCTCATCGGCCCCTTCAAAGTCCATCGCATCCCGGAAAAGCCGTTCTCGTGACCAGTGTGAATTACCACTCGATACGGCGAACCGCCTGTACTTTCACAACTTACAAAGGTCTGACATCCGGGTATCACAGATTTCAAGACTTTCAGTTCCAAACGAAGAAATACGCACGGGCTTCATTATTCAAGAACACTTTACTCTCTGTCACCTCGTTTCATGGCGACAGCTGCTCGGTCCGACTCTTTGGGTTTGGTTTTACGTGGACTTTCGCTGGACAAGTCCTTTTTGGCAAATTAAAGACAAGAAACAGATGCTAGATTTACCCCTCTCCCGCAGTCAAGGGTGGAAAATGGCAGTTACTTAAGATGTTCATTTCAAGGATAGCTTTCTTGTCTTAAATTCATTAATTTAAAAAACTATGAATAATCAAGCATGAAAGTTGTATCCAGAACATGAATGCAAAGAGATGCAAAGAAAGTTGTGATTCTAACGTATCTACGCCAAAGCCAGAGAACAAACTGTTTCGGTATCACCCTCATCTGCGGTCAGCTACCCTGTGTTTGCACCGTCAGCCACAGCAGCACACGTGCGCTTGCAGAGAACAGAACGGCAGCACAGGAACCCGAACTGCTTTGGAAGGGCCCGGCATCGCCCACGGCCAGCTCCCTTCACACGCTGCATTTCCCCAACCAGGTCACCGGCCAGGGTCACCAGGAGTTTAAAATCCATCAGCGCTCTTCGACGCGCGCGCACTTCCCAAAGAACTTCAAAGCCCACAGAACGTAAGGTGGTGGTTAAATTAAACAGCGAGGTTTCTTTTAAAGCATCTGATTATTTGCACAAATGTAAAACGAATCCGGTGAGATCTTTCTTTCGTCATTTTACTTATGTTCGTGATCTTTTCTTTTTCAGACGTAGGCCCTTCACAGCCGGCATCCGTTCGTCTTGCGGCGGAGTCTTGGCAACGTGTGCCTGATATTCTCGAAGTGTAAATGTTGTAACAGCAAACAGAACTGGTTTTCAAAAATGAGTTCAGTTTAAAAATGGAAATCTAGTTTTGGAAGTAATTTCAACAACTCTTACGCGTTTAAAGATTCATTAAAATCTAGGCAACTGCTATTCTGTTCCTATTACCTTGGAAGTACAAAAAAGAGGCGTTAAGTACGGATTAGACCTCCCCTATTTCCCCGAAAAATAAAAGCCCAGAGATTTGCAGACATAGTAAAATTTAGCTAAATTTCATGCACTTTAATAGCCACGAGTATGGTTCTAGGGAGCTTTAGGGCAAGAGCTTTGCTCCGTCCCTAAGGTACAGCCTCGTTCATGAAATGCATGGTAATTCGAAAGTTAAGAGAACAGGATTAGATTAAGTTTTATATTTTGTGACTGGAAATACAGTCTGACTAGGCTTTTCTTTTCTGAGGAAGATTACAGGGCACACTACATTAAATACACAATTACAAAGTATCTTATTTCGAGATAAACCACAGTCTAAAAGAGGTCAGGTCTTTGACAAACGGCAACACTGAAAATCAAGGGCGGGGGGGGGGGGGGGGGGGCCTCCCAGGAAACGCAGAAAGCGGCTCTTCCATTTCCTAGTTACTCTCGTTAAAAATTTCAAAGTCACGACAGCTGCGGTCGAAAGTCAGCCTTCCATCTAAAAACCCCCACAATGCTCCAGTGTGGCTCTTCCAAATTACAGGTTAGCAAATTTCCGCTTTGTATTTAAGAAAACAGTCAGTTTCAAATAATAGAAAAACGTCGATACTGTGCTTGATTCCACTGATCACTGCTAACTTCCGTCGGTGCAGATTCGGCGGCTCTAAACAGGTGTTCGTTTATAGCCGCTGGACGAGATGCAGCTTTCGCCAGCAAGGATCATCCAGCCTTTAAAATTACCGACACAGGTAGTAAACGGTGTCGTTTGTAGAAGTGGCACTTGCGACTGATACGGGTTTTCATACTAGATGCATGCAGCTCTTATAAATACTAAAGGAGGCATTTTTTGCCAGGTCTCAACATGCTGTCTTTATTGCAAATTCCACTAATTTAACGAGTGAATGGAATTTTCCGTAGGGGTACAATTTCATTATGCTTTACTTATAAAAACGACAGTATGCTGTTCTTTAAGACAACTTACTGTGTTTAAGAAGTCGTGTTAAAATACAAACTGGCGGAACGTAAGGGACAGACCTACGAAAGCAGCGTCACCGTCGCATAAAGGCGTTTAACTGTATGTATGCATCAGCCATCAAAAGGAGGGGTCCAACGAGTTCTTTCCTTTAATACAAACACGAACATCGTTTGTAAATGCCTCATTTAAAGTAGTGGATAGGGGAAGGAGTTTAGAAAAGTCCAAGCAATAAAAGGTACTCAGTTACTTGGTAAGTTAAAAAGCTAATGCAACAATGTTACATCCAGATAAAAAATATTATTCAAAAGCAATTCAAATACCGAAAAGGATTTCAAATTGAATATTTTATTAACATGGTAGTTGTCTCTGTAACATGTGCACACACACTCGCACACTCAGAATGATCTGCCTGGGGGAAAAAGACTAAGTAGGTCTAAGGGGAAGATGAAAAATAAAAAAATTCCGGTAAGTTTTCATTATTGTAGGCAATTATGTCCACATCACTTACAAAGCTATTGCCAAATCTGTCCAAGGAAGCAGAGTTTGGGAGGGGAGGGGAAAAAAAAACCTGGGGAAAATTCAACAGTGGCATAGCAGAGCTCTCAATATGAGAAAGCTGACATTATGTGGACTTTTGCTGTGAATTTCGTCTTTGCAAAATATGGGGAGAAGTTTGTCAATGGGCAGAAAATGAGAGAAGGCGGTGTGAAGTAGGCTTTTGCAGTCAATTTTCCTCACAGTACTGTGCAGGGTCATCAAGAAAATGCTTAGTCTTTCTCTGGAACCAGTTTCAGAACTTTTCCAATTGCAATGGTTTTACCTAGAAATGAAATTTAAAAAAACACAAACAAAAACCCTTTTCAGTAGTTAACAGCAAAGCTACGTGAGGTATTAAAGCTGATTATTGTAAAACATAAAACTATTTTTCACAATGCAAATTACTGACTGGCTTTACCACCAAAGGTGTGATTTCTCATCAGGTCGTCTCAGTAAGTGGATCTTTGGAGGGTGGGGGGAGCCGAAAAGAAACTACATTTCCTGTTATCACAAACCTGTGTGTGGACAAGTAAATCGTGGAGCGCCTGTACCATGGCATACTATTTGGCAATAAAAAGGAGTGAATTACATACGTGTCCTAACAGAGCCGAACCTCAAAAACGTGCCAAGCAAAATAAACTAGATACTAACGACCACAAAGCGTATGGTTCTATTTATATGGCACGTCCAAAAAAGGCAGAGAGGGAAAGATTTGTGGTTGGCCGGGAAGAGGAATACCAAGTGACCGTAAACAGGTGTAAGGGCTGTTTTTGTTTTTTTTAAGATGTTGTGAATATTCCACAATCAGAATGTGGTCATGACTGTATACCCTGTAAACCTACAAAAATTCATGAAATTGTACACTGAAAACAAGTCAATTTCAACGTATATAAATTCTCTCAATAAAGCTGTTAAGAAGGGTTCTCAGTCCTATTTTAAGAGGTACGAATCCCATCAGGTCACGTGAAGAACTTAAAAGCCAAGCACCTCCTTAGGAAAACAAGTAACTCTGGGGTTAAACACTTTTGCTAGGTTACTTTCTGCTGGCCGACTGATTTTTATCAGGTTCTAACCGGCAACTAAGGTTCTCATTTTGTTACGTGAACAGGACAAACCCAGTGACCAGCTTCACTAGTACTAGATACAGACTTTAAAATAAAACGGAGCCAGTCTCCGTACAGATTTCTCTGAAGGAAGGTTCAGGAACTGGACACATTGTGTTCCCCGTGCTCTGCACAGCTGCTGACACGCAGGAGACACATCGTTTTCTGTCCAACAGAACCGGGACTAACTGAGCTGCCGATTCTGTATCTCAGCTGAGCCACAGTGTTTTATGTAAGGTTTCCCACCGTCTTAAACTTAGTTACCTAAGTCAGAAATACTGATCAGCCACAGGGAGCCATTTACTAAGAGCCGCTGTGTTTTCATGCTACCAAAGACTTTCACGGCCACAAGACAGGAAAAGCACAGTTGTTCAGATTCACTGAGAAGTAGGCAGAAGGACAGCCACACTCACATAAAAACGCTACTAAGCCTCTGTAAAAATTAGGTGCTAAAAGACCATCAGCTTCTGTGTCCCTTTTATCCCCCCCCCAATATCCATGTAGTGAATGTTTTATCAGACTTGATTTTCAAATGTCTTCTGACCACAGAAATGACGTTTTACTGCAGAGGCTCGTATGGCAAAAAACGTGCCTTCCAGGGTTAAGCCCTCCAGGATGGGCTTTAATCACTCACGGTACAAAGGATTTCCTCAGAGAAGGTCTTGCTTAGTAAATAAACTAACTCTCAAAGCCCGCTCCTTGCAAGAGATCAAAATTAAGATTCTTACAACTACAGCATATACTGCTAAAACGCACGGCCGATTCTGTCTGCTGTTCAATTCCCTCCGCTCATAAAACGTTACAGGAATCTGTCACAAAACACGCACCCAAGTTTTCTACAAACTCGTGATGCGTGCGGTACTCTTACCCTCATCCCTTAAGGTAAAGCGCCCCATCTGAGGGAAGTCTTTGAAGGTCTCAAGGCAGATGGTTCCCGCCGTCCTTAAGCGAGCAATGCATACTTGATCTTGTTTCACGAAACGGGGTCGGGTCTTACTTTTCTCTCCTGATTTTTTGTCTACCAAGCAAATTAAGGCCTGTCCAAGAAAAAAGGAGGAGGTCACAACAGTGCCGAGTGAAAGAACCTTTAAGACAAGGAGTGCAGATACAAGTGCCTCACTGGTGCTGATCCGACATGATCAAGATGAGACGGTCTCCGAACCCATACACAAACAAGCCCCCCGGTGCTCTTAATGATCAAAGAATTTCGACTCACTGTTATTTCGACTTCCTCAATGCAGGTGTGAATGTGCAGCACCGCGTTATAGCCTGGGCAGATGATGGACTTGTGCTCTATGATCACTATCTGTCAAACAAAACAATGCACATCTTTATCCCTGGGGTGAAACAGACCTGACCGTCCTGCAGAGCCACTTCGTACCACCGGAATGTGGAACTCACCATCTCGGCAGGACACCAACTGAACTTATTTTTGAGTTAGAAGTGCTGGGTCAAGCGGCCTGATATCCAAGCGTGACCGCGGAGATGCTTCCCCTACCCATCTTCTAGGCCACAGCCCGACTTCAGAAACCCAGCAGGCAGACTACCCTAAGAAGCCTGTCTCTCCAAGCCATCTCCTCCCCGAGGAGTGAAGAAACTCACTGGCACTGCAGCTGGTTCTCATTTGTTTTGTTCCAGCTGTGAACTTCACAGTTTTATCCAATTCTCAATGACTAAGGCCCAGCAGAAGTAAACAGCCTCGTACCCAGCATCAAAACCTATCCTGCCTAGTCATAGGAGCTCGTGACAGAACTCGAAAATTCTGTGAGCTACGCCAGTCGTGCTCCGTCATCCCTGTGGGGAGGTCACGTAGCTAAGAACACGGACACCCTGTGTCTTCGTGTCTGGAAGGGGACTTACTCTGAAGAAACAGACACAGCCTCATTTCCAAGGTGGCTGTGCTCTCCTCAAGGGAAAGACGCTCTGAGCAAAATGTTAGGTCGTAATACTTCTTACCAACAGGTGACCAAAAATAAAAAGGAACTTCCGAAGAATACCACCTCTTGAAGACCGGGTGTGTGTGAGACATCGCGGTGGCCGTGATATGTATGTATGACCTCCCCTATCTCATTCCCCTGCTACACACGATGGAGGGTCACCAGTGATCAGGCAAAGAGCATTTACATTCTAATTGCACATGGAGGGTGAAGACCGCTAAGGCAATTACAATGACTAGTCTACCTGGGCATCAAATGTGCGTCCAGAATGACAAAGATTATTAGGGTCACAAAGGATGAATCCTGGGAGAATCTCTTCCTCTTCAATTCCTTTCAGTCGGATTTTGAGGTTTTCACCTGGGGCTACAGAATCAGTTTCTACATCATCGGAAAGGATTCCAAGAACTTCCACGTTGTGCTTGAAAACAAAAAACAAAAAACAAAAAAAACCACATGCAAATAAACCCCAAACTGGAGGTTTTCGGACACACACGCTGCACGGCAGAATGTAACGTGATCCAAATGGTCCCTTCAAGCCACATTTTCCTGCAAATCGTGGATGAGCCAGAACGTTTATTAACACTGAATCTAACATCTGGATTTGAATTTGATGAACGTCATTTTTATTACGATGATTACATTCTAGGATTCCAAAGGACACCGTTTCTACTACCTCTCAACCCCAGATATCTGAAGAGTGTACATCTCCAAAGTTTTCTGAACAATTAAGCTTTGAAAGAACAGTCACCAGGGGCACCTGGGAGGCTCAGTCAGTTAAGCATCTGACTTCGGCTCAGGTCACGATCTCACGATTCAGGAGTTCGAGGAGCCCCGCATCGGGCTGCGGTCTCAACGCAGAGCCTGTCTGCATCTTCCGTCTCGCTCTCTCTCTCTGCCCCTCCCCCGCTCCATCTCGACAATAAGCATTAAAACTATATACATTAAAAAAAAGAATACCGACTAACGGGTACAGGATTTCCTTCTGGGACGTTGAAAACGTTCTGGAACTTGACAGCGGTGACAGCTGTGAATGTACCAAACGTCACGAATGGTAAAACTGCCATCTCTTACCAGTTATTTAAAAAAAGAGCATACCGGTGGGAAAAAGTGTGAAAAGCAATACCCACAAGCGTTGCCTTACTTTACTCCGTCTCTGCCCCTGGAGAGAATTCGTCTTTTTAAAACACACACCCCAAAACAAAACAACCTGGTGACGGCAGGTAAGGGGCGGCGAATCCAGAATGCACTCTTCCCCCCCACGGCGGGCTGAACTCCAGTCTCTCCCCTCCCCGACCCAAAACGCTCTCCTTTCCCAGAAGGCAGCTTAGACCTTTTTGACAGCTGTCGAAATTCCTTCCAAGAAGTGAGATGGAGCCAGATTTGTCAGCTAAAGTCTTTACGGTAACAGGACAAAGGGGCAGAAACCAGCAGTCCCACCGCACACAGACTAACAAGCACTGTCTGCTACTTTCTGTCCAACAATCCAGCGGGACAACCCCTCTCCCAAACACACTCTTCTACGGCTTAACGCAACGCGGCCAGTCCAATCTTTAAATAATCCAGTTTCAAAAATTAAGACAGAGGCCAACAAATTCTCTTGGTTTATGAAAGGTAAGGGGCACCTGGGCGGCTCAGTCGGTTAAGTGCCCGACTTCAGTTTTAGCCACGATCTCGTGGTTCCTGAGTTCGGGCCCCACATTGGGCTTGCTGCTGTCTACCTGTCAGCACAAAGGCTGCTTGGGATCCTCTGTCCCCCTCTCCCTGCCCCTCCCTTGCTTGCGCGGACTCTCTCAAAAAGTAAGGAAAAAAAAAAAGGCACTAAGGATTGTCTGCTCTAAATACCTCACCTACGTGGAATCATACATCATTTATCTTCTTGTGACCGGCTCCATCCACTTGGCACAAGGCCCCTGAGGCTCATCCATGCTGTAAGCCTATGTCAGAAAAGCTGAATGACAGTCCATTGTACGTACAGACGTTTCGTTTGTCTCATCGGTCAATGGCCACGATCGGCTGCTTCTCCATTTCAGCTTTTTAAGTGGTGCTGTGGATATCGGTTCTCGGTTCTTCGAGGTCTGCCTTCCATTCTTTCGGGTACATGTCCTGAAGTGGAACTGCTGAATCGTGTAATTATTCTATTTTTAAAATGTGGAGCAAACATCGTTATGTTTTGGCATAGCCGCTGCGCACGCTTACATTCTCGCCAACAGCGTACGAGGGTTTTCCAATTTCTCCACACCCTCACCGACATCTGCTCTTTGGTGTTTTGACGGTAGCCATCCTGATGGGAGCGAGGCGCCGTCTCGCTGTGGTTCCGATTTGCATTCCCCTGATGATCGGAGACGCGGAGATCTTTTTCAGGTGCCTGCTGACCAGCTGCACATCTTCGGAGACAGGTGTAAGACCCCTGCTCATTGTTTAGTCGATTGTTTTCTTTTTTTTTTTTTTTGCGGACTTGTATTTTTTTTTTTTTTTAAATTTTGAGAGACAGCAGAGCGTGAGCAGGGGAGGGGACAGAGGGAGACGGAGAGAATCTTCCGCAGGCTCCAAGCTCAGTGAGGAACCCAACCTGGGGCTCGATCCCATGATCCTGGGATCAGGGCCTGAGCCAAAATCAAGAGTTGGACACTCAACCAACTGAGCCAACCAGGCAGGCACCCCGTAGTTCTTGATATATTCTGGATTTAACCCCTTCTCAGATTAATGACATACAATTACTTTCTCCCATTTCGTAGGTTACCTCCCCATTAATTTTTTAATGTAAGATAGGCATCTGTGTCTTTTAAAATATTGAACTCTGTTCCACGGAGACTCAGCAGGACTAAAGCGAACGGAGTTTTTAAGGCTTCCCTAACGGCCACAGCCCTGCTACAGCGACCTGCCCAGCAAGCAGCTGTAACGCGCCTACGAGGACGCCTCCTCTACGGCTAGGGCCTGGCACTAGGTCACTTGCTCACAGCAGACTGTACTTTTCTCTCTGTTGTGGTGGCACACTCGTGAAGTTTACCTTTTTCAGCCACTTTCCATTGTACAATTCAGGGGCAGCCACTTGGCATTTCACAATATTGTACAACCATCACCAGTTATCTAGTTCCAGAACACCTTCATCACCCCAAAAGGAAACTGTGCCTTTCATTAACCAGTCACTCCCCATTCTCTGTCCCCTCACCTCTTGGAACCACCAATCTGCCTTCCATCACCACGACCAAACTACTCCTGTGACTGCTCTACGGATTTACAACGAGTACTATTTTCATTCACTGTCCCTGACATTCAACTGCAGCGATAAATACCTTGGTAAAAAGAGACCAGGAGAGGCTACTCCAGTCTCCAATGCATAAGGTATCAAGAAACCTCGAAGTACAATTTGTAAGGCGCCAATTATACCTAAACATTGCAGCGGCAAGGGATACTTTTCCTAATTCACTGTGCCTAGAATAAACATGGTGAAGAAATTCTCCCTTAAAACCAACAAAATCTCTATTTGGAGGTTCTGATGGCTCAGGCCTACTTTCCTACACAAACATCTTTGGAGCTGGGAGAGAAGGCCGCTCTGGGAGGCAGGTAACAGTTCCTTAGTTACACGTCTGTCATTATCAGCAACTGAGCAGTCAGACGTAACACAAAGGAAGAATTCATGGGGGTTCTGCGTGTTTGAATGAACCCCTCTCCAACAGTAAACAACTTACAAAACGATAGGAAGAAAGAATTCACACGAGACTCATTTATGATTAAGGCAAACCCTCTTCTCTAAAAACAGGTAAGGAACACAGATGGGATACATTATTTTATAGTATCCAACGTAACTATGTACAAGAAGAAGAACAAAAAAAGGCCAATGATACCATGGTTAAACCTGACTCTTCGTCCCTGGCTTGCTCGATAACCCAGTGTGTTAAGAGCAACAAGTCACTTAACCACTCCAGACCCCTACCTGCCTCTTGTGAAAGAACAGAGGCAGAGCTGTCTTGATAAACCTTTTAGCTCTAACATGGTGCCGGCCCCTCCCCATCTGTCACTGGGTCGCTGTAATACCACTTACTCTGTAGTAAACTGTGCACGTGACGTTAATAAAATGTAATCATGGATTTTAAAAGTTTTCTTTTAACGGAAATCCCTAATTTTTTTAAAAGTTCTAGCTCCTTGCTACTGTTTTCAAGACGAAATCCAAATAAGACCATTACTAATTCTTACCTTGTTTGGCATCATCACAAGCTGCTGGCCTTTACAAATAGATCCTGATTCCAGCTTTCCCAGGACCACGGTGCCCATATCCTGTTTAAATTCGAAATTAAAAACACGGAGTTGCAGACTTTTACTACTATTCTACAACGGTTCAACGACCCCAAGTGAAATCTTATGGGGCTTACTCATGAAAGAAAACCTATAGCTCAAGGGGCAGAATGCTTAGGACTAATCTTAAACACGGGACAGGTAACAAATACTCCATACTGTTTGTCATCAGCACATGTACAGTTGTCACACTAAGAAGGATGCCTGACATCTAAAAAAGCATGCTACTGGAAACAGCACAGAATTTTACATGTGAAGATCTGAATTATTTGTTTCAATTCACTCCGATTCTGTGAAAATCTGAGCCTGCTTCCTCATACAAAAAATTAGAAAAATACTTGTTCAAAAAATGTAGCAGGGAGCTACTGACAGAATGAAGTACTCGAGGAGAGCAAAGCATGACATCGATAACACTTCAAAAGCGCGCTGCTGAGGCTGCGGTCCGACCAGCACTCACGTACTCTGCTCCCAGTATCTGGAAGGCTACTGGTCAGTAGCCATCAACCGTAACGTGTAAATCCTCTGCCTCCAGCAGTTTTTCCCTGTATGACTTTCTCTCTAAAAAATGATTATTGGCTTAGTGGGGAACAGCTTAAATCAAGTAGGCTGGCTGATTAAATAGCGATCCATCTATATCACTAAACAACATATAGCCACTAAGGAAGACCTCCAGGGGTGCCTGGGTGGCTCAGTCAGTTAAGCCTCCGACCTCAGCTCAGGTCATGATCTCACAGTTCATGGGTTCGAGTCCCATGTCGGGCTCTATGCTCCCAGCTCGGAGCCTGGATCCCGCTTTGGATTCGGTGTCTGCCTCTCTCTCTCTGCCCTTCCCTCACTCCCTCTCAAAAAAAAGAAATAAACATTAAAAACAATAAAAAAGAGAGACATCTATGCTATGTTGTTAATTATCAGGACTGTTTCATCATGTAAAACACAAAACAATGACTTCACCTCCCATAAAACCCAATTTCTTGAACATTCAGGGTACCTTGTACTTATCCACAATTGGCAGCCTGATTGGTCCATCAACTGATCTATTGAAATTTGGCAGATTATCCAAATACGGAATAAATGGCAAACCACTGAAAACATAATAATATCCATTAAAGAGCATCAACAGAAGTATTAAAATTTTAAGAAATTACAGGACTGTAACTTTATACAAAAAACAGTTCTAATAATACTTCCATTCTACCCACGTACTCGCTCATTCAACCAAATTATTATCCAGTTCACTTCCTTCATTCTTCAGAAAACGCAAAAAATAACAAAATGGTTCTATAATATAGAATATATTATAATAAATATTATATAAATATAATAAAAAAGCTTCCTCATAAACTTAAGATTTAGAAAATATTTTATAGCAAATGGCCTACATAAATTGGCTACATTCTGCTACTTAATTTTTATGGACTTTTCCAGCTCTAAAATCAGGATTCTATAAAATCATTTCCTCTGTAACGCTACAGTGTATGAATTGGGAGGCTTAATACTGCCAAGACAGCAATGCTCCCCAAAGCGATCTACAGATTCAGCACAATCCCCATGAACATCCCAGCTGCCTTTTGGAACAAGGTGACGAGTTGATGTTAATGTTCGTGAAGATATTCGGGGGACCCAGAATAGCCAAAACCACCTTGGAAAAAAAAAATAATAATAGTAATACTAATAAAATTCAGAGGCACTTCCCAATTTGAAAAACTCACAAAAGCTCAGTAATCAAGACTTTAACAAAAAAAACGAACCCAAAATGCAGCAGACATCTAACTGTAAGAGCTAAAACCACAACAGGTTTCGAAGAAAATAGTGTGGCTCAGTCTTCATGCCTGAGTTAGGCAACGTTTTCCCAAGTATGTCCCCACAAGCACAACCAACAAAAGAAAACAGACTGGATTTCATCAAAATTAAAACCTTTTGTGCTTCAAAGGACACCGTCCAGAAAGGTGTCCCCGAGGAGAAAATATCTGCACATCATTTATCTAATAAAGGACTTCTACTCGGTACATAAAGAACTCTCCCAACTCAATTAACAAAAAGACAACACAATTACCAAATGGGCAAAGGTCACGGTATTTTTGAAGCCGAAGTCAGAGAAAGTATTTACTGAGATTACTTATAAAGACATAAATTTTTTCTAAACGGAGGCAAAGGTTACTTACGTGTACCAAGGGCAGAAATCGGATTGCTCTTTAAGATTTGCTCCGGTCAGTCCCGAGCAGGGCATAAAGTGGATGTCCTTTTTGGGATTGAAGCCAACTTTCTTCAAAAATGGCACTAGTTTCTCTTTGCACTCTTCATATCTATGAATATTTATGAATAACTCTATTATAATATGAAACAAGTGAACTCCAGTTTCATTATTAAACACATTAAGGTTAAAAAAATTTTTAATGTTTATTTATACTTTTGAGAGAGACGGAGACAGAGCATGAGAGGGGGAGAGGCAAGAGGAAGACAGAATCCAAAGCGGGTTCCGGGCTCTGAGCTGTCAGCCCAGAGCCCGAGGCGGGGCTTGAACTCACGAACCGCGACATCGTGACCTGAGCCAAAGCCGGACATTTAACCCACCGAGCCACCCAGGCGCCCCCGACAAATTAAGGTTTCAGAAAAACCGCAGGGGCAAACAGCACTCGGTCGCAAAGCCACCCTCTGTCCCACTAAGATGCCCGTACAGACCAGGAAGACGGCAAAGCTCACCTCTCGCTGCTCCAGTTCACTGTCGGGTCATCCATCTTATTAATGAGCACGATCAAGTGCTTCACACCTGCCGTCTTTGCCAACATCGCGTGTTCCCTCGTCTGTCCGCCCTTCTCAAATCCAGTTTCAAACTCTCCCTTCCTAGCAGAGATGACCTATTCCAAGAAATCCGAGAGTTTACTCTTACACATTCACGTCTACCCTCCGAGTAACGGGGTATCTTTCCTTTCAGTTTTATCGAAGCTTTTTGCAAGAAAATAAAAATAAGTGAGTTATAACATGCATGCTTTTGAACATCCCGATATCTAAATGGCTGAAGATTTTGGTACACGTTTGTACCGATCCCCTAATTTTCCAAAATCTAGCACGCCTTTATAATTGACAATTCATACCTGCATGTGACAGTGCCGGCACACGGACAAAGCGAACGACCCTGCAAAATGCCCGAAGGCCTTGAGAAAACAGATCATTTCTTACTCAGTTTTGTACCCACTGCACATGGGAAATGTGCAAAACGGATCAGGCATGAGACTGAGCAGACACTAAGTTCTGACACGGTCATAGATAGGAGCGACGGCAGAGAAAAGATGAAACACTGTTTTCCTACGTGAACCCGATTACAAAGATTGCTTGAGAGCAGGTGAGACAAAAGTGACGTCTGTGACCGGAGGCTACAGCTCGCTGCAACCTGAGTTCCAGCTGTTCGAGGGTAAAATCAAAACACTTCGCCACGAAGCAGGGCTGCTACCAAATACACAGGTGGACCGGAAAGGTCTTTCTTACCAGAACAGCCAAATCAGCTTGAGAAGCGCCACCAATCATGTTTGGGACAAAACTCTTGTGGCCAGGGGCGTCCAGGATCGTGAAATGCTTCTTTTCCGTTTCAAAATAGGCACGGCCCACTTCGACTGTTTTACCCTTGTCTCGTTCTTCCTGATTTGTGTCTAAGGCCCAAGACAAGTACCTGAAGTAATTTAGAAATAAGAGTAATGTCACTAAGAACATATGAGTTTTTAAGATATTCTTCTACCGCTAAAGGTATAATGAGGACATCCAGCTTTATGTCCAGAATACAACATTTAAATCGTGAACAGGACAGGAGCGCCCGGCTGGCTCAGTTAGTGGATCGTGCGACTCTTGATCTCGGGGCTGTGAACTGGAGCCCCACGTTGGGTATGGAGATTACTTAAAAATTTTAAAAATCTTAAAAAAAAAAAAAAAAAAATCACGGGGCGCCTGGGTGGCTCAGTCATTCGGCATCTGACTTTAGCTCAGGTCACGATCTCATTATTTATGAGTCTGAGACCCACACAGGGTGAACTCAAGCCCCGCTTGGGTGAGTCCTGCTTTTTTCTCTGTCTCTCCATCTCTCCTTCTGCCCGTCCTGGGATTCTCTCTTTCTGTCTCTGCCTTACTTGTGCGCTTGCTCGCTCTCAAAAAAAAAAAAAAAAAAAAAAAAAAAAAAAAAAAAGAATAGGACTAGGTAGAAATGAAAATTGATAGAATAAAACTTTTATTATTGCGATTCAAACATTTAGAGCTTTTACAAATATCCAGGCAATTACAGGTATCCCCTGATTTTTGAAAGTTCATGTTATGCCACTTTGCTTTTACAAACAACCTACCTTAGTACCTGTTCTTACAAACTCAAAGATACTCAAAGAGGATTTTTTTTTTTTTTTTTTTTAACGAAAAAAAGTGAAAAGCAAAACTAGCGTTCAGCGTTTGTTCTGCAGCGAAGGGCGAGACACGGCACTGAGCGGCCAGGGCGACACCACACGCTTCTGCCCCAGGAGCCTCTCAGCATCTCTGCGTCAAGCTGTCGCAGCTTTGAACTGTGTCTGCGCATCTGGGCCGTATCGCCATTTATTGTGTGTATCCGTTAGCACAGATGAGTCCTGAGGTATCAGAAAAGCCCGAGAGATTATTCTCCGGGTCTGGGAATGCTCAAAAAATGTTTTCCAGGTAAACTGATGACAATTGCTTCTTTGCTTCATGCCATTTTGGCTTACAAAAGATTTGAAAGGAATGTTCTACTTTTGGATATACAGGGGGAAAACCCGTATATATATTCTATAAGCAAAGAGTATTTATGGAAACAAGCTGACTACACAGAAAGGCTACTTAGTACCAATGCCAATATCACTGTGAGTTCTTATAATCGCCTGGCACCAAGGATAATACAAGTAACGCTATCTAGGGATATTTTTCAAAAGTGAAAGCCGCGAACAACCATCTGGGAGCAATGGTTACCTGCTAAAAATTATTCTTGTATTTCTTTGCCATGTGAAAACAACTTATGTAAGTTCAAAGCATTCATAATAGTACATATTAATTTAGATAACTCATCATCTGTATTTCATAGTAGATAATCCATTTTTAGTACATTGATAAAGATCTTTTCCCTTAATACAGAGCAATTAAAAAACGAAACAAAAACCATGAATGTCCCAGGTAAATCTGAACTTTTAAAAGAAAGGTAAGATTAGAAGGAAAAAAAAAACTGACCCTTTCTCTCACCACTCAAAGGCAAGCACTGTCCATAATTCTGCCCACTCTTGTTTCTTTCCAGGGTTTAATTTACGTCGTTACTGATCACATTCTAAGTAAGATCACGCCGCCTGCTTTCTCCCCAAATTCCACTGTAACTTGAGTTCTATTTCTGGTTATCACAAATTCTATAAATGCAGTTTTTTAGTGGTTAGGTAATGACCCCGTCAAATGGATGGTTTAGAATTTATCCCACGAGTCTATTACTGACACTTGGATGTTCCCAGGCTCCCTGTGTAGGCTCCGAAGTCATCGGGAGCCAATACACTGTGCAGTATGAGGGCAAAGGACCCCTCTCCTGTATTATGACACCATCTCAGACCTCACGCGCTTGTATCACAGGAGACTAGAGAAGCAGTAGGCAGGGTTTCCTTCAAAGTAATTTATCATGCCGTCAAGGTATACTATACCAGGTTTCTCTGTTTTTCTCTTTAGCTTCTCTTTCATATTTCTCAAGTGTCCTTTTGTCAACCATTCCAGTCAAATACCTGCAATCAAAGAAAACAAAAGTAAACATTCCATTGCTCATAAATTACTCAGAGAAGTTTAGGAAAACTCTAAAGGTCTTTAGGGGAATTTCAACCCCAGAAAACAGCTATTTTAAAATAAAGGAACCACACGGGGCGCCTGGGTGGCGCAGTTGGTTAAGCGTCCGACTTCAGCCAGGTCACGATCTCGCGGTCCGTGAGTTCGAGCCCCGCGTCAGGCTCTGGGCTGATGGCTCAGAGCCTGGAGCCTGTTTCCGATTCTGTGTCTCCCTCTCTCTCTGCCCCTCCCCCATTCATGCTCTGTCTCTCTCTGTCCCAAAAATAAATAAACGTTGAAAAAAAAAAATTTTAAAATAAAGGAACCACTGATGGATGCTCAAGCCGTGGAACGTTTCAGAGGAAAAGACATTTACATAGTCTCAAATTATCTCCCTACACTTAAAGGGGAAAAGTAGTAACTTTACAGTGGAGAATCCAGGCAGACAACACATGAACCGAGTAATCCTGGCTAATATGACCAGTAGTAGAGAAAACACACTAAAGGGTGCCTGGGTGGCTCAGTTGGTTAGGTGTCCAACTCTTGATTTCGGCTCAGGTCATAATCCCAGGGTGGTGGGATCGAGCCCCCTATCAGGCTCCACACTGAGCGTGAAGCCTGCTTGGGATTTTCTCTCTCTCTCTGCCCTTCCCCCGCCTCCGCTCATGCTCTCTAAAATTTAAAAAAAAAAAAAAAAAAAAGAATAAAACAAAATTAAAAAAAGAAAACCCATTGAATACTGACATGAGGCACCCTTGACAGGATGCTGAGAAGAGCACAACATCCCGTGTGAGATTCTTGCCCAAATGTACAGCCACAATCTAAATGTGAAAAAGTATCAGCTGAACCCATACTGAAGACCGTCCTAAACAGCACCCTTCAAATGATGAAGTCATGGGAGACAGAACGAGGCAATGTCACAAGCTGGAGGAGACAAAGATGGGAAACTGGAGGACAGAACAACTAAACGCAACGTGGAATTCTAGAACCGAAAAACGCCATGTGTGGAGAAACCGGTAAAATTCAAGAGCCAGAGTTTAGTTAATAGGATTATTATACCAATGCGAACTTCCAAGTTTAACGACTGTACCATGGTTATTTAACAACGTTCATGTAGGGCAGGCTGAAAGAAAGTTATATGGGAACTCGGTACTATTCCTTTGTAAATTCTAAGTCTAAACTTATTTCAGAATAAACATTTTTTCAAGGGCAAACAGAAATACTACATAAAAGAAAATAATTCTAACAGTGTTGCTCAGGCAATTCAGTCTTATTAATACATTTCAACATTCAATACTTAAAAATATTGTCAAAGTAAGATTATAATTTTAAAACAATTCCTTAGTAATACTGAACTGCTTCCCTGGACTCAATCCAAACCAAAGCCTTCCTCGGAGCTCTCATCTCTGTGTTCTCTGCAGTCATCTACAGTGCACGCTCCTAACCAGTTGAGCACAGAAGACTAGTGAAATACCCGTGAAAATTACAGCCCATAGGCAAGAAATATACATTCTCCTAAGACACAAAATCAAACAGGCCCAACACTTCCATCCATTGACGGAAGGATCTCTATTTATTACCCTATTTTAAGGCGTGTTGTAGACATTTTCAGAAGTTGGCCAAGGTTACCAGTAAGATTACTAAATAATGAAGATATGCCCTTGAGAATCTCTGATGGATGACACGGTTTAAAGAAAAGGGGTCTAATGTAGGAGGGATTAAAACTGTAAAGCCTTTTTTAAAAACGGGGGGCGCCTGGGTGGCTCAGTCGGTAAAGCGTCCGACTTCAGCTCAGGTCATGATCTCATAGTCTCTGGGTTAGAGCCCCTCATTGGGCTCTGTGCTGACAGCTCAGAGCCTGGATCCTGCTTCGGATTCTGTGTCTCTCTCTGCCTCTCCTTCCTCGGCTCACACTCTGTCTCCTCTCAAAAATGAATAAACATTAAAAAAATTTTTAATATAATTAAAAACAACAACAATAATAATCTCTATCCCAAACCCTGAGTTCAAGAATCAAATGCTCTAAAAAAAAAAAAAAAAAAAGGAGTCACATGCTCCACCAACAGAGCCAGCCAGGTGCCCCCAAATTCTAAGACCTGTTACTTAAAACAATTCTTCAGGGGTGCCTGGGTAGCTCAATCAGTTAAGTGTCTGAACTCTTGGTCTCGACTCACGTCATGCGATCCAGGTTAGTGAGAGAGAGCCCCATGTCAGGCTCTGCACTGACAGCACAGAACCTGCTCAGGATTCTCTCTCTCCTCTGTCTGCTTCCTCTGTCTGTTCCCCACTTGTGTGCTCTCTCTCTCTCTCTCAAAATGAATAAACTTTAAAAATAAAATTTTCAATACTAGACTATATTGTAAAGGTCAACCATGATGTTTGCATACTTACATAGCTTCTACATATGATAAAAAGTTATCTTAGCATGTGAGCCAGACTACCTGTCTTTGATTAATCCACCTAGGATTTAAGAGCTGATGAATATGGAAAAATGAGATCCCCCTGCCCAAGTACCTGATTTAAGTGCTGGTTTTCATCATTCCCAAGAAAATGATATTCAAAGCAAACTAAGATTGCCTATAATCTAGGGTTCTATTTTAGTTTTTATTTTAAAAAATGTAAAAGACAGCATTCAGAAACACACTTAGTTAATGTTCTATGAGAGTGGGACAGTGATAAAAGAATTCTAGGGAATGCCTAAAATCCATCAGAAAATACTAACGATTGGGACGCCTGAGTGGCCCAGTCAGTTAAACGGTCGACTTCGGCTCAGGTCATGATCTCACTGCTCATGGGTTCGGGCCCCGAGCTGGGCTCTGTGCTGACAGCTTGCAGCTTGGAGCCTGGAGCCTGCTTCAGACTGTCTGCGTCTGTCTGCCCCTCCCCGGCTCAAGCTATGTCTGTATCTCTCTCAAATATAAATAAACATTAAAAAAAATTTAGAAAATACTAACTGATCACACTGCAGAAATTCCTTCTTAATTAACATCAGCTTTCCTTACAGGTAATGTCTTTGTAACTTTTTCAGGTGACCTGTTTGATTTCCTTTGTATGACTGTATGTTCACAATGCCCAAAATTTATTCAGTCAAATTAACTCTATTATTTAACAAAAAATACAGACTTACATTATCTGTCCTCCAATGGTTGACTTGCCGGCATCTGAAAGTAACAACATCATCAATAATATGCAAACCACGGGTGTACAAAAAAATAAAACAAAACCCACTATATACACTAATACAACTAAAGGTACCACTTAGCACATACAATTACATGATGTCGTTGCAAAAGAAGCTGCTAAGACCCCTCCCAGCTCAACAATGACGAACTCGTACTCCTGGTAGAGAAGAATGGAGAACTACTTTACTGATAAAGAAGATTCTTGAACAGACTGCTCTCTGACCTTCAGCTAAGAGCACAGCAGCAACAGAATATCAATTACCCAAGGGCATCCTCAGGGGAGAGCGAAAGCACCTGAAGAGCTATGAACTACATTTAGGTCGTGTGCCTTTCCCTAATTTTAGCAAATACAGGCATTCCTTTATAAATTTCAGAGGGAGTCCTTGCTACTAAAATAGTGTGGTATAGCATTATATTCAGGAGGAAGCAGAGACAAAGGGAAGGACAAAAGAACACATAATTCTGTGTTTTCTCACAATTTGGGGGATAAGTCAGATGGTCAGGGAATGTGTGAGTCCGTTAAACAGGGTTTTGTTTTCTGCTAACCAGCAACTTGACAAGCATCTAGAAGTCACAACAAATTAATTTCCTAGGTCAGACAAAATGAAACTATCTAGGTTAGATGAAGCCCATAAAATAAACAAATTAACTGAAGTCACCCCAAAAAGGAAGCACATTATCTAGGATATTAATTCATAAAGGTCTTAAGATGCTTAGCCGCCATCAGTGTGGATCACATACAAATATACTGAAGCTTATTTTCTTCCTGCTTCTTGTGCCATCACAAAATTATTTCTCTGTCCCACCTTCAAAATCAAAGCGTTGGCAATTTTTTGCCAGCTTAAAAAAAACCTATCGAGTTAAAAATCAGAAACCTTTCAGATTAATTCAGTTCAGTTTCACTAAACATCTCCAAGTAGCTGTTTGATGTACCCCAATGACCGGTCATTTCTTTCACCGCTATGAGTGCAACTTACCTACGTGCCCAATGAATACTACGTTTACGTGTTCTTTTTTAGGAGCCCCTGGCGGTGCAACCACGGATTTAGGTTTTGGTATTTCCTCTTCCTCCTCCATCATTTCTTGGGCGCTCTCCTCTGGGGGTCTCCCATCTCCCAAGGAACCACCCCCTGGCTCTGCGTCACTTATTTCTTCTTTGTGCTCCCATGATTCTTCTGGGGACATTTCTGTCTCCCCATTTTCTACTGAAATAAGACACTTAACTTAGTACTCTGAAAAAGAATCACAGTCTGTACTCTAAAACACAGATGCCTTCAAACAACTAACGTATTTTGCATATTTAGTTCCATTTCCTAATGTCTAGTGAAACATAAGCAAGAAAATCTTTCACAACAGAAATGGATTATGGCTTTCAAGCCCGGCCCCACTCTGGTATCAGAGCTGACACAGAGACTATGGGCGATTGCTATCCTCACGAAGCTTCATTTCCATGAGGCCACACAAGATGTAAACAGGAGATGTACCATTCCTAACAGCCCAGTTGTCCCAGGGTCAGGATGCCCTGACAGAGGGCAAGCAGCAAAGTTTAAAATCAGAACACAGGATTTACGAGATCTCTGCTTTTTCCTCTGCAAGTACTTTGGCATCAACTTCATCAATCACCTTGGGAACAGGATACCCTTAACAGTAAGCAAATGACAAAAAGGAAGGAAACCTTTCACCAAGGAAATGGAACAAGCCCAAGCCCTTAAACTGACTTTCGCACTCTTGCCCTCTGCTCGTCTATCTGCCGTCACTCGGTTTATCGCGGCAGGGCTGACGTCCAGCTAGTGCTTTCTAAATCCCAACAGCCAAGACTCAATGTCAGGTTTAAATGTAGGCATTCCAAGAACCATAACACTTATATTTGTACCTTCTATCTTGAGAGTGAAAGGATTTCATATTACTGTATTAATACAGTCAGAAATTTTCTTACCAACAGGTTCTGAAAGTTCCATGCTAACAGCTGAATTTGAACCTAGACAAGAAAGTGAGATATAATACATTTATGAAACAATATCTAGGCTTTACACAGAGACAACTTAATGTTTTCCCCATTAAACATTCGAAGGGTCATAGCATAGAAAATTACCTTCACATAGCAACGACTGTTCCTCTTGAGAAGGTTCCGCAGGTGCTGTTTAATAGAAATAAGTTCTATTAAAAATTAAGCCCTATGCATCCATTTGTGCGTATCTTTTAAGACACAGTAAAAACAGGGGCGCCTGGGTGGCGCAGTCGGTTAAGTGTCCGACTTCAGCCAGGTCACGATCTCGCGGTCCGTGAGTTCGAGCCCCGCGTCAGGCTCTGGGCTGATGGCTCGGAGCCTGGAGCCTGTTTCCGATTCTGTGTCTCCCTCTCTCTCTGCCCCTCCCCTGTTCATGCTCTGTCTCTCTCTGTCCCAAAAATAAATAAACGTTGAAAAAAAAAAAAAAGACACAGTAAAAACAGGATTTCAATAACACAACAAAAACCTCGATAACGTAAACCAACAGGAACTAACTCAGGTGTTCAAATTAGAAGTCTGTTTAAAAAAATCCTTTTAAAAAATCTACTGAATACAGCCAATTTTAAAACATTTTCGTCAACTGAAATGTATTCATAAAGGCATAGTTATTCCCTTAATTTGCTTCATAAAACTCTTCCTTCAAAGATACTGTAAAAGCAAGCCGCAACCCAGTGCTGATCAAATTAACCAGACTGCCTAACCGATTCCCAGTGCTTCTCTAGATTCTCTCTTGGTAGCTCCAGCCTAAGAAGGCTATGATTAAGCTCTTTTTAAGACTCTATAATCACCTATGTTCTCATCAAGGTGCTTGAATAAATTCTATCTGATATCAATAAAATAAGGACAGTCACATAGAGTCCTCGAAATACAAACGACCCCTTACAACATCTCAGAAAAGGTGATGACGATGATGCCGGTTTTGTCCCATAGCAGAATTCTGAGATCAAGCAACAATCCTGTTTCCACAGCTGTCACACTTCACGTCTACTTATGACCCCGCTGGAAGAGATGTAGGACAAATATATACAGACACCCAATCGCGTAAGTTTATTTTTCATATCTAAGTGATACTCCAGCATGGAAGCGCCCTGGCTTCAAAAAAAGTCTCCAAGACGCAAAAGGTATCAGAGAATTTGAAGTCACCTGAACCCTACGCACGAATTAATGAAGAATAATGAATTCATAAACTGCACAGCTCATATTTAAAATCACTGCCCAGAAACACCTGTAAGCCAAGAAAAAGTTTGGGGCCCAACCTTCAATAACGTGAAGTGTGGAAGAGGGTCATTTCCTGTTCCTGAAAGGGAAAAGAGCAACCAGCTTTTTCCGAGGAGGGAAGTGACAGGCTGAGCGTCACCTGGGAAGGTAAGGGTAGCACAGCGTTCATCGGGGAGGGAAAGAACACCACTGGCAGAAAGACCAACATCTTCACTGCAGGAAGGCAGGTCATGGGAACAAGTGAGCAGTACAACTAGAGAGGAGGGGTTAATCGCAAAGATAACAGAGGTATCATCGGACGGGAGGGGGAGGAGCGAAAGGTCTGAGTGACCCCGGCCTACGTGATTAGCAGCATATTAACAGAAGAGAAGAAAAAAATCATTTGAACGAGGTTTGGAAGGGGACAGGAATCATACTTCAGACACAACAGAGGTTAACCTTTCCTCGTTTTCCATTTCAAAGGAAAGTTCATGGGCAGGGTAAAGAGAAACTGCTCCATTTTCAGAGAAAGCCAGCCAGTGCCAAGGGCATCAAGTCCACATGCCTCCCGAGGGCCAGAGGGGGCGGCACTGGGTAGCGGTGAGGGGCAGCACCGAGCTGACCCCCGCTCTCCGTGCTGGCTTGTCGCCTGACGTCGTGTGACGCAGTTATTTCGCTGCAATTACAGACAGGACATACCACCCACCCGACAGGACTGCCGACAGGATTAAAGGAGGGAATACACTTGTTCGCCGGTGTCTGTGAAGTAACTCCTGGCACCACGCAGATACTCAACATGTGAGTCTCGACCCCCTAACACGCGCTGGGAATAAACTCAACCCTCTCAACCAGCACAACGGACTACAAAATGCGGGCCAGACCGGACAGAAAGGCTCACAAATCTGCACGGTGCTGGAGGTGGGGGCCCAGTACCTCCCAATGATTTCTAACAAGCCCTGAGGCGCTGACTCACTTGATCCCCCCACAAGCGCCGTGCAAGGGACGGCTGCCACCGCTCCCATCTGACGCTCAGACAAATCCGACCCACTAGGCTTTTCCAAGGTAGACAAGCAGCAACTTGCCCTTCGTCAGACGGCGTCTGCTGAGAAATCACTCAGCACAAGAACACGGAGTCGGCGAGGAGGTAGTGTTTGTTGTAAGGCAGGAAAAAGACGACTGGCACGGTGGGCTCCCCCATCGTGCAGTAAGACACCCTGAAGTGCAGCCGACCTTTACAAAACCAAACAGTACGTACCCCTGACCACCCCGTTCCAGAACCGGCTCGCGGGCTAACAAATACACAATACTGCAGAAGACCGCAAGGCACGTCTCCGGATAGTGACACCCGTCACGAGACCACCTCCGTGGCTGCAGAATGCGGCACACTGAACATCTGTTCAAGGTTTTATTTTTCAAAACACCTTCCATGTATAATACGTTTGCCTTAAGTCTGTACGGCTGGTACACATAGAGTCAAGTACCAAACACAATCAAGTGCTTAATATATACACAATGAAGGGGCGCCTGAGTGACTCAGTCGGTTAAGCGTCCGACTTCGGCTCAGGTCATGATCTCGCAGCTTGTGGGTTCGAGCCCCGCACTGGACTCTGTGCTGACGGCTCAGAGCCTGGAGCCTGCTTCGGATTCTGTGTCCCTCTCTCGCTCTGCCCCTCCCCCATTCGTGCTCTACCCCCCCCCAAAAATAAAACTTTAAAAAAAATTATAGTATCACACAACGATGATATTAAAGAGCCCCCCCAAAATAAGTTGACTATACTTTCCGAAGGTGGAAAAAAGCTTTCCACACATTCAGACATGAATCACATTATAAATCTAATGGCAATGCTAGTGACATTCGTGAACTGTTATTTTTGGAAAAATGAACCAGAAAAATCAGATATAGCCAAGATGTTCTTTTAAATTTAAACTTCTCGGGGCGCCTGGGTGGCTCAGTCGGTCAGGTGTCCAACTTCGGCTCAGGTCATGATCCTGCTGTCAGTGCGGAGCCTGCTTCGGATCCTCTGTTTCCCTCTTTCTCTGTCCCTCCCCCAACTCGTTCTCTCTCCCTCTCTCCCCCCCCCAAAAATAAATAAACATTTGAAAAAATAGGTTAACTTCTCAATATAGTTGTACCCAGTCTTCTCATGCGCACACACGTACAGACAACCTTTTCCAGCTCCTTCTTCTCAGGTCATATTCATGATGCATATCACATCCTGATGTTACTGGCTACCGAGGAGTCTGGGCCCAGAGTCATTCATTTGTTCGTGGTTAGCAAACAGATGATGTGATTTCTCAAGTCCTACACAGGTCATACCCGATAGCAAAAGAACAGTAAACCTCCCAAGGAGTGAGGAGCAAAATCACGGTTTTAGATTTTCCAAAGGTGTTTCCATGTTCAGAAATACACCCTGGTCAAGCATTGGAAAACAGAACAAATCTCATCAAGGGGGAGAGTTATCAGAGCGTATCAGTGAGTAAAACTGCGATACCGCAAATTAAAAGGAAAACTAATACTATAATTTACGATAAAGGAAGATTAACGAACTGGCTGTGATACTAGGTACATTATCACAAATTTTAAAACAGGAAGTGAAAGAATTCACCAGAACACTGTCAAGCGAGAGCACTGCCTGTGGTCTGACAAAGATGAAAATCCGAATCTTCAAATTATGAGAGAAAATTTGACCATGGTGAAGTAAGTCAGACACAAAGGGTCTCCTGTTGTAAGATTTCACTTACCTAAAATGTTCACAATAGGTAAATCCACAGAGACAGAAAGCAGGCTGGTGGTTGTCAGACGCTGGGAGGAAGACAGGGGACTAGGAAGTGACTGCTTAACGGGTACGGAACTCCTTTTGGGGTGATGAAAATGCTTTGGAACTAGAGAGGATGGTGGTACAACACTGGCTAAATTATTCACTCTAAAATGGTGAATTTTAGGGGTGCCTGGGTGGCTCAGTTGATTAAGCATGTGACTCTTGATTTCAGCTCAGGTCATGATCTCATGGCTTGTGAGTTCGAGCCCCACATCTGGCTCTGCGCTGACAGCATGGAACCTGCTTGGGATTCTCTCTCTCTCTCTCTCTCTCTCTCTCTCTCTCTCTCTCTTTCTCTCTCTCTCCTCTCTCAAAATAAATAAACATTTTTTTAAATGGTTAATTTTAAGGGGCGCCTGGGTGGCTCAGTTGGTTGGGCGACCGACTTTGGCTCAGGTCATGATCTCACAGTTTGTGAGTTCGAGCTCTGTGTCCGGCCCTGTGCTGACAGCTCAGAGCCTGGAGCGTCCTTCAGATTCTGTGTCTCCCCCTCTCTCTACCCCTCCCCTGTTCACACTCTGTGTCCCTCTGTCTCTCAGTAATAAATAAACGTTTAAAAAATTTTTTTTAAAGGAATTTAATAAAATATAATAAATAAATGGTTAATTTTAAGATTTCACCTTAATTTTCAAAAAGAATACAAATATTTTTAAAAGATCTGATCATAAGGGGGAGCCTCAGTCAATAGAGTGTGAGACTCTGTTCTCAGGGTTGTGAGTTCAAAGCCCCACATTGGGCACGGAACTCATTCATCAATCAATCAATAAAATAAACACAATAAAATAACTGAATAACTAACTAAAGAAAAGCTGTGTTCATGGATCAAAAGGACTTCAACATGCAGACTTCAACTATGCTAGCTCATCATACAGCACAAGTCAGTCAAGGCCCTGAGAGGCGGTAGGTTGAAAGCCACGCTTTCACTCAAGCTACATGTTTTCAACACAAATGTTTGGCCGATTCTTGAAAAGTGCTTATTCTGTACAGTTCATAAATTAGTAATTTAAATTTGTACTGCTGTAGATATAAAATTGATTTTTAATCCGCCTTACACACTAAACAGCAATATTTTTTTTTAATTTTTTTAATGTTTATTTTTCTTAAATTTTTTTTAACGTTTATTTATTTTTGAGACAGAGAGAGACAGAGCATGAACGGGGGAGGGGCAGAGAGAGAGGGAGACACAGAATCGGAAGCAGGCTCCAGGCTCTGAGCCATCAGCCCAGAGCCCGATGCGGGGCTCGAACTCACGGACCATGAGATCGTGACCTGAGCTGAAGTCGGACGCTTAACCGACTGAGGCGCCACCCAGAGGCCCCTAAACAGCAATATTTAAAATAGCTACCCTACTTAAAATTCCTTAGTCCTATTCGCTAAATGGTGTGCTCATTCAGGAAAAAAATAAACAACTTCAGTGCTGTCACAGATGCCCCAAGTGTCTTACACTGAACAGAAATGAGAAACAGTGTGACAGAATTCTGCCCCATACAAAGTTGCTGCAATGATGGAAATATTCCCAGTGCTGTGACAGGAGAGTCACTAGCCACTGGTGGCTATTAAGCGCTTGAGAGGTGGTACCGCAACCCAACCGAGGAACTGGACTTTAAACTTTATCTAATTTTAACTGAACAGCCTCACGGGCAGTTTGAGCTGCACATACACATTCTCCTCAATTCTGGCACAAACTTGCCACACCTGATCTTCCACTTTTTTTTTTAATGTTTATTTATTTTGAGAGAGAGAAAGGGAGGGAACAGGGGAGGGGCAGAGAGAGAAGGAGAGAGAGAGAAAATCCCAAGCAGCCTCCACAAGGTCCACGCAGAGCCCGGCGCGGGGCTCGATCTCAGGACCGTGAGTTCATGACCCGAGCCGAAATCAAGAGTGGACACTTAACCCACCGAGTGACCCAGGAGCCCCGATCCTGCACTTTTATCACACTCCCCGGCCGGCCCACCGCCTGAAGGCTAAGGATCCCTCGGCAGAACCCCTCCGGCTAGGACCCTGCCTTCAAGTACAGGTGCACGCACGTCAGGCTGGTTCCCAAGGACAGGACAGACTTCCGGAGTGACCGAGCCTCCCTCCGTTCTCTACCCCTGCAGTCCCCGCAGGCTGGTACACAGCCCGTCCTGTAGGGCCCAGAGGCACCGCTGGCTGACTCTCCCGAGTTAACGCCGGCTTCCCTTTGGTCTCCAGGGGGCTGCTTCCCCAGCCCGGTCACGTACAGGGTCACGTACAGGGTCACGTACACGGAGTCTGCGCGGCGGTCCCGGCCCACCTGCCTCACCGCTCTCCCAGGAAGGCCCGGGGAAGGCCCATCTTCTCCGCGCCCACTTTGGAACAAGGGCTCAGAGAAACAATACTCAAGAGATGCTCAAGTACGGTCTGAGCGAGGAACTCAGAATTCGCCAGCGCCCGGGCGGCCACATAGTGTCACCCAAACTGCACGCGGGGGGATCTGTCTCCCAGACACAACACCGGAAACCAGTAAAGGCAGACATCAGAAACGAGAGGCCACGGGACACACACACAGGTCCGTGGTTTTGCCTTAATACCGAACACTCTAAAATTACAAGGCACGCTGTCACAGACAGCAGTGACCAGACCCACTGAAATCATTTAAGTCATCGTTCCCTAAAATGTATGAAGAAGCAATTTCAAAGTATTACTTTATTTTTTTAATGTTTGTTTATTTTTGAGAGAGAGAGAGAGAGAGAGAGAGAGAGCGCGCGAACATGAGCGGGGAAGGGGCAGAGACACAGGGAGACACAGAATCTGCAGCAGGCTCCAGGCTCTGAGCCGTCCGCACAGAGCCCGACGCGGGGCTCAAACTCAAGAGCCGTGAGATCATGACCTGAGCCGAAGTTGGGTGCTTACCCGCCTGAGCCCCCAGGCGCCCCTCAAACTATTCCTTTAAACGAGAGCCTCGATCCTTCTCAGAAGGCCGCTCTGCTACCACTGAGCCAGCACACAGAGACTGTGCCACAGCCCACGAACTCTTGGGCTCCATTTCGGAAAAAGTATCACAGCTAAAAAGGTCTTTTAATATCAAATCACAAGAAAAGGGCGAGTAGGATAACCGTTACTAGAATAAGCTTTTATTTTTTATTTTTTTGAGAGAGGGAGGGTGAGCAGGGGGAGGGGCACAGGGAGAGAGAGAGAATCCCAAGCAGGCTCCACCCTCAGGGGGATCACGACCTGAGCTGAAACCAAGAGTCAGATGCTCAACCAACTGAGCCATCCAGGCGCCCCTAGAATAGACTGTGAAATCAGACCTAGATTCTAATCCTAGCTCCTTCGTTTATTCCTGGATGTCACTTTGCTCATTTATTTAGCTTCTCTGAGGCTGAATTTTCGTATCTGTAAAATGCTTTTAACAGGACCTATGCCTCAGGAGGGTATAGTGAAGGTACGGGCACATTAAGCAAGTGGTAACTGCTCAGTAAATTTATTACTACAACGAGCGTGTCAAAGCCCCATAATAATCACAGGAATTTAAGAATGAAATACAAGGCAAATTCACGAGCGAGAAGATCCATGCTGGTTGGAGCACCACCTCTGGGAACACCCTCCTCCCCATCATTAAACAGTGGGGTGCGTGCAGAGAGCACTGAACTAGCAGTTAGCAAATGTGGATTCCAGAACCAACCATGTCATTAAAGCCGCCAGAGACCTTTTGCATTCCCTTAGCATCTCTAGGCTTCAGTTTCTTTATCCATAAACAGGTTATTACTTTATCCAAAGGCAGCTGTATTACTGCTAGGGTCCTGTCTGGCCCTAACATTCCAAGGTCCTATTTATTCAGTCCCTAAAGCAATGCCACATACCAACGTGAGCAGGCTTTCTCAAAGAGTAAAATTCCACGACATTTTCCAAACACCCCTCAAACATACGTCTAGGAGTCATATCCCACCCACTTCAAAAACAACTTGGGGGGGGGCGCCTGGGTGGCTCAGTCAGTCAGGTGTCTGACTTCGACGCAGGTCAGGATCTCACGGTCCCTGGGTTCGAGCCCCGCATCGGGCTCTGTGCTGACCGCTCATAGAGCCTGGAGCCTGCTTTGGATTCTGTGTCTCCCTTTGTCTCTCTGCCCCTGCCCCACTCATGTTCTGTCTGTGTCTCAAAAATAAATAAACATTAAAAAAACCAAAAAACTAGAGGCATACTTAAAATACACACAGTGAAACCATTTCAGACAGCCCAATAAGGTACAAAGAGAAAACAGCTATGCACAACCCAAATCACTACCCAAAGGAGGTGGCCACAGACCGCTTAACAGCACGTTAACCCACCGGAGTTCTACAGCGCCGGTCAAGCAGGCAACACCCCAGTGACATTTAAGGTATGCACTTTGTTTCAAGTGAAGGGACACAATTACCTAGTCGGTATGTCGTCTGGAAGTTGGTGCCACCACTCTTAGGCCAGGCTACTGAAAGATGCTCAGAAAATCCTTACTAAGTGTTCCTGTCACCTTGAAAGTAGCATTACGATGGGGATCTGGTTTAAACCGGAGCAATGAAACAATGAGGTTTCCTTAGAACAAAGCCATTTATGAAAAAAACCAAATACATCCACAGCCCAGCCCTGCTTGGTTAAAATCTGAAAACAAAGACAAAATTTTTAAGCAGCTTTGGTACGAATCAATGATTGCAGCTAAAAAAGGAAGCTAAGGATCTCAGAACTATCAAGAACCTTTGACTAGTGGCCCAATTCTTGCTTCCCAAGGATTTGTTAAGAACTGGGCACGGACCGTGCGATCCGACGTTGACCGGCCCCAAAGACATACCACCAGAGCTGCAGGTCTCGCTGCTGCTTGACATGAAAGCCGCGGCGCGCGGTGGGAAAAGAAAAGTGTCGCTCACGGGGATGAGAGGCACAGCACGGGAATGTGGTCAATGGCATCACAACTGCAGTGTGGTGACCGGTGGAGCTACTCACCGCGAGGGGGACCACAACGCTGTGCACCTGTAACTAGTCACGCCGTGTGTCAACCACCCTTCGATTAATAAAAGGTAACCAATGCTCTACGCCAGCCAATTCCTAACAAACTTAACAGAATACAGAAACACAAGAAAAGGGGACTGTACATGTGAATTACAGCTCAATCCAAAAAACGCCCAGGTATTCACACAGAACACTTAGCAGAAAACAGAGCGTTAGTCTTATGATTAGGGTGACAAGACTGAAATCCTCACACACAGCAATCTAAGAACAGCTCCCCCTCTTAGCTTTGAAAGCCCTCCAACCCGGCTGCACGGCCCTCTTACCACCTTGTGTCTCCCAGGAGAGGAAAATGGGTATTTGATCACTTACTAGGCTCCTTGAGGATCACAACTTAATCATCTTGGCGGCATCCCTTCAAGTGCCTAGGATCATGGGCTAGGCAGTTCCTTAACTGCTACATATATGTATATTTAAGCAAAACAGATTCCCAGCTCCAAACATTCCATTCTAATTCTGCTAACTCACCCCCAAAAGGATACTGAATCTCTTTTTCACTCCTTTCTTTTTCAACCAGGACACTACTATGTTAACACTTTAAGCCATTTTCCTCCCCACTAAACAAAAGCAAGCGAAACGAGGCTTAAAAATCTGTCCTCTACATTTCCCTAACTCACATGACAGATTTTAATTGCTGTCTTTTCACGCAGTACAATTCCAGAAAAGGTGAGAAATAAGCAAAGGACAAAAGAATGCAAAAAGTGATGTACTATCTACGCTACAGAAAACCTGCCCCAAAGAGGGTTTCTTCCCAAACATTCAACAGTTTCAAAAGCTGCTGGGCCCGGCACAGTACTATTGACACCTTACTTGTTCCCTAAACCCCCACGCGCCAGCCAACCCAGCATGTAAAATCATAAAACAAGAGCCCAAATCTGGTAGTCTAGAAATCAGCAAGTCAAGGAAAGAAATAACCAGGTAGATCACTCTGTAGCAAAAGTAACACCCCAGTAACAATACTCTTCCCGGATTTCCTCTGCTTACTAGATGCCATTTACTAGCCCATCAAAGCCTAAAAAAGCCTTAACATTAGAATTGTTATTGAAAGGAAGGCATTTCAGGCTTAAAGAAAAAGAAAAACAGATCATAAGAACCTTATCTATCATCTATCTAAACATATCTATCAGTTTTGACAGGCACTGTTTAACGTAAGAGCTCTTCTGGACGAAACAACTATTACTTTGATTCTGGATCTTCTCCACTCTGGTGGCTCTGAACAGGTCACCTTTGAGAGACTAGGGATTAATGAGCATCCACCAAGTGGTGAGTTTTAGGGGCACTTGGGTGGCTCAGTCAGTTAAGCATCTGACTTCGGCTCAAGTCATGACCTAGAGGTTCAAGGGTTCAAGACCCCACATCGGGCTCTGTGCTGACAGCTCAGAGCCTGAAGCGTGCTTCAGATTCTGTGTCTCCCTCCCTCTCTGCCCCCCCCCCTCACACTGTCTCTCTCTCAAAAAGAAATAAACATTAACAGAAAATTAAAAGGTGAATTTTATGATGAATTAGAGCTCAATCGTTAAAAAGAAGAAAAAAAAAAAAAAGAAAATCCTTCCCCTACAAAAAGATACTCAGTGGGGTGCCCGGGTGGCTCAGGCGGTTAAGCGTCCGACTTCGGTTCAGGTCATGATCTCCCACTCTGAGTTCGAGACCCCCGCTGGGCTCTGTGCTGACAGCTCAGAGCCTGGAGCCTGCTTCAGATTCTGTCTTCCACGCTCTCTGCCCCTCCCCCACACATGCCCTGTCTCTCTCACTCTCAAAAATGAATAAATGTTAAAAAAAAAAAAAAAGATATTGAGTGAAACCCAAACACTACAAAATAGAACATTTCTCTTTAAAATTCCAGTTCCACGACACAACATGCAACATTTTGGAGACAATTCCTCCTCTGAGGGCCTACTGAGGACTGCTGGTTTTGTTCCATACTGTTTTCACCGGCAGAGTTTTGAGAGGTGCTGAGGACGGGTTGGTGGAAAGAACACTACCCCCCCCCCCATTTTACAAGCTCTGGCCCTTCTAAAAGGTCCCAGTGCTATGTATGGTCTGAATACCTGTGCCCCCCCTCCCCCAGCAAATTCCTATGCTGAACTCCCAGTGCCCAATGTGATAGAATTAGGTGGGGCCTTTGGGATGCCCGAGAGGTCATGAGGGTGGAGCCCTCATAAAGGGATTAGTGCTTTTATTTAAAAAAAAAAAAGAAGTCCCAGAGAGCTCTCTTGCCCCTTGTGCAGCATCCACAAACATCAGCGGTTGGCTATCCAGAAGAGGGCTCTCTGACCAGGCCGGAACCCGGATCTCGAACTTGAAGCCCGCAGACCTGACACCAACAGACTTCTGCGGCTTACAAGCCACCCGGTCTGTACTACTTTGTTACAACAGCCCGAATACACCAAGTAACCCTCATCACCACCGCTGAATCTGTTTGTCATTTAACAAAGAAAAGACCGACCTGGGTGCAAAGCGGAACTGTGAGTACATTCTATGGGAGAAAAATGTTAGTTTTAATCCAAGTAACCCCCGTCTTCTACATGTTAATTCATTTCAGGGCCTCCACTTTAAAGGGCATCACTTAGCCAATGCACTTACTTGGATCCGTAGGGAATTAAATGAATTTAATGAACTTAAGTGAATTATACTTAATTACACTTAAATGGGTTCCACTTAATGATTCCTTTGGAAACTTGTATTAAATTTTCAAAGAGACCTAACTAAGGTCAGTACTGAATCCCCAGTTCTGACCTGGGATGGCTAGAAACAGGCATACGTATGAATGAGCCTTCCAGAAAGGTGAATGGCACTTTGGGCAAAAGCATCTTCTTCCTCCTACTCAAGCCACCACAGAAAGTATTTTCAAAAAAAGAGACAAAGGAAGAAAAAATGAACTAGCCTGTTTTTGGGAGAAATGACAGATACCCATTCTACACACATATATTTTACAAGTCAGTCATCCTAGTGCTCTCCCTCTAGACTCTGTTAAGAGTTCTCCCGATATTTAGTCTAAAAACACACCCACCACAAATTTCAGCTATGGCTTTACAACAAAAGAAAACAGACTTACCCTCCTATTTCCTCACTACAAAAAACTTGCAAATTTTATGGCTCCCACTTTGTAAATTTCAATCCAAGGCCTAGTTTCAACTTTTTGCCTGCTTCTTCCAAGCACAGTTCCCTGCTCTGATGGTGGTCTTTTATGGACCTGAATGGGCTGGAACATGTAATCCAACAGTCCCACGGAAGTATGGACCTCAGTTTAGAAAAACCATTCTTGGAGCGCCTGGGTGGCTCAGTAGACTGAGGGTCTGACTTCAGCACAGGTCACAATCTTGTCCATGAGTTCGAGTCCCACATCTGGCTCTGTGCTGACAGTTCAGAGCCTGGAGCCTGCTTCGGATTCTGGGTCTCCCTCTCTCTCTGCCCCTCCCCCGCTCATGCTCTGTCTCTCACTGTCTCAAAAATAAACATTAGGGGCGCCTGGGTGGCGCAGTCGGTTAAGCGTCCGACTTCAGCCAGGTCACGATCTCGCGGTCCGTGAGTTCGAGCCCCACGTCAGGCTCTGGGCTGATGGCTCAGAGCCTGGAGCCTGTTTCCGATTCTGTGTCTCCCTCTCTCTCTGCCCCTCCCCCGTTCCTGCTCTGTCTCTCTCTGTCCCAAAAATAAATAAACGTTGAAAAAAAATTAAAAAAAAAATAATAAACATTAAAAAAAATTATTAAAAAAAAATCCATTCTTTTCTAAATTGACGTCCTATGGAAGATTATGTTTTGACATTAATGGGCATTTTGTAGAAGCAGCTGGTAAAGTCAGTAACACCAAAATAGGTTTCTGATTAAAAAAAAAAAAAAAAGAAAAAACTGACCACAACGTAGGGAGTTTTCCACCAACTTCCCCACACACTTTTACATCTCCAACTTCTAGCAGTGCCACAGAGAAAGGGTTAAGAGTAAGGCTGAAAGTGGCAACTACCAGGAAGAGAAAAGACAGTCCCCAGCATAAGAGGTCACTCAACAATAACCATCATTACTGACCACTGCTCAAGGATGCCTGTCCTCTGACGGCTGATGACTACGTAGTCTGGAAAAGGAGCGCTAGGTGAAGCCAAAGTGGTGGTGGTGGCTCCAGAGGGAGGAGGGAGGGCCAGAAAGAAAAAATGGATGGATAAAAGCAATCTGCACGGTAAAGTATGCGGAAACAAATACGGAGCTGGTAATGAACTAGTTTTGGCAGCCAAAATGGCTTGGTCTAAGCAACAAAATAAAATGAAATAAAGATAATAGTAATAATAAATAGTAATAATGGCTGAATTCCCTTATTCAAAAGGAAAACATCAGCCACTCACACAAATAAATAGCAGTCAATGAAGCAACCCAAATCCAAACTGCGTGCTCACACACACGCTTTGTGAAAGTATTTCTCCAAACTTTCTGCCTCTAAAGACAAAACTATAGCGAAAGCTGCTGAAAAAACTAACTTCGGAGAGCACTTTTATGATGTCCACTTACCTACGACATGCCACAACACAGAACTCTAAAGAGAAATCAACAATCTACTCTCACTGGCAAATTGCTGGGAACCTCGAAGACCCAGTTCCCAACACCCTGGTTAAAGAATTGGAAAGACAATGCACCTTTTCCTTTCTCTCTCTCTTCCAACAGATAGGGACAGTTCCTAAAGTAAGCGCCTTTATATGGTACGCATAGAGTTCACTCATTTCACGCTGCTATACAATCAGCTTCTGAAAGCATGCTGCCCTGAAGCAGAATACAGGAAGGATTTTAAAGACCCGACTCAACTTGAAACCACAGAAACAATGTCTACTAACAATGATGAAAACGGCACATGACAACTATTCCCTTCTAACAAAAGCTCAAGTGTATGAACAGATTCGTTACTGACACGTGAACAGAGAGAAAGAGCGACTTACACCTAGCAGCCTGAATAAGGTATCCGATCGTAACGCAACGAACATTCTAAACGTGTCACTAAAGAGGAAAGTCCGAGCCCCGCTTTGAGAAAAAGGCCACACCAATCAAGGCAGTTGCCTAACACATGAAGGCTTAAGGAACTCTGACTCTGTGACACTTTGTGAACTTTACAGGCTTACAAATGCTGAGGGTGAAAAAGATCTTTGTATTGATAGCCAACAGTTTCTGCCGGATCACAAGACTGCAATGCATCTTGGGATTCCTTCAGGACGGTTCCGTGTCACAGATATTTAAAACGTAATTACTGTCTCAATAATAGAAACCGCAGCAAGAGACGCTCTCTCGCCTCGCCCTAAGGTGAAGCGAGAACCCGAGCATTCGCCCTCCCCAGCTCCTCGGATCTCTCAACGTCCCCCCCGACCCACTCCTGGCCCCATCTGTCCTCACTTCTAGGCCTCGTGGCACTGACCGGCCGCGGGCCACCCCCCCCCCCACTCCGTCCCATACGGTCCCCACTCCCAGCGGGTGACTGCGGCCCCCCGGGGGAGGGGCGGCCCCTGGTCCCGCCGGTGTCCCCTCCGCACGCCGCCCCCGCCCCGCCCGGCTCTCCGCCGCGCCCGGCCCGCGCAGGCCGCCTCCCGGGCCACGGGCCGCCCCACCCAGGGCTGCTCTCGCCCCGGCGCCGCTGTCAGCGCCCCACGTGCCGCCGGGCCCCGCGGGACGCGCCGCCCGAGCCCACCCCACCCCACCCCCGTGCCCATCCCTGGCGGAGGGGGGGGCCCTCCGGACCCAGGCCGGCTGCTCCCGCCCCCGCAGCCCGGCTCCCCCCCGCCCCGCCGCGCGTCCCAGCCCTTTACCCGGAGGACCTCCAGCGCCGCTGCCGGCTCCGTGGTTGGGGGCGGCGGCGCCAGCTGGGGACAGCGGCTGCTGGGTCGGGCCCCGCAGGAAGGACGGCACGAACTCGGCAGCGTGGACGTTGGGCACGAAGGGCTTGGCGTTGACGTTGAGTTGCCGGCTGAAGGCCGCGCTGAGGTGCTCACGCTGGGCCTCGGTCGCCGCCGCCGCCAAGGGGCCGCCGGCGCCACCGCACGGGCCCGGCCCGGGGGCTTCCATGTCCGCTTGGTCCCAGCAGTCGGGCGCCGAGTCGCTGCTGCTGCTGCCGCTGCTGCTCCCGCCGCCGCCGCCGCCGCCGCCGCCACCACTGCCCGGATCCATGATCGGGGGGGCCGTGTGTGTGGTGAAGAGAGGGCGGGAAATGGAGGCGGGGGGCGACGGGCCGGGCAGGAGCAGGCCGCGCTGACCCGGCGAAGCGACGAGGCAGAGGGGCCGGGGGCTAGCGACACAGTCCCCGGCGTCGTCGCGGCGAAGGCTCCGGTCGCAACTCCGCACTCGCGACGACAACGGCGGCACCAGCTCAACCCTCCTCGTGTGTGCGAGCGATCTCCTCCCACCCAACCCCAACCACCTCGGACCGCCTCAGCTCCGGCCCCACGCCGGCGCGGATTGACCCCTCCCCGCCACCCGTACCTTCGCCTCGGTAGTTCCTGGCCCTGTCCGTCCCCGTTTCTGGCTATGAACCACGGCTGCAGACGGAACTACGAGTTCCGGCAGCGCCCGCGCGACCCCGCTGCGGTTTTCCCGTGGGCCGATGGGAGTGGGAGTTCGGGGCTCCGGAGCAACCGGAAGCGACTCCGGCTCCCGGCAGGCAGCGCGGGGAGGCGGAGGTCTGGTCGCAGCCCCGCGGCCCCACCTGTCACCGGGTGGGGGTAGGGGTGAGGGCGAGTCCTTGCCTGACTCTTCAGCCGCGGGGTTGGTCCACGCTGCCCTGCGGGGCACAGGCTGCGGGGAAACGGATAACAGTTCTAACGCGCAAAGCAAAGCTCTCGGCTCCTGGAATCCCCGCCTTCTCGCATCACCGGTTTCTGCGTTCTCTGCCTCCCCAAGTCTCCCTACCTTCTGCTCTTTCTTTCCACCTTCCTTCTCCCCGCCCCCAGCCAGAATCTGCCCTACATTTCGAAGCCGACGCTGCGCGTCTTGCGTTTTATGTATTCATTTGGTGGAAGAGAATAAAACCGTGAGACAGTACAACTTGAACTGCAATGTGGCTCGTAAAGCGCTCGGGCCCAACCTCTGCCCCGGCAGAGGGGATTATTAACTGGAAACTTTGAATGACTCACCGTCTGTTTGACTAGCCATTTAAAGCCTTCACCCAAACTTTTCCATCCCTCCCCTCCTCCCGGCCAAGGGCTTTGCAAATCAAACAGAGGATTGCCATATTCCATGTTGTATCCAGTTGTACCCACCTAGTTAAGATTTTTTCCGGTGCGTCCAGCTTCTTTATGCACCATTAGGTGAAGTGGTTTTCTTCTGAATGATGGGATTTGCTCCAGTATTCCGTAGTGCTTTATTGACTGCCTCTCACTCACCCGGACACTGTGCGTTTAGGTAAACACGGAGGAGGGGAGAAGCAAACCCTTAGGTCAATTACATGAAGTAGGAAAATAACGTTGTTCTGAGTACCTGTTAATTTCCTGTAATTCACCCACGTGGAACCCAAGACTGGGGGGGGGGGGGGACACCTATTGTTGACATTTTTCTCAGAGGAGTCTAGACAGCTTGCAACTAATCTGCCAAAAATTACAGAGTAAAGGCGTAGACGCACACAGAATAAATGATTCTTAACAACCTTAAGTTAAGGTCCCAAATCTAGATCTAGATATGAATTTAAAATTTAAATATCTGTACCTTAAAGATAAAAGAGGATCCAGCCTAATGAGACAGCTCAAAAACAAACCTGTCAGTTACCTTTCAAAACAAATTCTATGCTAAAGTGGTTTGAAATTGTGTTTAATATTAAACTAGCAAATTTTATCAATGCCTTTTTTTTTTCTTTAACTCATAACACTTGGAATATCAACTGCTGTAAATGTAAAGAAACCAGGGACCTCCATTATAACAAGGCTGGCTTTAAGTTATCTTTTAGATCTGTGGTCCATACTGCCTGAAATCTTCTGGACGTTGATTTCTTTTTTCCCCCGGGGCGCCTGGGTGGCGCAGTCGGTTAAGCGTCCGACTTCAGCCAGGTCACGATCTCGCGGTCCGTGAGTTCGAGCCCCGCGTCGGGCTCTGGGCTGACGGCTCAGAGCCTGGAGCCTGTTTCCGATTCTGTGTCTCCTCTCTCTCTGCCCCTCTCCCGTTCATGCTCTGTCTCTCTCTGTTCCAAAAATAAATAAACGTTGATTTCTTTTTTCCCCCACGACAGATGATGTAATCCTCTAACTAATACAAAGTTCAGGTTACAGCCTATTAATATAGTTTTCTGAAGACCTGTTTGAATCTTTCTTAAGAGCATCCCCCTTCGGGGATACCTGGGTGGCTCAGCTGGTTAAGCCTCGGGGTCTTATCTCGGCTCAGGTCTCGATCTCACAATTGGCTCCTGAGACGGAGCCCCACCTCAGGCTTTGCGCGGACAGCATTGGGCCTGCTTGGGATTCTCTTTCTCCCTCTCTCTCTGTCCCCTCACCCACTCACACTTCTGTCTCTCTCTCTTAAAAATAAACTTAAAAAAAAAAAAAAAGCGTGTCCCACTTTAAAGTTGGTATTAAGTGATTGCCCTCAGGTTTACTGAGAAGTTGTTAACAATTGATATAAAAACTCAGACCTTCCTTCTTACAAGGGAGACTTGAATTGCTACTGAGTGAGATAAATATTTTTATTTTCTAGTCACAACAAGAAGAAAATACTGTGTCCAAAATAAATGCCTTCTCCCTCAAGATGGCACTGCCTAACCTACTCCTTTAAAACGTCGACACAAGCGTCTGGCTCAAAGAGTGAACCGTACTGTCCTTCAACCACTTTGTCATTGGCCGCTATAGTTCACCGTGGACCAGCCACAGGGCACCAGAGGACGGGTCCCTCTTAGGTTAGTTCTTCACGCTAATTAAATTAGCAGCGTCTCGGGGCGCCTGGGTGGCGCAGTCGGTTGAGCGTCCGACTTCAGCCGGGTCACGATCTCGCGGTCCGTGAGTTCGAGCCCCGCGTCGGGTTCTGGGCGGACGGCTCGGAGCCTGGAGCCTGTTTCCGATTCTGTGTCTCCCTCTCTCTCTGCCCCTCCCCGTTCATGGTCTGTCTCTCTCTGTCCCAAAAAAATAAATAACGTTGAAAAAAAAAAAAAAAAATGAGGGGCGCCTGGGTGGCGCAGTCGGTTAAGCGTCCGACTTCAGCCAGGTCACGATCTCGCGGTCCGTGAGTTCGAGCCCCGCGTCGGGCTCTGGGCTGATGGCTCGGAGCCTGGAGCCTGTTTCTGATTCTGTGTCTCCCTCTCTCTCTGCCCCTCCCCCGTTCATGCTCTGTCTCTCTCCGTCCCAAAAATAAATAAACGTTGAAAAAAAAAAAAATAAAATAAATAAATAAATAAATAAATTAGCAGCGTCTTTGTGGCTGTGCTTTTTCTAGAGACAAAGACAAAAACTGCTGAGACCGCAGCTTCGAAAAGCAGTTGATGTCGTTAGCTGCCATGTCCCTGAGTAGGATCATCGTTGGAAATTCAGGAAAGAATCCACTCCGTTGGTTTTCAGAAGCTTTGACCTGCCAGGGTTGAGGCACCGCTCTGGCGGGCAAGTGGGAGGCTCTTCTTGATAATCGCATGCCCCGTATGATGCGCGGCATAGAAAATGTGCTTAACAACCTCTTTACTTCACGCCATGCTTGTTCAAGGTCTGAGTCGTTCCGGGACAGAGAATTCCCGTCTTCCAACGCAAGCCCCACCAGCTGGCGTTTCTAGTATTCTCTCTCTTTCGCTCTCTGCATTCCTCCTATCCTCCCTTGGTTATTCTGCCTTTAAAATGAATCAGGGTGGGGGCACCTGGGGGGCTCCGTCGATCAGCTCAGGTCATGATCTGCCGGTTCCTGGGTTCGAGCCCCACGTCGGACTCTGCACTGACAGTGCAGGGCCTGCTTGGGATTGTCTGTTTCTCTCTCTCTGTGTCCCTCCCCACCCCCTTTCAAAACGAAAGAAATAAATATTTTTAAGTAAAAAAATGCTTTAATAAGTAAAATAAAATAATAAAATAAAATGAATCAGAGTCTTGGGGTGCCTGGGTGATTCAGTCGCTTGAGTGTCTGACTCAATTTCGGCTCAGGTCAAGATCCCAGGGTTGTGGGATCGAGCCGCCTTGGGATTCTTTCTCTCTCTCTCTGTCCTCTGTCCCTCTCCCCTGCTCGCACTCTTTCTCTCTCTAAAATAAAAATAAAAATAAAAATAAAAATAAAAATAAAAATAAAAATGGGGCACCTGGGTGGCTCAGCGCATTAAGCATCACACTCTTGGTTTCCTCTCAGGTCGTGATCTCATGGTTGTGAGATCAAGCCCCTCTTGAGCTCTGCCCCAAGCGCTGAGCCCGCTTAGGATTCTCTCTCTCCCTCTCTCTCTCTCTCTGCCCCTCTCCCTTACTCTGTAATGAATGAATGAATGAATAAATAAATAAATAAACTTAAAAATAAAAACAAATAAAATGAATCAGGATCTCAGCACCTGCACCTTTGAGTTTCCCACCCAGTACGTTGTTTTGTTTCTTTAATCTGAAAGTTTATCCTTCTTTGCTTCCAAACACGAGGCTGATATGAAAACTCACGGCCATCCCAGGGTTTTATATCAAACACGAGGGTAAAAAGCCTGTCCTTTCCAGCATTTTTTGCAGTAGCTCCAAAGCAGGAACAACCTAACTATCCATCAACAGGGAAATTATGATTAAATGAGTGATGGTATATCAATACCTTGGAGTAATATGCAACTATCAAAAAGAGTGACAGACTAGGTGCCAACGTGGAAATTCACTTCTAGTATATGGTGAAGTAGAGGAGGAACCCTTTGTGTTGTATGTGGCATATGTAGTAAATCAGTGTCTCTAGTACAATCTATGTCTTTAAAAGCATCTAGATTTTTCCTCTCCCTGAAATGTTCTTTCCCCAGATCTTCACCTCTCCAGCTCATTGTCGTTCAGCTTCAAGGTGTCCTCTCCTACCCACCCTGGCTCTCCACCACTCACATCACTCTCAACCCTTATACACAGTTTTATTTTTTCAGATGCCTTATCACGATCTGAAATTCTTTATTGGTTCCCATGCTTACTGCCCCTCTCCTCCTTCCGGAAAGTTAATTCCGTGACTGTCTATTTGCTACTGCATTCCTAATAAGGACAACAATGCCCGGCATGGAGAAAGTGATCAGTAGACATTTGAGAGAGAAGAGACATATTGTATCTCTTTGTATGTTGTAACATTTTTAAAAGTGTGGACAGTTACATATTAAACAGTTCATGGAAGGGGTATTTGTGAGGTGGGATTGGATGTGGAAAGGAAAGCAGCTAGAAGAAGAAGAAATTGTAATTTTTTACCTTCTGTTTTATGTTTTGGGTTTCCCTGCAGGAAGCAAATGGCTTTAAAAAATTCTTTTATTGGGGCGCCTGAGTGGCTCAGTGGGTTGGGCTTCTGACTTCGGCTCAGGTCAACGATCACACAGCTTGTGAGTTCAAGCTCCAAGTTAGGCTCTGCGCTGACAGCTCAGAGCCTGGAGCCTGCTTCAGATTCTGTGTCTCCCTCTCTGTCTGCCCTTCCCCCACTTGTGCTCTGGTCTCTCTCTCTCTCTCTCTCTCTCTCTCTCTCTCTCTCAAAAATAAACCTTAACAAAATAAAAAATAATAAAAAGAAGGCTTTTATAGGCAGGAGGGAGCAGGAACAAGGAAAATGATAATAGCAAAAAGGCAGATTGGTTGTGGCAAGGTCCCTTCCTTGGGCAGATGGCAGGGGTCTGTTAGGCAGAGGACCTCATTCGTGCTGACCTGGTGATTCTTGATTGACTGATTATTAAGATTCCATTTCTGGGAGAGACCAACACTAGAATTAAGACTCATTTTGGTGACATGGGCTTAGCATGTGACTCTATGCTTGGGCTGTTGCCTTATTTATAAAAATAACCATCATGTATGGAAAGAGCCCAACTTTCCATTGACAGATGAATAGATAGAGAAGATGGGGTATATATTTATGATGGAGTATTACTCGGCAATCAAAAAGAATGAAATCTTGCCATTTGTAACTACGTGGATACAACTGGAGGGTATTATGCTAAGTGAAATTAGTCAGAGAAAGACAAATACCATATGATTTCACGCATATGTGGAATTTAAGAGACAAAACTGATGAATATAAGGGAAGGGAAGCAAAAATAATACAAAAATGGGGGGGGCAACAAAATGTAAAAGACTCCTAAATACAGAGAACAGGGGCACCTGGGTGGCTCAGTTGGTCAAGCATCCGACTTCAGCTCAGGTCATAATCTCACGGTTTGTGGATTCGAGTCCGTTTTGGGCTCTGTGCTGACAGCTCAAAGCCTGGAAACTGGTTCAGATGCTGTGTCTCCCGCTCTCCCTGCCCCTTCCCCACTCATACTCTGTCTCTCAGTCTCTCAAAAATAAATAAATGTTAAAAAAAAATTTTTTTTTAAATACAGAGAACAAACTGAGGGTTGCTGGAGGAGTTGTGGGCGGGGGGATGGGCTACATGGGTGAGGGGCATTAAGGAGGACACTTGTTGGGATGAGCACTGGGTGTTACACGTAGGCGATTAGTCAGTGGAATCTACCCCTGAAATCATTATTGCGGTATCAGCTAACTAACTTGGATGTAAACTTAAAAATTAATTAATTAATTTAAAAAGTGAAGAATAAAAATAAAAAAATTTAAAAAAGCATGTGACTCTTGATTTCGGCTCAGGTTACGGTCTGGAGGTCGGTGATATCAAGCCCCTCATTGGCCTCTGTGCTGACAGTGCAAAGCCTGCCTGGGGTTCTCTCTTTCTCTCCCCCTCTCTCTGCCCTTCCCCCGCTCCCACTCACACGTGCTCTAAACAAACAAACAAACAAACAAACATTTTTAAAAATACATAAAAAGAAAAAGAAACCCTAAGATAGGACTTTCTTGTTATTTCATTGGCTCAGGAGCTTAATGACATCAGGGGCCCCTACCTTTCCATCCGTCTGCTGGTCTGGGTGTTGGCTTCCTCTCCAGTCTGGTCCCAAGACAGCTGCAGAGTCCCAGAGGCCAAGTCCAGAGAAACAGTAGAGAGCATCTCGACCGGTATCTTCCTTCCAAGAATGAGAAGTTTCTCCCAGAAGCCCTCCAGGAGGTATCTCCTCCCACGTCATTGGCAGGAATTGGGCCAGATACCCATTCTTTTTTTTTTTTTCAATATATGAAATTTATTGTCATATTGGTGTCCATACTGGATACCCATTCTTGAAAATGACATCTCTTTTTACTGTGGTGAAATACACACACAAAAATACTAAGATTTACCCACGTTCACCATTGTAAGTAGATACTTCAGTGGCATAAGTACATTTCACATTGTCAGAGTGCCTGGGTGGCTCAGTCAGTTGAGAGCCTGGCTCAGGTCGTGATCTCATGGTCTTGAGATCCAGCCGCACATTGGGCTCCGCACTAAGCATGGAGCCTGCTTGGGATTCTCTCTCTCTCTCTCTCTCTCTCTCTGCCTCTCCCCGCCCCCCTCAAAATAAAGAAATAAACATTAAAAAAGTGTATTTCACATTGTTGTGCATCCACCACCACCATCCAGCTCCAGACCTTTTTCATGTTTCCAACCTCAAATTCCATCCCTACTAACACCAACTCCCCATGCTCCTCTCCCCCATTCCTGGTAACCGCCCTCGCTTCCTGTTTCCATGCAGGTGCCTCGTGTAAGTGGAATCCTACAGTGAGAAGCATTGTATTATTTAGCATAATATCCTCAAGGTTCATCCCTGTTGTCAAAATTGTCTTCCTTTTGGGGCGCCTGGGTGGCGCAGTCGGTTAAGCGTCCGACTTCAGCCAGGTCACGATCTCGCGGTCCGTGAGTTCGAGCCCCGCGTCAGGCTCTGGGCTGATGGCTCAGAGCCTGGAGCCTGTTTCTGATTCTGTGTCTCCCTCTCTCTCTGCCCCTCCCCCGTTCATGCTCTGTCTCTCTCTCTCCCAAAAATAAATAAACGTTGAAAAAAAAAAAAATTTAAAATTGTCTTCCTTTTTAGCGTTGAATAACATTCTGTCGTGTGTGTGTGTGTGTGTGTGTGTGTGTGTATTTTGTTCATTCATCTATCGGTGGACGCTTGGGTTTCTTCCACCTTTTGGCTATTGTTATGAGCGGACAAACACCTGCTCAAGTCTCTGCTTCTGCTGCTTCAGGTATATGCCTACAAGTAGAATTGCCAAATCATAGGGCAATTCTACGTTTCATTTTCTGAGGAATCTCCATACTGTTTCCACAAGGCTACACCATTTTGCATTCCTACCAGCAGGGGCACAAGAGTTCCAATTTCTCCCCCTGCTCACCAGCGTGCTTATTTCCGTTTTGTTTGTTGTAATCATAGCCATCCTAGTGAGTGTGATATTTTATCTCACAATCGGGGTTTGCACTGTTGGTGGCACGTTAAAATCACCTGGGGGAACTTTGAACCTAACCCACCTGGGCACCGAGACATGTTATTCTTTTTCTTTAATTTTTTTTAATGTTTATTTATTTTTGAGACAGAGAGAGCGAGCGAGCGAGCATGAGCGGGGGAGGGGAAAAGAGAGAGGGAGACACAGAATCTGAGGCAGGCTCCAGGCTCTGAGCTGTCAGCACAGAGCCTGATGTGGGGCTCGAACTCACAAGCTGTGAGATCATGACCTGACCTGAAGTTGGAGGCTCAACTGACTGAGCCACCCAGGAGCCCCGGCATTAATACATTTTAAATATGAGGTCTCTGTGTGAGGCCAAGCTTGAGAACCACTGGTCTAAAGACAAATCATCTAGAAGGAAGGAAGGAAGGAAGGAAGGAAGGAAGGAAGGAAGGAAGGAAAGAAGGAAGTTGGGGAATCAATTACCGCGTGAATACATCTCAGAATTGAAAGTACAGAGTCCTCAGTTGGGTTTCTAACTCTAAATTATTCATAGATATTTGGAACCAGGGTAGCACATCAGCCCAGGTAACCATAATGGATATAAAACATGCCGTCTGCTGCGAAATTTCTTGACCCAGCAAACATTTAGTCACCATTGGCAACACAAGCTATGGTAAGTTGACTGGTGCTGCACTTTGGCTAGACTCTCTCCATTCATGCGGTTTGTTTGTTTGTAACAGCGTTTGGAGATTCCATTCACGTGCCATACAATTCCCCTATTTAGAGCGTACAGCTCAATGGTTTTTTAGTATATTCACTGTTGCTGTGCAACTGTCCCCAAACATCATGGTGTTTGTTAGTGTTTGAAGCCTGGATTAACGGAAACGCAGTTTGGAATGAAATGACCCAATGGCTGACCTCGAGCAGAAAAAGGGCGGTAAGTCGCAAAATACGTAAGCAATTCTCTACAAAGAAGACCGCCCCGAGCAAGGCCAGAAAGGTAATGAAAGGGGGGAGGGGCACCTGGGTGGCTCAGGGATTTGAGCGCCAGGCTCAGGTCATGATCTCACGGTTCCTGAGTTCAAGCCCCGAGGCGGGCTGGATGCTGTCCGGACAGAGTCCCCTGGGCATCCTCTGTCTCCCTCTCTCTCTCTCTCTCTCTGCCCCTCCCCCGCTCTTGCTCTCTCCCTCAAAAATAAATAAACATTAAGGGCACCTGGTTGGCTCTGTGGGTTGAGCGTCTGACTTCGGCTCAGGTCGTGATCTCCCAGTTCGTGAGTTCAAGCCCCACATCGGGCTCACTGCTGACAGCGTGGATCCTGCTTCGGAACCTCTGTTCCCCTCTCTCCCTGCCCTGCCCCCGCTGACACTTCTCTTTCAAAAATAAGTAATACACATTAAACACATTTTTAATAAATAAATAAAGATTAAAAAAAGAAAGGTAATGAAAGACTGAATCGATAGCGGATAACAGAGATATTGAATTTGCTAAGGCCAACCTGAGCGCCATGACCTTGAGCCCCAGAGCTCCGTCTAAAGGAGTCAGTCACCCAGTTCCTGTGCCAAACTGGCTTCCTCAACCAGCTCCTCTGGGTTAACCACCTGTCCAATGAAACTGCCACGAAAACCAGTTGTTCTGGTCTCCCTGGGACTCGGAGACGCTTCCACGAGTAAGTTCCTAAGTCGAGTTGCAGGCTTTGCTTTCCAAGACCATCCGCCCGGAGGGAATGCTTGTATTCAGAGATCTTAGCCAACATCATCCTGGGTGCCCTCCGTGACTACAGGCCGGGAGGTTTAATGATTGCTGACCCCTGCTGGCTTTCCCTGCCAATGGTTTGTCCCCACGAAGCAGAAGGAAGCTACCAGGACCCCCCTGAGACCTGCCTGTTTCCTCAGCCAGCCTGGCCCGGCTCTGCTCCCCAAGCTAGCAGAGCTTGGCCGGTACAAAGGTGTCTAAATTTTTTTTTTTTTAACGTTTTTTATTTATTTTTGGGACAGAGAGAGACAGAGCATGAACGGGGGAGGGGCAGAGAGAGAGGGAGACACAGAATCGGAAACAGGCTCCAGGCTCCGAGCCATCAGCCCAGAGCCTGACGCGGGGCTCGAACTCCCGGACCACGAGATCGTGACCTGGCTGAAGTCGGACGCTTAACCAACTGCGCCACCCAGGCGCCCCCAAAGGTGTCTAAAAGACAGCAGTCTCCAGGTTCCACGGGCCTATTGATTTACATTTGAAACGGGCTGTCTCGTGGCTAATGATTATCGCATTACATCCCCTTTGTGAATGTAAAAGACCCAGAATGGAGAGCACAGAGAAACTCTGATAATGATCAGTTAACTCAGATGAAAAGTTGATTCATTCGGCAGAAATCAAGGTTCATTATTTCCGAGGGAGTAACAGATTGCTAATTATGTTTTACATCTAAAAGCCTGGCTAATTTCATTCCAGGGTCCCCCGGCATGTTTTTACAGACTCCATGTGGGGGGGGGGGGGCGGGAAGGGGATTCATAGGTGGGAAGAGGAAAAACAACTAAAATCAGTAGCTTTAAGCTGCGCAGCTTGCCTATTAAATAATGTATATATTTTACCAATACGTAATAACAGCAAGTATTATTTCATAGTTTTCATTGAACCATTCAGTGGCATTAAATCTCCATTGTTCTGTAAACACCACCACCATTTATCTCCAGAAATTTGCATTGTTTCTAACGGAAACTTTGTGAACAATAGCTCCTCGGGGCTCCTGGCTGGCTCAGTCCATTAAGTTAACGTCTCGGAGTCCAGCTCGGGTCATGATCTCACATTTCCAGAGTTGGAACCCTACGTCGGGCTCTCTGCTGTCAGCGCAGAGCCCGCTTAGGATCCTCTGTCTCCCTCCCTCTGCCCCTTCCCTGCTCACACTCATTCTCTCAAAAATAAATATTTATTTAATTTATTTATTTTAATTTTTTTTTTCTTTGAGACAGAAGGAGACAGAGCATGAGCAGTGGAGGGGCCGAGAGAAAGGGAGACCCAGAATCCAAAGCAGGCTCCAGGATCTGAGCTGTCAGCACAGAGCCTGATGCAGGGCTCGAACTCACGGAATGTGAGATCATGACCTGAGATGAAGTTGGACGCTCAACCAACTGAGCCACCCAGGGGCCCCAAAAATAAATATTAAAAAACAAAACAAAACAAAGCCACAATAGTTCCTCATTCTCTCTTTCTCCAGTCTCTGGTAACCTCTATTTTGTTTTCTGTTTCTGTTAATTTGCCTACTCCGGGTGTCTCATAGACGTGGAATCACACATTCCGTTTGTGTCTGCGTGATCTCACTAGCATGTTTTCAGGGTTCATCCGTGTTGTAACCTGTGTCAGACTCTCATTCCTTTGTAAGGCTAAATCCTTTGTAAGGCTAAATAATATTCCAATGTGCAAATGTACACCATTTTGGTGGGGTTTTGGGGTTTTTTTTTAATGTTTTTTATTTATTTTTGAGAGAGAGAGTCAGAGCATGAGCAGGGGAGGGGCAGAGAGAGGGGGAGACCCAGAATCCGAAGCAGGCTCCAGGCTCTGAGCTGTCAGCACAGAGTTCGACGTGGGGCTTGAACTCACAAACTGTGAGATCATGACCTGAGCTGAAGCCGGACGTCTAACTGACTGAGCCACCCAGGCGCCCTTGTGTATCAAGATTTATTGAGTGCAGAAGGCTACAGGGACTGGTCACAATACTTAACTCCAAGTTCCTCAGCCCACAAGGAGGAGAGAGATGGGTGGATTGTGTACCCCTCTTCGGTAGTAGAGAATACACTAGTTTGTTCGTTCATTCATTCATTTTATTTCAATTCATTGTGACTCTACTGAGGGCCAACAAACTTTTTACTCATCCTGAAGTCATTTCCTGGAAATTGAGGTTAGCACAACACAACACAACCTGGGATGTTGGGCCCCACCCCCCTTCCCTCCCTGACCTCTGACCTCCCCAGATGTGACTGGCATCCATCATTGACGCCAACTTTGTCCGGGTCCTGACAAGCACTGGAGCGCACTCGGGAAGGCAGAAGACATTTACCAGCGTGTGATGCTACATAAGCCGACTACGCGGTTTTCAGGACATGGGTGGCATTGAAGACTGTGTCCGTCCTCCGTTCATTTCACCGTAATTCTTCCTTATATCCTTACTGATTCATCAACAGCCATTTAGTTCTCTTGTACCTTCTGTCATGGGATTTTCATAATTCTTTTTTATTTGAGAGAGAGAGAGAGCGTGAGTGGGGACAGAGAGAGAGAGAGAGAGAGAGAGAGAGAGAATCCTAATGCTTAACTAACTGAGCCACCCACGCGCCCCCAAGTGTTTCAAAAGTTTTAAAAGTGCGACTTCTATGGCAAAAGGAACCTAGACAAGGCATTGTTTAGCTGTTTATTGTTATTTTACTTTTCGGCTGTATTGAGGTATCACAGGCAAGTAAAACCATAGTATGTCTGGGGGGGTGGGGAGATAGGCAAAATGGGTGAAGGGGAGAAGGAGGTACAGGCTTACAGTTATGGAAAGTACCGCACAGGTAATACGGTCCATGGTGTTGCAATGGTGTTGTATGGAGACGGATGGTGGATATGCTTGTGAGCATAACATTACATATACACTTGTCAAATCACTACGGGGTATACCTGAAACCATTGGAACAGAGTGTGCTAACTATATGTCATTTTTTAAAGGTTTATCTTAAAAATTTTTATTTATTTATTTTGAGAGAGAGAGAGAGAGAGGAGGGGCGGAGAGAGAGAGAGGGAGAGAGAGAATCCCAAGCAGACTTGCAAGGTCAATGTGGAGCCCGATGCGGGGCTCGAACTCACGAACTATGAGATCATGACCTGACCTGAGATCAAGAGTGGAACGCTTAACCAACTAGGCCACCCAGGTGCCCCTGTACCTCATTTTTGAAAAGTAATATGTTTAAAGTATATAGTGTGATGATTTGATATCTATATACACTACGAAATTATACTCAAGGTAATTAACACTCCACATAGTTACTGTGGTTTTTGTTGTCATTGTTCATTTGTTTGCTTTGGTGAAAATGCTCTTTGCCAAGTTTAAGGGCAGGGAATACTTAATTTCTTAGCTTGGTTGTGACCCCTTCTGGGTTGTGAAAGATGGATAGGGGTTCACCAAGGGAAATGGTACTCAACATTAACTTGCGTGATATGCATATCCAATTACTAGAGACTTTGGGGGAAATGTATGGCTATAATTCTTTTTTTTATGTTTAATTTTTAAAAATAATTAATTTATTTTAAAATTTACATCCAACAGGGCGCCTGGGTGGCGCAGTCGGTTAAGCGTCCGACTTCAGCCAGGTCATGATCTCGCGGTCCGGGAGTTCGAGCCCCGCGTCAGGCTCTGGGCTGATGGCTCGGAGCCTGGAGCCTGTTTCCAATTCTGTGTCTCCCTCTCTCTCTGCCCCTCCCCCGTTCATGCTCTGTCTCTCTCTGTCCCAAAAATAAATAAAAAACGTTGAAAAAAAAATTTAAAATTTACATCCAAGTTAGTGCAACAATGATTTCAGAAGTAGATTCCTTAACGCCCCTTACCCATTAAGCCCATCCCCCTTTAGCCCATCCCCCTTCCCACAACCCCTCCAGCAACCCTCTGTTTCCTAAATTTAAGAGACTCTTATTGGGGCGCCTGGGTGGCTCAGTCAGTTTAAGCTTCCGACTCCGGCTCAGGTCATGATCTCACAGTCTGTGGGGGGCTCTGAGCTGACAGCTCAGAGCCTGGAGCCCATTTCGGATTCTGTGTCTACCTCTCTCTCTGACCCTCCCCCATTCATGTTCTGTCTCTCCGTGTCTCAAAAATAAACATTAAGAAAAATTAAAAAAAAAAGAATTAAAAAAAATAATAATAAAAGTAAAGAGTCTCTTATGTTTTGTCCCCCTCCCTGGCTATAATTCTTATAGCAGAATAAGGTTACACTTATTTAAAATGGCCTGATTATTGAAGGTAGCAGAATGTGTCATCCCAAAATATGCCACTTTGGCATAAGGACTATTTCGACCTGAGGGCAACTGAGAAGAAACAGATTAGAGAAAAACTCTCTGCCTTTTCCCTACTTGCTTAACAAGTAAGACAGAAATTTGCAAAGGCGTCTCCCCTCCCCTGATGCCAGGAAGGACAGAAGTTAATCACTGAAGACAACTCTAGACCCTTATCACCAAGGAGACATTTGCATAACGAACCCAGGTAAACACTAGCCCTCGGGGGGCACCTGCGTGGTTCAGTTGGTTAAGTATCCGATTCCGCTCAGGTCACGATCTCCCAGTTCCCGTGAGTTCAAGCCCCAGGTCGGGCTCCCTGCTGTCAGCGTGGAGCCCACTTTGAATCCTTTGTCCCCCCCCACCTCTGTCCCCCTCCCCTGCTCATGCTTGCACTCTCTCTCTCTCTCTCTTTCAAAATAAACAAACATTTAAAAAATTAAGACTAGCCCTCACCTACCACTAGTGTCCCCATATACTTACCTTCCCATCATTTGCTGCCTGTAGAAGCTCAAAGTCCTTTTCCTTTAAGTTGTCAACTTCTCCCCAAATGTTGTTCTTTTGTTAAGAAGCCCGGGTTTCACTTGCCTGAGGGCTTCCGCTCGCACCCTTAATACACTTCTGTCTGTTTTGCCCTTGTCCGGCTCGCCTGTCTTTTGTTAGTTCAATTTCCCGGGCCCCAGCCGGAGAACCCAAGGTGGGTCGAGGAAAAAGGCTTTTTTTCCTCCCCTCCACTATCAAGCGGCGGCCAGGGCAGACCCATCATGTGATCCAGGGTGATGGGTGAAGGGGGAAACGGGAAGGAAATGAGGGATTAGCTCGGTCGATTCTCCCGGATGTGTTATTCGTCACCCTGGGAACTCTAGAACAGAGTTTCCGTCTCTGGGGCTCAAGGCTTGGGTTCCCGACGTACCTGGCGGCGGTGGTTCTCGGGTTTTAATGCTATCTGATTCACCTGTGGGCTTGCCAGGAATGCAGACTCGGGCTCCCAAAGACACTGGCGTCAGGTGGCCCATTCCAGGAAGGGAAAGAATGTCAGGAAGGGGGAGTGGCGGGAGGGTGGGGTGTGGAATAAAAGGAGATAGAGGCAAAGCGAGTTCCTGTAGAGCCTCAGTGGTTTGCAGAGTAGTGGGTTGTCCGGCAGAGCTCGCTCCCCACGCTGCTGTCATGTGTTACTCTTGTACTCAAAATGCTATGGGAGATCGTTTCCCATCTCCCAGCGATGAAGGTCAAAGTCTTCATCACGGCCTGCCGGGCCCTGCGTCACTCGGCTCCCTGCTGCCTCTCTGCCTCTCTGATCGCTCTGCTCGGCCACGCTGACCTCGCTGGACCTTCACCATGCCAAGGGTACACCCACCTCAGGGCCTTTGCACTTGCTGTTTCTGCTGCTTGGAGGACTTATTCGTTTACAGGTCCCTCAAGTGATCCCTTGGCAGAAAGGTCTTCTCCACAGTATTTATTACTACTTGACATACAACTTGTTTTACAGATTTAATTTCATCATCGTCCACTCCGAGAAGGCAGAGATTTTATATTATGTCCCAGTAGCATGATGTAATAGAGAGCTTCCCTGAAAAAGCAGTTTAAAACAAGGAATTGTATTTTGTTCGTTTGTTTAGGAATTGTTATATAAATATATATGTATATTTTAAGCACTCTCGAGGCCCAACGTTGGGCTTGAACTCATGACCCCAAGATCCAGTTGTGTGCTTTACCGACTGAGCCAGCCAGGTGTTCCAGAATTGTGGTTTTGTGGGTTTTGGGTTGTTTTGTTTGGTCTTTTTCAAACAACAGCTGGGGCCCCTGGATGACTGTCGGTTGAGCGTCCAACTCTTGATTTCAGCTCAGGTCATGATCCCAGGATTATGGGATCAAGCCCCATGTTGGGCTCTGCATTAGGCATGGAATCTGTTTAGGATTCTCTCTCTCTCTGTCTCTCTCTTTCCCTCACTCTTGCTCTCTTGCTCTCTCTCCCCCTCTGCCTCTCTCCCCTGCCCACGCACACTCTCTCTCTAAAACCAAAAACACAAACAACACCTGCATGCTTCAAATCTATAAATATGCTTTCATTTGTCAATCCCTTGAGGTGGGACAGACCCTTTCTTCTAGAACAGGTCCGGGTATTGATTGTGGATCTAGTCTGAGAGCTATAATATCTACCTCTGCCTTACTTATGCTCAAGGGCATTGGTGACAAGTGTAGCCACTAGCTGCTAGCACAGTCCGGCCAGCACACCGATGTCCCTGTCACCTCTGCTCAACTCAGAGTCCAGGGTCACGGCTGCCCCCCGGCCAAGCTGTTGTCACATTCTTTCCCTGCCCAAGGGGACCACGGAAGGCGCTCATGCGGGACTGCTTCCCAGCAAGAGAAAGTTTACCCACCAAGGTATTTCCTCAACCTGAAATTGATGTGTTATTAAAAAGAGGGAGTGAATATGGAATAACCAAAAATAACAAACGCCAGGACAAACACAGTGTGACAGACACTCACAACACGGGCACAGCGTGACAAACGCCCGGGCATTGGCCCATTCCGCCAAAGTGGCGGGATGTGATCCTTCCTGCTTGGCTATTCATTTAACAAATATACGGTATTCAAGACTTAAATAGGATCAGTGTACCTTTGGTCATGCGCTGAATCCAGTTTTGCTGATTATAAACCTTGCAAGTAATAGTAAGCCATTGAGACTGACTTTTGATTCGCCCTGCACAGGGCGATGTATGGTGAACAAGATAAATCACAGAACACTGTGGACCATCCGTAGAGAGAAGCGCCGAGGGTCTATAGGTTTAAGAAGAGCCAGGGGAGAAATAGAATGTAATAGAAAGAGCCCAACTTGGAGTCAGATATACCTGAGCCTGAATCTTCTCAGAGCATCTAGCTGTGTGACTTTTGACAAGTTACTTAATCTCTCTGAGCCCTTTACCTTAAAATATATCGCTTGTGCTCGGAAATTGATTATGATAATATGTTAACGGACAAGATTGCTCTGCTAACCCCTCTATATTATTACTGAAGTCAAGGCGACAGAAAACGGACTCGGGGGGGCACCTGAGTGGCTCAGGTGGTTAAGCGTCCGACTTCGGCTCAGGTCATGGTATCATGGTTCATGGGTTCGAGCCCCACATTGGGCTCTCTGCTGTCAGTGGAGAGCCCGCTTCTGATCCTCTGTCCCCCTTTTTCTGCCCTTCCCTGCTCTCACACTCTCTCTTTCTCACTCTCAAACTAAACAAATAAAACTTTAAAAAGAAAAGAAAAGAAAATGGGCTTAGATTGTAGCAAGACTGATTTTGGTCAGGCGTGATAAATTACACTTGTTAGCGTGTAAATGTATGGGACTTAAGCCCTGGGACCCAAGTGAAAGGACAGGGCCTGGGCTGTTAGAGGATCCAGGTGGGGACAGCAAAGGTAGAGGCTGAGGGTGGGACCATGAGGGTGGCCTGAAGGGAAATATTTGCCTGGAGACAGATCCATTTTTTTTTTTAATGTTTATGTATTTATTTTGAGGGGCAGAGAGAGAGGGAGGGAGAGGATCCCAAGCAGGCTCTGTGCTATCAGCACGGAGCCTGAGGCGGGGCTCAATCCCACACTCCTCGAGATCATGCACGATTTGAGTTGAAATCAAGAGTCAGATGCCTAACCAGCTGAGCCACCCAGCTGGCCCCGGATCTGGGTTTTGTGTAGACGGTGGGCCAGGATCTATGTGGACCCTCAGGACCAACCCACCCCCGTGCTCCTTTTCCAGCTTTATTTCCTGCCTCTCTCCCCATGGCTCTCTCTACACTTCAGCAGCTCAGACCTCCTTTCTGATTCCCCAATTCTCCACGGGGGTTTCTTCCTCAAGTCCTGTGTTCTGGAGGCTCTTTCCGCCTGGCGTGCTGCGATGCCTGAATCTCACACGGCTGGTAACTTCTCATCATTCAAGTGTCAGCTCGGGTGTTACCCCCTCCTGAGAGAGGCTCCCAACTGCAAACTATCTCCCCCACCCTGCCCCCCAGCCTCGACCACAGCACACTGACTTATGGTCGGTCGGATCATTTGCATGTAGATTTGGTATTTGCGAATCTGCCAACTCGCTAGAATGTATTTGTAACCCCCCAAATCAATACTCATAGCGTTTTCACAATCATCGGCCGAGGCACACAGAGTGGCAAAAAATTTCAGTCACCCCTCGTGCACATTCCCTGCTGGATTGGAGCAAGGCCGTGTTCTGCCTCTTTGTTTCTGCTGTCATCTTTATTATTATTATTTTTTGATTTTAGTTTTTAAAATTTACATCCTCCTTTATTATTATTATGTTTTTAATTTTATTTTTTTAATTTACATCCTTCCTCCTTTATTGTTATTATTTTTTAAATTTTATTTTTTTAAATTTACATCCTCCTTTATTATTTTTTTTAATTTTATTTTTTTAACTTACATCCTTCCTTCCCCCTTTATTGTTATTATTTTTTAATTTTATTTTTTAAATATACATCCTCCTTTATTGTTATTATTTTTTTAATTTTATTTTTTTAATTTACGTCCTTTCTTCCTCCTTTATTGTTATTATTTTTTTAATTGTATTTTTTAAATTTACATCCTCCTTTATTATTTTTTTAATTTTATTTTTTTAATTTACATCCTTTGAGCTGTCATCTTTTTTAAAGGTTTTTTTTTTAAGTTCATTTATTTACTTTGAGAGAGACGGAGATAGCATGAGTGGGGAGGGGCAGAGAGCGAGAGGGAGAGAGGGATTCCTAAGCAGGCTCCATGCTGTCAGCATGGCCCCCAACGCGGGGCTTGAACTCAAACCAGAAGATCATGACCTGAGCCAAAACCAAGAGTCGGATGCTCTTGAACTGACTGAGCCACCCAGGCGCCCCTCCAAGCAAATGTCCTTTTCTGGAGAAGATGGGACACAGATGATCTGAAATTGACTCATGTCTATGGGTCTTCTTGATTATTATTATTATTATTATTGTTTTTTTTTAATGTTTATTTTATTTTTGAGACAGAGAGAGACACAGCATGAGGAGCGAAGGGGCAGAGAGAGAGGGAGACACAGAATGTGAAGCAGGCTCCAGGCTCTGAGCTATCAGCACAGAGCCCGACACGGGGCTCAAACTCACAAACTGTGAGATCATGACCTGAGCCGAAGTCGGACGCTTAACCGACCGAGCCACCCAGGTGCCCCATTATTATTGTTATTATATGTGGTTCCTATTGCACGTCTCTGCTTTGGGAATGTAAGTGTTCTGAGAGCGGCAGCCTTGTCCTCCACGTTCCTTACTGTCCTCCCCCAAACCCTTGCCTAGCGGGCACTTAATGAGTATGTGTCACATCAGTGAGTAAAAGAAAATATTGGGCTGTCCGCGTTGGGGAGGAAGGGTCAGGAGCCAGGCGGCTCCGTCGATGGGTGGCCACACCGGGCAGGACGGTCACGTCAATAGCATCCGCAGAGCGAGCTGGTTTTATGAGCCAGTTGGTGTGCTGGTGTTTGGCTTACATACATCTCTCTAAACCACACAAGGACTCTGCAGGGATGGGACCATCTCCTCGAACAGGTGGACTCACTCCCTGAGGGTCACGGAGCCACCAAGGGGCCAAGCTGAAATTCAAACCCAGGCCAGTCTGATCCCAACCCGGGACGCCTTGGCCACCACGATCTGTTTCTCAAGCTTGAGCCTTCACGTTTCTGCTGTCTGCACCTACCACCTGTGCTTTTATTTACTTCATGTCTTTTCTTTTTTTTTAAACTTTTTTTTTTTTTTTTTTTAACGTTTATTTATTTTTGGGACAGAGAGAGACAGAGCATGAACGGGGGAGGGGCAGAGAGAGAGGGAGACACAGAATCGGAAACAGGCTCCAGGCTCTGAGCCATCAGCCCAGAGCCCGACGCGGGGCTCAAACTCCCGGACCGCGAGATCGTGACCTGAGCTGAAGTCGGACGCTCAACCGACTGCGCCACCCAGGCGCCCCTACTTCATGTCTTTTCTTTAAACTGCCACCCTTTTTCTCACCGAGCGTATGTTAAAAGGAGACTTTAGGACTACAATCAGTGGAAAACAGGTGTCCCTTCTTACAGAAAGAGTATCGTTTTGACAATACATATAAATTTTTTTTAATCTTTATTTGTTTTTGAGAGAGAGACAGAATGTGAGCAGGGGAGGAGCAGAGAGAGAGGGAGACACAGAATCCAAAGCAGGCTCCAGGCCCCGAGCTGTCAGCACAGAGCCCGACATGGGGCTTCAACTCATGAACTGTGAGATCATGACCTGAGCTGAAGTCGGACGCTCAACCGACTGAGCCACCCAGGCACCCCATTTTGACAATACATATAAAGGAAACAAAATAGCATTACATTCTGGCCAGACACGGCTCTGGGGGCTTGAGGCTCACTCTCTCGTTCGCAGTGGAGGTTAGCAGGCCTTGGAGGGGTGTTACAGACAGAGGAGAATTCACCTGATGCTGTCTTCTGGAAGCATCACTGGGTGGCTCGCTATTATTTACTGCCATGCCTCTCCACCATACATGATCTCCCCGTAGTCCTAAAATCAAGTCATGTGGCGTCTGACCAGCATAGGGAGGCAGAGTTTATGTTATGGAAAGTTGTAGAGGGAATTTAAGGAGCCAGAATGTCCTTGAGCTGACATTCGATCCAGTCTCGGAGGACAGGCTGAGGGATCAGTCGTCCCAGACAACGGATATCCTGCTGTATTGACTTTCTAAGGATGCATCAAAGTCATGATGTATGGCTTTGAGAACGGTGGTAAGGATCATGGGCAGAAATAAAAATTCATAATAAGGGCAGAGTAGGGGCACTGGGTATTGAGGAGCGGCTCACAGTCCTTAGCAGGTGGAGAGCCAGTTTAGAAGACTGACATAAGATTTCCGTCTTCCAGTCTGTGCCTTCCTCTGCAGGCCTTCTGGAAAACAAGTCCATCACTTACTGCGGAAAGAGGGATTGAAGACATACCGAAACAGACAAAAGCAGAGGGGAGGGGATGTCATGGTGGAGAAGCCATGGGATTGCTGAAGTTACAGGGCCTGATTGTCAGAAGTGATATCAGATCAGATGCTGTAATGTACATACACCAGCCTGGGGTTTAAAGCCTATGGGATCTTGAAGGATCTAGAACGGGCAGGTAGCTGGATGGTTGAGGGAGAGGCTGCTAGAGCAGCTTTCTGTCTTCCTCCTGTGCTTTTCATCTCTAGTCATTTTATTTTTATATGTTTTTTATTTTTGAGGGGGGTGGGTAGGGGCAGAGACAGAGGGAGAGAGACGGAATCCCAAGCATGTTCTCAGCCTTCAGAGCAGAGCCCAGGGCAAGGCTTGAACTCACAAACCGTGAGATGGTGACCTGAGCCGAAATCAAGAGTCGGATGCTTAACCAACTGAGCCACCCAGGTGCCCCTCATCCTTACTAATTTTAGAATGAATGTGCCCTCAGGGGCGCCTGGGTGGCTCAGTCAGTTGAGCATCCAACTTTAGCTCAGGTCCGGATCTCACGGTTTGTGGGTTCGAGCCCCGCGTCGGGCTCTGTGCTGACAGCTCGGAGCCTGGAGCCTGCTTCCGATTCTGTGTCTCCCTCTCTCTCTGCCCCTCCCCCACTCGTGCTCTGTCTCCCTCAGTCTCAAAAATAAATAAACATTGGGGCGCCTGGGTGGCGCAGTCGGTTAAGCGTCCGACTTCAGCCAGGTCACGATCTCGCGGTCCGGGAGTTCGAGCCCCGCGTCGGGCTCTGGGCTGATGGCTCAGAGCCTGGAGCCTGTTTCCGATTCTGTGTCTCCCTCTCTCTCTGCCCCTCCCCCGTTCATGCTCTGTCTCTCTCTGTCCCAAAAATAAATAAAAACATTGAAAAAAGAAAAAAAAACTTAAAAAAAAATAAACATTAAGCAAAAATTACATTAGAATGAATGTGCCCTCATTTAAAAGGTGGGATAAGGGGTCTTTCTCTGCACTCCATTAATATTCAGTTATTCAGCAAGAAGTACTCAGCACTTGCTATGTGCCAGTCACTGTGCTGGCCCTGGGCAGCCACAGACGAATGAGACCATCCATGATCGCAAGGGCTGCATGGTCTCCACAGGGAGATGCTAGTGATAACTAGATGACCAGAAAATACAATATAATAGTTAAGACAACGGACTTTATTTATTTATTTATTTTTATATATATATATGAAATTTATTGACAAATTGGTTTCCATACAACACCCAGTGCTCATCCCAAAAGGTGCCCTCCTCAATACCCATCACCCACCCTCCCCTCCCTCCCACCCCCCATCAACCCTCAGTTTGTTCTCAGTTTTCAACAGTCTCTTATGCTTTGGCTCTCTCCCACTCTAACCTCTTTTTTTTTTTTTTTCCTTCCCCTCCCCCATGGGTTCCTGGTAAGTTTCTCAGGATCCACATAAGAGTGAAACCATATGGTATCTGTCTTTCTCTGAATGGCTTATTTCACTTAGCATTACACTCTCCAGTTCCATCCACGTTGCTACAAAAGGCCATATTTCATTTTTTCTCATTGCCACGTAGTATTCCATTGTGTATATATACCACAATTTCTTTATCCATTCATCAGTTGATGGACATTTAGGCTCTTTCCATAATTTGGCTATTGTTGAGAGTGCTGCTATGAACATTGGGGTACAAGTGCCCCTATGCATCAGTACTCCTGTATCCCTTGGATAAATTCCTAGCAGTGCTGTTGCTGGGTCATAGGGTAGGTCTATTTTTAATTTTCTGAGGAACCTCCACACTGCTTTCCAGAGCGGCTGCACCAATTTGCATTCCCACCAACAGTGCAAGAGGGTTCCCGTTTCTCCACATCCTCTCCAGCATCTATAGTCTCCTGATTTGTTCATTTTGGCCACTCTGACTGGCGTGAGGTGATACCTGAGTGTGGTTTTGATTTGTATTTCCCTGATAAGGAGCGACGCTGAACATCTTTTCATGTGCCTGTTGGCCATCGGGATGTCTTCTTTAGAGAAGTGTCTACTCATGTTTTCTGCCCATTTCTTCACTGGGTTATTTGTTTTTCGGGTGTGGAGTTTGGTGAGCTCTTTATAGATTTTAGATACTAGCCCTTTGTCCGATATGTCATTTGCAAATATCTTTTCCCATTCCGTTGGTTGCCTTTTAGTTTTGTTGGTTGTTTCCTTTGCTGTGCAGAAGCTTTTTATCTTCATAAGGTCCCAGTAATTCACTTTTGCTTTTAATTCCCTGCCTTTGGGCATGTGTCGAGTAAGAGATTGCTACGGCTGAGGTCAGAGAGGTCCTTTCCTGCTTTCTCCTCTAAGGTTCTGATGGTTTCCTGTCTCACATTTAGGTCCTTTATCCATTTGAGTTTATTTTTGTAAATGGTGTGAGAAAGTGGTCTAGTTTCAACCTTCTGCATGTTGCTGTCCAGTTCTCCCAGCACCATTTGTTAAAGAGGCTGTCTTTTTTCCATTGGATGTTCTTTCCTGCTTTGTCAAAGATGAGTGGCCATACGTTTGTGGGTCTAGTTCTGGGGTTTCTATTCTATTCCATTGGTCTGTGTGTCTGTTTTTGTGCCAATACCATGCTGTCTTGATGATGACAGCTTTGTAGTAGAGGCTAAAGTCTGGGATTGTGATGCCTCCTGCTTTGGTCTTCTTCTTCAAAATTCCTTTGGCTATTCGGGGCCTTTTGTGGTTCCATATGAATTTTAGGATTGCTTGTTCTAATTTCGAGAAGAATGCTGGTGCAATAAGACAACGGACTTTAAACAGACCTGCCTGAGTTTGGTTCTTGCTTCTTCCCGGTTGTATGTGTTGCTTTACTTCTGTGCGTCTCAGTTTCCTCATCTGTAAAATGGGGATATCCGTCGTGCCCATTTCACGGGCTATTTGTGAGGCTGGAATGAATTAATCCAAGTACACTTGCCCAGAGCCTGGGATACTATAAGAGCTCCATAAGGCAAAACTATTATTGGTATTTTAATCGGTGGAGGAGGGAATAACTATCTGGGCAGTTGGGGAGGCTTCCTGGAAGAGGTGATGGTTTTTAAAGTGAGCTGTAAAGAATGCCTAGGAAGTCCTGGAAGGTCTGTGATGAGTGCAGGACATCCGAAGCTCATGGCAACTTTGTGCACAAATGCATCCTCCTTTTTTGTTTTTTTATTTAAATTTTTTTTTAATGTTTATTTATTTTTGAGACAGAGAGAGACAGAGCATGAACAGGGGAGGGGCAGAGAGAGAGGGAGACACAGAATCTGAAACGGGCTCCAGGCTTTGAGCTGTCAGCACAGAGCCCGACGCGGGGCTTGAACTCACGGATCGTGAGATCGTGACCTGAGCTGAAGTCGGCCGCTTAACCGACTGAGCCACCCAGGCGCCCCATCCTTTTTTGTTTTTTAATGTTTATTTATTTTTGAGAGAGAGAGAGAGCATGGGGGAGGGGCAGAGAGAGAGGGGAACAGAGGATCTGAAGCGGGCTCTGTGCTGAGAGCAGAGAGCCCGTTGCAGGGCTCGAACTCATGAACCGTGAGGTCATGAAGCGAGATGCTTAACCGACTGAGCCACCCAGGCGCCCCTGTCTACTCCTTTATTAGAAGCCAGGAAGGACACACAAAGCGGTGAGCCAGGGACACGAAATGGACTGTTTAAATTGGTTCATATAACCTGCGGTGTTACAGCGTGTGGAGGCGTATAACTTCTTCAACTTACCAGCGCTCGTTTTCTTTCTTTCTTTTTTATGATTTTATTTTTTAAGTAATCTCTACCCACAACACGGGGCTCGAACTCACAACCCCGAGATCAAGAGTCACACGCTCCACTGACCGAACACCACCCAGGCTCTTCTCCCACCCACCCCAGCTCCCTTTTACTAAACAGCATTCTCCCTTGTTTGTCTACAAGAGAATTCGCTGGAGGACTTCGTGAATAATGCAGAGGCACGGGCTCCCATCCTGGAGATTCTGGCTCAGCTGACCCGATGGGAGGCCCAGGACTCTGTTTTTCAAATAAGCGTCCTGAGTCATTCTGTTGCCAGGGGTCCCTCCTCGCCCCCCTACACTTCGGGAAACTCTATCCTAGGGTTTCAACTCTCAGTTTGAAAGATACCTGCCAAGGGGCGCCTGGGTGCCTCAGTCGGTGAAGCGTCTGACTTGATTTCGGCTCAGGTCATGATCTCGTGGTTTGTGGGTTCAAGCCCCGCATCAGGCTCTGCGCTGACAGTGTGGAGCCTGCTTGGGATTCTCTCTCTCCCTCTCTCTCCGTCGCTCCTCTGTTAGCTCTCTCTCTCTCAAAAATAATAAACACGTTACTTTTTTTTTTTTTAAAGAAAACTTCTTGCCTAGCTCTATAATGTAGACAGAGATTACACTTGAGCCCCTGAGTAGGCGAAAATGGCATATAATCAAAATTGGCTTTGACTATCTCCTGAGAACCATTCCTTTGGATCTATCTACCAGCTGTTAACTCTGAGCACACTTTTAACCTTCAGCATTGGAAATGCTGTTGCTGTTTCCTTGCTTCTGGACTTGGCTTGTATTAGGGGCCCATGATATAAAACAAACAAACAAACAAACGTATTTCTAAAGCAGTGTGATTTAGAAACTAGAAGTTTCTGCGATGATGCAAATGTTCCATATCTGTACTGTGAGTATCCAGCACTTGAAATGTGGCTGCGGTGATCGATGTGCTGAGCATTTTATTTTAATTAATTTAAATGGGTTTAAATAGTCCCTCGTGGTTACCACTGTGAACCAGGGGCTTCTAAGCCCTGGAACTGTGCTGAGCACAGAGAGCACACACACTGTGAAGGTCTCAGGGACTGACACAGCTTTGGGGACCAGCAGGTGCATGTTCCCCCTCTTGGGCTCGCCCTCTGGGTTCTGTGTTCTTTGGAGGGAGCGGAGGGCAGAAAGTCCTGCATTACTCAAAGGGCAATTTTCTCTCTCTCGCACATACAGTTGGATTTTCCAAATTAAAGACACGTATAATATGACTCCACTGTGGGGCTTGTCAAAGCATCCCTTCATGGAGCGCCTGGCTGGCTCAGTCGGTAGAACATGTGACTCTTGATCTTGAGGTTGTAAGTTCAAGCCCCATGTTTGGCGTAGAGATACTCAAAAATAAAATCTTAAAAAAAAAAAAGCATCTTTTCATGATCCTGTTTTTTTTTTTTAATGTTTATTTTTGAGAGGGAGAGAGTGGGGAGAGGCAGAGAGAGAGGGAGACACAGAATCTGAAGCAGGCTCCAGGCTCTGACCTGTCAGCTCAGAGCCCTACTCGGAGCTCGATCTCACGAACCACGAGATCATGACCTGAGCTGAAATCAAGAGTTGGGCACGTAACCAACAGGGCCACCCGGGCGCCTTGGCATTGATGTGATTGGAAAGGAGATGATTCTGAAGCGGGGTCAGGGTTGAGAACCACAGTTTGAAGGAACGTGGTTTCACACCCGCTCTTCTCAAAGCCTGGGATCTTCCTGCCATGGTAACTTTGGCCTCAGCTCAAATATCACTTCCTCAGAGACACCCTTGAAAATACTTTCTGGAGAAGGCTTGTCTCTCCCGAAGATACTGTCTACCAAATCGCTCTCTTATTTTCTACAGCACTTTCGCCGTGTGCGACGATCGCTGCTTTATTTTCTGGGATATCGCGCCCACTAATTCCCTGACAGCAGGTATGGTTTTCTATCGTGTTCCCGCAGCACCCCCAGGGTCTGAAATGTTGCTAGCACACAGAAGACACTCCATACATATTAGATGAACAGATAATTAGGTTTCTTTATTCGCAGGGACGTGCTATTCCCTAATCACTTTGAACGGACTTGGTATTCCTCAAGTCTTTGTCAGTAACACATTGATAAACTATCTGCTGAGAGTTTATTTTAGATCTGGCTAATTTCGTGTGTTATGCCTGTATTTTTTAAAAATGATAAAGTCGCACAAATATGTGTCCATTATAGTTAAGGAGAAGCAGGGGCACCTGGGGGACTCAGTCGGTTAAGGATCAGACTTCGGCTCAGGTAGTGATCTCGTGGTCTGTGGGTTTGAGCCCCGCATCAGGTTCTCTGCCGACCGCTCAGCCTGGAGCCCGCTTTGGATTCTGTGTCTCCCCCTCTCTCTGCCCCTCCCCTGCTCACACTGTCTCTCTCTCTCTCTCTCTCTCAAAAATAAATAAACCTTTAAAAATGATTTTTTTTAAAGTTTAAAAAAAGAAAAACTAGAAGCAAAAGTCTCAAGTTGAAAATAAACTGTGGTGAAATATCCACGAGGGTTGCCCTGGCTGCTCAGTCATTAAAGCATGTGACTTTTGATCCTGGGGTTGTAAGTTCGAGCCCCAAAGCGGAGCCATACAGTGTTTGTCTTTTTCTGCCTGGGTTATTTCCCTTAGCGTGATGTCCTCAAGCTCGTCCACGTTGTAGCGTGTCAGCACGTCCCTCCTTTTTAAGGCGAAGAATATTCCACCGTATGGATAGACCGCATTTTGCTTCGCTACTTGTCTGTCGATGGACACTTGGGTTGTTGCCACATTCTGACCATCGTGAATGAATCTTTGGCTATTGCTGTGCACGGTGGCAAATGTCTGTTGGAGTCCCCTTTTTTGAAACGGGACTGCAGAATCCTGTAGTAATTGTAAGTTCAATGGTTGGAGGAACCGCTATACCGTTTCCACAGCAGTGGCGTCATTTACATTCCCACCAACGGTGCCCAAGGATTCCCATATCTCCACATCTTCATCAACATTTGTTGCTTTTTTTTGAAACAATTTTTAACGTTTATTTTTGAGACAGATAGGGAGAGAATGTGAGTGGGGGAGGGGCAGAGAGAGAGGGAGACACAGAATCCGAAGCGGGCTCCAGGCTCTGAGCTGTCAGCCCTGAGCCCGACGCGGGGCTCGAACTCACTGCAAGATGGTGACCTGAGCAGAAGTTGGACGCTTAACCGACGGAGCCACTCAGCCGTCCTGTTGTTGTTGTGTTTACACTCACCATCCTTACGAGTGTGAGGTGGTATCTCATTGTGGTTGTGATTTGTTTTTCTCTAATGATTACTGGTGTTGAGCATCTTTTCACATGTTTGTTGTTCATCTTGCATATCTTCTTAGGAAAAAGGTCTCTTCAAGTCCTGATTTCTTTCTTTTCTTTTTTTTTCTTGAGAGAGAGAGAGAGAGGGTGAGCATTGCAGGGAGGGGAAGAGGGAGAAAGACAACCTCAAGCATGCCCCACACCCAGGAAAGAACCTGACGTGGGCTTGATCTCATGACCGTGAGATCATGACCTGAGCAAAAATCAAGAGTGGGATGCTTCAGCGAGTCACCCATGCGCCCCGGGTCCTGATTCCAAGTAGCCACCCTCCCCACCTTCCTTTGTGTCAGGGTATCTAGCTCTGTACCACCTTTACATAGTTGCATAGTACTCCGTCGCAGAGTGGTTCTACATTTGATTAAACCAATTCTCACGGTAGGGCTTTTTCATGATTTCAGATAATACAGTGGTAGCATTCTTGGTATTTGATGATGGTTCCTGAAAATGCATTTGGTTTTTGTCTCCACGTGCCCGTGGTCTTTCAGCCTTGCAGCGTTAGATACAGCAGCGGCACCAGAGACCCAGCTGGGAAATGATGTTCAAATGAAAAAGGCTTTGTCACCACGCGCTGGCTCTCACTCTTCTTCTGTCGGCATGGTGGTTACGTTGTTTTGTTGTGTCACCGGCCATGAACGGAGTTCTAGGAAGGCAGCATAAAAAATAGCAATCCAAAGCCCCAGACTCGGAGACGTTTGGATCCATCACGTATCAGCCGTGTGACCATGGACAAGTCATTGAATCTCTCTGTGCCTCAGGGTCATGTTTAAAGAGGCATAAAGGGGCACCTGGGTGGTTCAGTCATTTGAACATCTTGCTCTTGATTTTGGCTCAGGTCATGATCCCAGAGTCATGGGATTGAGCCCCATGGTGATGCTTAAAATTCTCTCTCTCTCTCTCTCTCTCTCCTCCTCTGCCCCTCCCCTGCTTGCGTGCATACACACACACTCTCTCTCTCTCTCTCTCTCTCTCTCTAAAAAATAAAAATAGGGGCGCCTGGGTAGTTAAGTCGGTTAAACATCCGACTTGAGCTCTAGTCATGATCTCATGGTTTCTGAGTTCGAGCCCAGCATCAGGCTCTGTGCTGACAGGTCTGAGCCTGCTTCAGATTTCGCATCTCCCTCTCTCTCTCTGCCCCTCCCCCGCCCATGTACGTGCTCTCTCTCAAAAGTAAATTAACATTTTGGGGCGCCTGGGTGGCTCAGTCGGTTTGGGTGTCCGACTTCAGCCCAGGTTCACAAGTTCAAGCCCACATCAGGCTCTGTGCTGACAGCTCGGAGCCTGGAGCCTGCTTCAGATTCTGTGTCTCCCTCTCTCTCTGCCCCTCCCCGTCTCACTCTCTGTCTCTCTGTCTCTCTCTCTCTCTCTCAAAAATAAACATTAAAAAAAGTAAATAAACATAGAAAAAATTTAAAATAAATAGATAAAATATTCAAACATTAAATAAAGAGGCTTAAAAATAATAGCCTCCCTGCAAATGGCAAATGAATGTAAAAATGCTCAGCGTGCAGTGAGAATGTAAGACCAGCCCCTCGGTGAACATTCACTTGTATTCTGGTTGCCACCGTTACCGTCACTGTTGTCGCCTTCAGGATCTTCCGGTGGAAATTTGCAGTAGAACATCTGAGAACGAAGCAGAAAATGACAAGCGCTACATCCGCAGTGAGAACATGGGTTTCAGTCCCTTAATGCGATTTTGGGTTCTAGCTTCCCTGGGTGAGGGACCGTTGAATGTTTCTTTTCACCATAATCAGGGCTCTCAGTTCTTGTAAAGGAGGTACCTCATCAACTCAGTGTTTACGTTGGTTAAAGACGGATAGCTGAGCACTTACACGGAATTTACACGCTAGTGCATTCACAGAACAGGTGCTCGGGAAGCACCTGTCGACGACTGCCCAGGGATCTCGCCATTGGGTGGTTCCCTATTCCCCATTTCATGATTGCTTTTCTTCTTCTCTGTGTGGGGTGACTTCCCCCTTCTTTGGAAGTACCCCACTATGATTCTGAAGGGATGACCCTAGGTGGCATATTCGTACTGGTTTTTTTCTTCCACCTACTTGCCACCAATGATTGAGCGAAGGTGGGCCCGTGGCTCAGAAACCGTCATGTTTCTAGGGAAGAATCCTCCCTTGCTTTTGCTAGCTTCTGGTGACAGAGGGCAACTCTTGCTGTCCCCCTTGGCTCATAGAGCGCCCCCCCTGCCCCACTGCCGCCTTGAGTCTCTGCCTCTGTCTTCCCATGGCCTTCTCCCTGTGTGACTGTGTTCAAATTTCCTTTTTTTTAAAAAATTAAAATAATTTTTTTAATGTTTTATTTATTTTTGAGACAGAGAGAGACAGAGCATGAGCTCTGGGGCAGAGAGAGAGGGAGACACAGAATCTGAAGCAGGCTCCAGGCTCCGAGCTGTCAGCACAGAGCCCGATGCGGGGATTGAACTCACAGACTGTGAGATCATGCCTTGAGCTGAAGTCGGATGCTCAACCGACTGAGCCACCCAGGCCCGCCTCAAATTTCCTCTTCTTAAAAGGACAATAGTATTGGACCAGGGCTCACCTTAATAACCTCATCTTTAAAATTTTTTTAACATTTATTTATTTTTCAGAGAGAGAGGTGGGGGGAGACAATGTGAGTAGGAGAGGGGCAGAGAGAGAAGGAGACAGAGAGAATCCCAAGCAGGCTCCACACTGTCAGCACAGAGCCTGACATGAGGCTCGAACTCATGAAACCGTGAGATCATCACCTGAGCGGAAACTAAGAGTTGAACATTTAACTGACTGAGCCACCCAGGTGCTCCAGATCTCCCACTTAAATGCTAATGAGAAAATTCACACTGAAACAAAATTCACTGGAAGTTGTCCGTTTGCCAGATGGAGTGGGAGGAAGGAGGGTAGTCAGGGAAGGCATCTCAGAAGAGGTTTCGGAGGACAGACTAGGAATAAAAATAAAGGACCAGTCAAAAATGTGGACTGAGGTAGCTCCTTCCCCCTTCCTCCTTGACCAGTGGTCTCCTCTGCTTTCCTTTCCTCTTCAGAAGTCTGGAATCTTGGGGGCGCCTGGGTGCTTAGTCGGTTAAGCGTCTGACTTCAGCTCAGGTCATGATCTCACGGTTTATGAGTTCGAGCCCCACATTGACCTTGTTACTGTCAATGCCATCTGTCTTAGGAGAGTGCTTAGGACTGTCTGTCCCCTTCTCTCTGCCCCTTCCCCGCTTGTGCGTGCACGCTCTCTCTCTCTCTCCCTCTCTCAAAATAAAATAAAACATTAAAACAAAAGTCAGTTCTTACGGTCCTCTGTCCTCTCCTCTTCACACAAGCCCGCCCAGCCCAGCCGTAGGGGGTTTCTCAGCGTCCCGAGAGAGGCATGGAGGGACCACCTCGGGGACCGGCACACCTGGGCAGAAGCTGCTGGAGGATTTGTCGACAGTTCCCAGCCACTTGCCTTGTTTTCCCAGAGAATTGGCGGTGGTCCCAGCGGTTCGCCTGGCGGGCACACGAAACCAACCGTTCCCCGGGTGGGATTGCGGGATAGATGCCAGTTATTCCTGCTTTTCTGTCTGGACCTCGGCTGTGACCATAGCTGTGTGTGTGTGTGTGTGTGTGTGTGTGTGTGTGTGTTCTGTCACTGAGTGGGCTTCAAGGTGGGGGAGGGGAACCCGGAGGCCCAACCGCAAAATGGCAAGAAGTTGGACGTTAAGTGCTTTTGGGGCATTAGGAGCTCGGGGCTCTAACACCCTCTGAAAGCTTGATCCATGGCATGGTCAGTTTCATTTGTCAACTTGAGAGGGTACAGGGCGCCCGGATATTTGGTTAAACATTACTCTGTGTCTGTGGGAGTGTTTCTTTCTGGAGGAGATAAACATTGGGGGGGGGAAGCTTTTTTATTTGTTTATTTATTATTTATTTATTTATTTTTAATGTTTATTCATTTTTGGAGAGAGAGAGAGAGAGACAGAGAGACAGAGCATGAGGCAGGGGAGGGGCAGAGAGAAAGGGATACTGAGAATCCGAAGCAGGCTCCGGGCTCGGAGCTGTCAGCACAGAGCCCGACGTGGGGCTCGAACCCACAGACTGCAAGATCATGACCTGAGCCGAAGTTGGATGCTTAAGGAACTGAGCCACCCAGGCACGCCGAGGAGGTAAACATTTGAACAGGGAGACCGAGGACATTGCACTGCCCTCCCCAGTGTGGGCGGGTTCTTCCACTCAGTCGGGGACTGAGTAAAACAAAAAGGAGAGGTAAGGGAGACGATTTTCGATTTTCGAGCTGGGTCATCTGTCTTTCCTGCTTTCAGACCTGGACTCACACTGGAAATTCTGCCATCAGCTCTCTTGAGTCTCCGTTCATCACCTGCAGACACTGGGGCTTCTCAGCCCCCAGAACCCCGTGAGCCAATTCCTTGTAGAAAATGTCTGTTCTCCGGAGAGCCCTGACGCATGCAACCACTTTCCCGTAATTGAAAATTTCCCCTGTTTTTGGCAGTCACAATCCACAGAGAAATCTTCCCCAATGAAATGAGTCTGTGGCTGGTTTATTTGGGGAGTGGAGCTCATTCATCCATCCCTTTGTTTAGCAGATGTGTACGGACTAATACAGTTCCTTATGTTGCGCACTTCTTGCCGGTGAGATGCACAGAGAACACACGGGACTCGGGAGCCCCCAGAGCTGTGTGGCTTGGCAACCCTGTGCCTGTTATGTTAGGTCCTGGCTGTGTGCTGGGCTCTGGGGACATATCTGACTGAACCGATCCGATCGCTTCCTGCCCGCTGGAGCTCACCTGGACCTGTTGCAAAATGCTGGAAAGCAACCAGTTCCCCAGCTTCAGATGCCTCTGGCCTAAACATAAGGAAAATTAATAGTCTTGATCACAAACTGGGGCACCTGGGTGGCTGAGTCGGCTAAGATTCTGACTGTGGCTCAGGTCACAATCTCACGGTTCATGATTTGGAGCCCCGCGTCCGGCTCTGTGCTGACAGCTCAGAGCCTGGAGCCTGCTTTGGATTCTGCGTCTCCCTCTCTCTCTGCCCTTCCCTGCACTGCTCTGTCTCGCTCAGAAATAAATAAACATTAAAATCCATTTAAAAAAATAGTCTTAATCACAAACTGAAGTCTTACACTTTGGGGAGTCTGTAGGGAAACCTTCTGCTGGGCCTCTTATCACCCCCCCCCACCCCCCAGTCTGGGTTGGATGCCCCTCTCTTTGTTCCGGCTGCATTCTGTACTTCCCTGATCACAGCCCTTATCTCCTGCTTGAATGTGTAAGCACAGAGGCCAGTTACCAGAACCCAGGGGAACTCGAGACGTAGGAGAACGCGGCCTGGCAAGAGCTATGGCATCTGCTGGAGGAATATCCCGAGCAGGCTGAGTCTGAATAAGAGGGGAGACGGGGGTATTAATACCCAGGCTCTTTTCCCCAGTGCTGTCACGCCAGGATCTCCTACTGGCCGACCCCGACTCTAAGCAAGAGGGCAAGGATCAACTGGTGTTGATGTAGATCCTACTCATCAGCCCCCTGGGACAGAAAGCCGGGCAGAGGAGGTAGAGAGTAGATCTGGAGAGGTAAATGGAATGATTGTCCTCTGCATAAGGCGAACTTTCTAACTCTCCAAAAGATGGAGTGAGCCACCGGATGGGAGTGCATGGTGTTTATAGACATCTGGTGGGGTCAGCCGCCACCCACCCGGAAGACAGGAATAAGTGACCACTCAAGTCCTTTACCAAGGACTTCAAAAGAGTAAACGCTTTTGTGATACCTCCAGCCCCCAGCTGCCCTTCTCCTTTATCCTTAGATGAGACAGCAGTGATAGTAATGGCAATGGTAGTCACATAGTAATAATAGTATTAACGACCTCACCACTGGCAACGTGGCTGCTGTCATGAATTAACATGTAATGGGGTATGGGCGCGCGGTTGGGGGGGGCGGTGCTAAGCCATTTGCAGGTTTCACCTTATTTCTTCCTCATAACAACGCTACCAGGTAGCTGCTTTTACTGATTCCATGTTGTAGATGAGTAAATGAAGCTCAGAAAAGGGTTTCAGTAACTTTCTGGAGGTCACACTAGTAACTCGCAGAGCTGGGATTTGCACCCAGGCCCCTGCGATGGATTGGTATAGTCTGGAAGCCTGGAACCGGGAGAGTCTTGCAGTGAAGAGTCAGGAGGGCGTAGGGAGTTGCTCTGAAAAGAACAGAATCCCCAGGAGGAAGCCTCTCCAAGAGTGGGACCCAGTTTGCTGGAGTCTCTCCCCGCGTACAGATGCATGGGCTTTGCTGACTTCCAGATCAGCTGAGGTCATCAGTTTCAGTTCTTCCTGATGGTTCACCAGTCTCCGTGGGCTTTTCAGTCTCTGGCTGAATCTTCCGGCAGCTAAATACACAGACAGAGCTCCCCTTCCAGCTGGGGAAAGGAGAGCTCTACATAGTAAGGTTGGGGTTCTGCCTGGACCCAGAGTCTCACGGGAAGAGAACACTGGTGACGGCCAAGATCCGTCACTCTTCCTCTTTGCTGGCTTCCAGACTTGGTTTCTGCTCGTCCGTGTATCTTGGCATATTGAATGGGAATGATGCCCTCCAGGGTCCTCCCACACCGATCAGCAAACTCTTGGTGCCTGTGGCCCATGGCAGAGCTTGGAGTCTTGTTTTTTAGAGAGGGAGATACTGGCTCTGGGACCACATGATTCACAGCGGGGAAGCATCCTTTACGGTGAGCGTCCATAAAATGGGGATCATAACAGAACCCACAATAGAACTGCATAAGGCAGGTAATAAGGGCTAAACGGTACCACCTAAGAAGGGCATCTAGCATGGTGCTTAGTACATAGTAGTCACTCAGTAAGCAATGAATGAAAATGCCTCCCCTTATAATTCCTGAAGGGACACTACTTTGTTATTTTGACTTCTCTGTATGACATTCTTTATGTTTTAAAAATGTTAAATGTTTATTTTTGAAAGAGAGAGACAGAGAGAGAGAGCGCAGAGGAGGGACAGAGGGAGAGGGAGATGCAGATTCTGAAGCAGGCTCTGGGTTCTGAGCTGTCAGCACAGAGCCTGATGTGGGGCTTGAACTCATGGAGTGCGAGATCATCATCTGAACCGAAGTTGGATGCTTAACTGACTGAGCCACCCAGGCCCCCCTGCTCTATGGTATTCTTGATTGAATGATATCAATGCTCTCCTCTACATGAATTGTGTTAATCATATGATTTACTCTGCTTAGCCTGGTAAAATGGTGTATTAACAATGATAGGTTTTCTTAGTTTGAGCTCTCCTTGCATTCCTGTGATACACCCTACTTTTTATTTATTATTTTATTTATTTTTTTAAATTTTATTTTTTAAAGTTATTTATTTTTGAGACAGAGAGAGACAGAGCCTGAATGGGGAGGGTCAGAGAGAAGGAGACACAGAATCTAAACAGGCTCCAGGCTCCGAGCTGTCAGCACAGAGCCTGATGCGGGCTCAAACTCACGGACCCCGAGAATCATGACCTGAGCCGAAGTCGGCCGCTTAACTGACTGAGCCACCCAGGTGCCCCTAAACCCAACTTTTTATTTATTTATTTATTTTATTTTATTTTTTTTTTATTTTATTTTAGTTTTTTTATTTTTGGGACAGGAGAGAGACAGAGCATGAACGGGGGAGGGGGCAGAGAGAGAGGGAGACACAGAATCGGAAACAGGCTCCAGGCTCTGAGCCATCAGCCCAGAGCCCGACGCGGGGCTCGAACTCACGGACCGCGAGATCGTGACCTGGCTGAAGTCGGACGCTTAACCGACTGCGCCACCCAGGCGCCCCTATTATTATTTAAAAAAAAAATTTTTTTTTTCAAACGTTATTTATTTTGGAACAGAGAGAGACAGAGCATGAATGGGGGAGGGGCAGAGAGAGAGGGAGACACAGAATCGGAAACAGGCTCCAGGCTCTGAGCCATCAGCCCAGAGCCTGACGCGGGGCTCGAACTCACGGACCGCGAGATCGTGACCTGGCTGAAGTCGGACGCTTAACCGACCGCGCCACCCAGGCGCCCCTAAACCCAACTTTTTAAAAAAAAGTTATTTATTTATTTTGAGAGAGACAGGGCACATGCATGCATGAGTGAGTGAATGGGAGAGGGGCAGAGAGAGAAGTAGAGAATCCCAAGCAGGCTCTGAGCCATCAGAGCAGAGCGCAGGGCGGGGCTCAAACTCACGACCATGAGATCATGACCTGAGCTGAAATCAAGAGTCGGGTGCTTAACCAACTGGGCCACCAGGCGCCCCATGGCTTTTTTCACTTATTATAAAGTCTAAGTAATATTCCACTGTATAGATATATCCCACATTTTCTTTTTTTTTTTTTTTTTTTTTTTCAAACGTTTATTTATTTTGGGGACAGAGAGAGACAGAGCATGACGGGCGAGGGGCAGAGAGAGAGGGAGACACAGAATCGGAAACAGGCTCCAGGCTCTGAGCCATCAGCCCAGAGCCCGACGCCGGGCTCGAACTCACGGACCGCGAGATCGTGACCTGGCCGAAGTCGACGCTTAACCGACTGCGCCACCCAGGCGCCCCTCCCACATTTTCTAAATCAAGAGGAAGTAGAAAGCCTGAACAGATCAGTAACAATAGGGAGATTGGTCAGTAATCAAAAACCTCTTAACAAAGAAAAGCCCGGGACGGGATGATTTCATTGGCTGAATTCTACCAAACATTCCAAGAACTAACACAAATCCTTCTTAAACTCTTCCTAAAGTGGACGAGGGAACACCCCCAAACTCATTTTATGAGGCCACCATCACCTGATACCAAAACCAAGAGATTGCAAGAAAAAAAAAAACTCGAGGTCAGTATTCCTGATGATCAAGGTGCAAAAGCCTCAATATGATCCTGGCAAGCTGCATTTATATTTTATTTTTTAAAAACCAGACCATCTATTATCTGTGACTAATTGTTGAAATCCTTAAGAAGAACCGATTGCTGCAATAGCTGCCCTCTTGGGTTTAGGGCGTTGGTTCCTTCACAGAATCCAGGCCTGACTCCACGGTACACAATTTTTACTTGCCTGGTTCGACTGGTCCTGGTGGTTTCTCGTCTTTTAGCCTTGGCACTCTTCTGCTCGGCAGAATAGTCACATTTGCCACAGGTTGATTTCTTTCTTTTTGCTTTTTTAATGTTTTTTTGTTTGTTTTTGAGGGAGAGCGAGAGAGATAGCACATGCGTGCATGTGTGCAAGTGGGGGAGGGGCAGAGAGAAAGAGAGAAGGGAGACAGAGAATCCTAAGCAGGCTCCAGACCCTGAGCTGTCAGCACAGAGCCCAACGTGGGGCTTGAACCTATGAACTGCGAGATCATGACCTGAGCCGAAGTCGGACACTTAACCGACTGAGCCACCTAGGCGCCCCTGGCACAGGTTGACTTCTGAAGGTGGCGGGCCTTAGGCGGTGGCACACATGTGTGTCTTATAGCAGTGCTTTCCAAATGATGATGTCCCCTTCATCATCTTGTTTCCGCAGCCAGACCAAAGAGGTAAACTGCATTTAGCAGTACATTAAGAGGACGATGTACCATGGCCAAGTGGGATTTATCCCTGGAATGCAAGGATAGTTCGGACACTAGGTAGGATTTAGACATCTACATTCATAAGTGAAATGGCATCTAATTTTCATTAGAAAATTGATCTCTGGTTTAGACTCAGGACCACACCAGTTTCATGTTATCTGGGAAGCTTTCTCTCCTTTCTTTCTCTCTCTCTCTCTCTCTGTCTCAAATTGTTTCTTGGCAGTTTGGTAAAATCCACTTAGAAAACCAAGAAACAGACCCCTAACTCTAAGGACACACTGATGGTTACCAGAGGGGAAGGGTGAATTAGGGGACAGGGATTAAGGAGGGCATTTGCTGTCATGAGCACCAGTTGATGTATGTCGGTGTTGAATCCCTGTATTGGACACCTGAAACTAATATTACACTGTATGTTAACTACCTGGAATTTAAATAAAAACTTAAAAGAAAAAAAGCACCGACATGGAATTTGGGGGCAATGGAGGTCTTGGTGACTCTTCAGCTTTCCTAATACTCATTCATTTATTTTAGCGCTCTATCTTGTTTTCATGTCTATTTCTACAACTTCATCTATTTCCCAAGTCATTGATGGTAACGGTCGAATAGGAGTTCATCTAGTCCATCTACGTGTATGTAACTTAGACACCAGCTGGAGGCCCTCCTGCCACAGAAAGTGTAGGTGAAACAGGAAACCGTCTTTCCATCATACTTAACAAAATGCAGTAGCAGAAAATCCAACTCAACGTGGCTTCAACCACACGAAGGACTTATCGGTTCCTGTCACTGAAGAAGTCTGGAGATTGGATGGACTTTGAGTGGAGCTTCGTGTCGGGTTTTGTGCTGACAGCCCGGAGCCCGGAGCCCGCTTTGGATTCTGGGTCTCCCTCTCTCTGCCCCTCCCCGCTCATACTCTGCCTCTCTCTCTCTCAAATAAATAAACATTTAAAAATAGTGTAAACAGAAATGTACCATATGATCCATCAATTTCCTAGGTATTCATATCTGAGAGAAAAGAAAACCTATGTCCAAGTAATGACTTACACAGAAACATCCATAGCAGCATTATTCACATAGTCAAACGTAGAAACAACACAATACCCAGGGAAGTAATAAAGGGATAAACAAGTATGAGCTATCCATGAAATGTTGAACAACAAAAAGGAATAAGTCACTCGTTAATGCGACAACATGGTGAGGCTTGGAACATGCTAAGAAAAAGAAGCTAGTCACAAAGACCGTGTATTATATGATTCCATCCCTATGAAATGTTCAGAAAAACACAAATCCATTAGGAGGGGGAGGAGATGAGGTGGGCACCTGGCTGGCTCAGTTGGTAGAGCATGTGACTCTTGATCTCATGAGTTGTGAGTTCAACACCCATGTTGGGTGTGGAGCCTAGTATAATGAAAGAGAAGAAAGACAGAAGAAAGAAAGAAAAGAAAGAAAGAAAGAAAGAAAGAAAGAAAAGAAAGAAAGAAAGAAGAAGAAAGAAAGGAAAAGAAAAGAAAAGGAAAAGAAGAAAAAGTAGAAATTGGGTAGATTAAGTCATTGCTTGGGGCCTAAAGTAAAAGTGGGAAAGACGGGGAGGCTGGGTGGCTCAGTCAGTTAAGCACCAGACTCTCCCTTTCAGCTCGGATCATGATCTCCCAGTTTTGTGAGTTCGAGCCCCGACTCGGGCTCTCCACTGACGGCTCAGAGGCTGGAGCCCTCCTTGGGATTCTGTGTGTGTGTGTCTCTCTCTGTCTGTCCCTCCCCGACTCATGCTCTGTCTCTCTCTCCCTCAAAATAAAAAAAAAAATTTTTTTTTAATTAAAAAAAAGAAAAGAATAAAGATGACAATAAATGACCATGAGGGATCTTACTGGGGTGATGAAACTATCCTAACACTCTAATTGTATTGATAGTTGCACAACTAAATAATTTTTAAAAAAATCACTGAGTTGTATGCTTCAAGCGGTTTATTGTATGTTAAAGGGGAGAAATGAGGAAGTGTTTGTTTCAGAAGCTCCCCATGTGACTCACCGGCCCAAGCTGTGGCTCGGGGAATGGCGTGTCCCGACTGGTCTGGGTCCCGGTTCTGGCAGGGGAAAGCCCATCCCTGGGATCGAGGCTGCGGTCCAGCCCCTGTAGCACACAGACTATGGACGGGATCACTGTCACTACCTAAATACAAAAACAAGGGTACATGAAGGAACTTGGCAACGGAAGATTGGTGGGGTCACCAGCAGGTATCGACGACACCCAGACTGAGCTGCTGAACACCGCGGCTCTGTCCCTGCATTGGTCCCATCCGTTACCCACATTCCTGTCTCCAGGCTCTGCCCAGGACAGAAAAAGGGAGGCACGGGTCATGAGAAGAAACCGCTTCTTGAAAATGTGGAGTCTCGGTTAGGGTCACTGACCGTTCTGGGGAGTTTGGGTTGGAGTGGTTTCCCGGGATGCAGGAATGAAGGTACCAACATTGAGGAAGTCCCAGGCAAGATGGGAGGGGCTGGCCACCCAATGACCTCACCAGGTAGATAGATAGAAGGCATGCCTTTTGTTTTTTTAAATAAAGTAACTATGGTTCTTTTTATTTTTCAAGTTTATTTATTTTGAGAGAGAGAGAGAGAGAGAGAGGGAATCCCAGGCAGGATCCTCATTGTCAGTACAGAGCTCAGTGCCATGAACCACGAGACCATGACTTGAGCCGAGTTCAAGAGTTGGACACTTAGCCCCGACTGAGCCACCCAGGCGCCCCAGAAATACGAAGCAGTCCTAGTGGGTTGGTGAATCCTGGCGTCAGGCTGCTAACAGCACAGAAAGACAACTGGTCATTGCGTGCCTCTCGTGAAAGTGTATTCAACACCTCTTTTGAAATTTTCTGTTTGTTTATTTATTTGCGTAATCTCCACACCCAACATGGGGCTCGAACTCATGACCCCAAGATCAAGGGTCACATGGTCTACCTACTGAGCCAGCCAGGTGCCCTGACAAATGCCATAGTTCTTCAACAAATAAGTTGGAAAGGGGAAAAAACAGAGGCAGAAGGGAACCTATAAAGGCACTTAATATCAACTAATTGCAATGCACGGGTCTCGTTTGGATGCTGATTTTAACAAATTAGGCAGAAAAATTTGAAATTGAAATTTGAACCTTAAACAGGATATTTGCATCTGAACAGGATATTAGAATTGTTGGGGCACCCGGGTGGTTCAGTCGGTTAAGCGTCCAACTTCGCTCAGGTCACGATCTCACTGCTTGTGAGTTCGAGCCCCGCGTCGGGCTCTGTGCTGAACTTCAGTCCTGCTACGGGAGTGGGCGCGTTGGCCTCATCTTCTTCAGAGTAATGGGTTCTTGCATCTGGCCACCCTCACTTCACGAAGGCCACCAGACGTGTTTTCTTTGGCTGCACTGTGTTTAATACTCTCAGATTAATTGCCAGCATTTAACATTGGGCACATGCGGCTAAAAAGTCCAGATTCCCAGCATCTTCCGAGAAACGGAGCTCTGTCAGCGTGGAAGCCACATTCCTGGACCGCGGTGACGGGGGAGCGGATGGGGGTGTGCTCTGTCTGGTTCTCCGTGCTCCCCACTGCTCCCCACTGCTCCCATTTAGCCCTAGGCCTGTGCTGTTTTTCTAATGCTCCTCCTGCTTTATTCGTTTCTATTGCCATCCTTCCTAAGGATTGACACCCCCCCACCCCAACCTCTGTCACCCCTCCCCCGGCTTGGCCCTGGGCTGGAGACCACGGATCTCTGTACATTTTTCCTAGGTGGCATTTCAGCGGCTGCTGGAACAGATTTTGCACAGTACACACATCTGGATCTGTGTGTAGACTCAGCCTTTTCTGTTCCACCCCACACCGTGGCCCCGAGATACCCCGGGCTAGCTTTGCCTACAGAATTCGCTTCTCTGTGGTGCCTTGCCTTTAAGAACTTGCCCCATTTTACAGATGGAGAAGCTCCAGGGGACACAAACACGGGGATGTGGTCCGAAGAAGAAACGCACTGGAAGCCTAGCGTGGTGTCCGAGCAGTTGCGGGCGTAGAGGGGTGTCCTCCGTGCAACGGAACATATTCAGCCACAAAAAGGAACCAGGTTCTGATACGTGCCACAACACGGATGGTCCTGGAAACGTTTTGCGAAGTGAAATAAACCAGTTACGAAAGGGCACATTTCGTACGACTCGTGCGAGGTGCGTAGAAGAGGCAAACTCAGAGAGACAGAAAGTCAAATAGAGTTACCAGATGCTGGGAGGGGCGGATGATGGCATGAGTACAGAGCTTCCGTTCGAGGGGATGAAAAATTTTGGAAATACGGATGATGGTTGCATAATACTGTGAATGTAAGTAATGCCACTGAACCGTTCCCTTAAAAAAGGCTTAAAATGGCACATTTGATTACTTATTTACGTTTTAAGCTTATTTATTTATTTGGGGAGAGAGAGCGAGAGAGAGGGAGAGAGAGTATCCCCATAGGCTTCACGCTCAGCGTGGAGCCCGACACGGGGCTCGATCGCACAAACCGTGAGATCATGCGTGGCCTGAGTCGAAATCAAGAGTTGGATGCTTAACCGACTGAGCCGCCCAGGCGCCCCAAGGAAGTAAAATTTTAAAAAAAGTTCTGTTGTCATCTAAGACACCAGGGAGAGGGCGGGTGACCCTTCCCTTCCAACTCTTGATATGTAATAACTCGTGCTCGTTCCTCACACGTTGGCTCACCTGTGGCTCCCTCTCCCTGGCACTCCCTGTCACATTCATGGCGCTCAGTGGCGTCGCACTGTGTCAGCCTTCAGGGTGATGATCGATTCATGTGTCTTCTGTAAGCATCGCGCATGAGCAAAAATCGTCCACGATGAGGAGGAAGGAGAGGGAGGAAGGGGAAGTAGGTACCATGTACATTTTCTATTGCTGCTGTAACAAATCACCACAAATTTACTGGCTTTAAACAACCAAATTTGGGGCACCCGGGTGGCTCAGTCAGTTAAGCATCGGACTCCTGATCTCGGCTCAGGTCATGATCTCACAGCTCGTGAGTTCAAGCTCCGCCTAGGGCTCTGTGGCTGACAGCACGGAGCCTGCTTGAGATTCTTTCTCTCCCTCTCTCTGCCCGCCCCGCCTTGTGTGTGCTTGCACCCTGTCTCTCAAAATAAATAAATGAACTTTAAAAAGAGAGCTTTTACTAAAAACAAATCACAAAAAAAACAGACAAATTCTTCTCTTACAACTCTGTAGGTCAGGAATCTAAAACGGGTCACCAGGGCTGTATTCTTTCTAAAAGGGTCCGGGGAAGAATCCATCCCCAAGGCTGTCCGAATGCCTTGATCCCGCATCATTCCAACATCTGCTATGGTCGTCACCTCTCCCCCCACTCGCGTCCCCCTGGCCCCTTCTGATGAGGACCCCTGGGATTGCGTTGGGGCCATCGGATAACGCATGACAAGCTCCCCACCTCAAGATTCTTAGCCCCATCTGCAAACTCATCTGCAAAGTCCCTCTTGCCGTGTAAGGTGAATATACCCGGGTTCTGGAGGATTAGGGTGTGGATGTCCTCTGAGGGTTCTTCTGCAACCTACCGCTCCCTGTGCCCAAATTTCGGTTTATAACCATTTACGCAGAAGGTTCCAAGATAAGAAATAATCTCTTCTGCCTTCCAGTGGCTGCTAATCCTGCTGGGGAGACGGAATATTTCCTGTGTCACAGAGAGAGTCCGCAAAGCCCCAGGCAGTGCGGTCAGTGCTGTCGTGCTGTGGCGGGTACGCTGAGGAGATTAAGGTCATGCAGGGACCCGTTCTTTCTCTCGATATCTCCTCTGCTCTGAGCTGCAGCTACAGCCCTGAAACGCTGTGCTCCCCACCCCAAGCTGGGGCCCACCTCCCGGAACCCGGGTCTCGTGACGCTGTCCCCTGGCGGTATGTGACACAGCCTCCCTTCCTTCTCATAGGAAGAGAAAGACTAGAAGTTGGGCAAGACTTGGGCGTTGGGGAAAGGCGGGATGGCATCTCCTACTAGGTCCGCAGACTCCTTGCTTTCTACTTGCATTGATTGCAATGGTCTGAATGTTCCCATCCCTCCCCAAATCCCCGTGGTGAAATCCTGATCCTCAAACGGGACGGTAATAGGCGGCGGGGTCTTTGGGAGGTCCTTAAGCCTTGAGGGTGAGTCCTTGGGAATGGGATGAGCCCTTTGCAACGAGAGGCTTCAGAGAGCGCCCTTCTTCCGCCACGGGAGAAGATATAAAGAGTCTGCAATCCAGAGAAGGGCCCTCACCTGAACACCTTGCACCCTGCTCTCAGACTTCCAGCTTCCAGAGCCGTGAGCGACAGACTCCTGCTGTTTACAAGATGCCTGGTCTGTGGTATTTCATTAGAGCAGCCCGCACGGACCGAGACACTGAGGCTTTGTTCGTTTGGACTCCGGGGACAAGGTTCTCAGTGTTCCGCTGACGTAGAGTCCTGAAGGTAAGTTGATGGTAAAATGGGGTGTGGTAAGGGTGAGGGCCTGTCCTCCTCCTCTCGCTTCGCAGAGCCCTGGAGAATTGTATCCCTTAGAGAATGGGGCAGGACGTGGGGCAACCTGGGTGGTTCAGTCGGTTGAGTGTCCGACTCTTGATTTCAGCTCAGGTCGTGATCTCACGCTTGTGAGCCTGAGCCCCGAGTATGGGCTCTGCGCTGGCAGTCGGAGGAGGCTGCTTGGGATTCTCTCTCTCCCTCTCGCTACCCCTCCCCCGCTTGTGCTCATGAGCGGTCTTTCTTTCAAAATAAATAATCAACTTAAAAAAAAAAAAAGAGGGACACCTGGGTGGCTCAGTGGGGTTGAGCGTTTGACTAGGCCCAGGTCATGATCTCACCGTTCGTGAGTTCCAGTCCTCCGTCAGGCTGACTGCCGTCAGCACAGAGCCCGCTTTAGCTCCCCTGTTCCCCTCGCTCTCTCAAAAAGAAATAAAACATTAAAAAAAAGGAAAGAGAAAACGGCACGACAGTCCAAAGTACGGGAAATCAGCTACTACATTATACACTGTGTGAGCGGCTCCGTGAAAGCAAGAACATTGCAGATCCAGACAGTAAAAACCCGCTGCCAACAGCAATAAAGACAGGCTGTGAGCAATTTAATTGAATTATCTGGAAGGGAGACCGCCCACCGTGCGTCCAGTTTCCAGGTAACTGACTCTGGGTCTGGCCCGTGGCCGGAATGCGCTGGGTAGTTCACGGGTGGGTAGTTACTTTTGCAACCGTATCTGTCCTGGGGCCTGGTTCACGCAGCTCTACTTGCCCAGACTAAAATTGTGACATGTGTGACTCAGTAAGGATTACTCGATGCGTGTCAGCTGTGTGACAGATATGGCAGCCCTAAAACGTATTTACACATTGAATCTTTCCTTTAAAAATAGCTTTATCAAGGGGCGCCTGGGTGGCTCTGTCAGTTAAGTGTTTGACTTTGGCTCGGGTCATGATCTCGCGTTCGTGAGTTCGAACCCCATGTCGGGCTCTGTGCTGACAGCTCGGAGCCTGAAGCCTGCTTCAGATTCTGTGGTCCCACCCCCCCCCCCACCTCCGCTCCTCCCCCACTCAAGCTCTGTCTCTCAAAAAATAAATAAATGCTAATAAATAAATAAATAAATAAATAAAAATAGCTTATTGACGGGTGCCTGGGTAGGCTCAGTCGGCTGAACGTCTAACTTCCACGTAGGTCATGATCTTACAGTTTGTGGGTTCAAAACTGCGGGTTGGGCTCTCTGCTTTCAGCCCAGAGTTCGAGTCATATCCTCAGTCCCTATCTCTCTACCCATCCCGTGCTTTGCACTCTCTCTTTCTTAAAAACTAAACGTTAAAACAAAACAAAACAAAAACTTCCTAGCTGGCTCAGTTGGAGCATGTGACTCTTGATCTCGGGGTTGTGGTTTGAGCCCCATGTTGCATGTAGAGATTCTTTAGCAATAAAATCTTAAAAAAGCAAAAATAAAAATAGCTTGATTGAGGTAAAGTTCATGCAGCCTACAATTCACACCATTTAAAGTAATTCTTTTTAAAAAAATTTTTAACGTTTATTTATTTTGAGAGACAGAAAGAGACAGAGCACTAGCAGGGGAGGGGCAGACAGAGAGGGAGACCCAGAAATCCGAAGCAGGCTCCAGGCTCCCACCTGTCAGCACAGAGCCTGTCGCGGGGCTCGGACTCCTGAACCAGTGAGATCACGACCTGAGGCAAAAGTTGCATGTTTAACCGAATGAGTCACCCCAGGTGCCCCCACCTGTTTAAAGTAAAGAATTCAATTTTGGGGGCATATTCAGAATTGAGCCAGCATTACCTCGATCAATTTTAGAACATTTTCTTAATCCCCTAAAAGAACTCCAAACTTCTTAGCAGTCACTCGTCATTTCCTTTTCGTACCCACTCCCCCGGCCCTGGCAATAACTAATTTATTTTCTGTCACCATGGGTTTCCAGTTCTGGACCCTTCATATACATGGAATCGTATAATATGTGGTCTTGAATAATGTTCCTTTGTATGGATATACCACATTCTGTACATCCACGCATCGGTGGATGAACGTTTGCGTTCTTTCCCCTTTTTGGCGACGCGCAGAGAGTAATGTGGGTGTAGAGAGTAAAGTTGCTATGAATATTATGGGCAAGGTTTTGCATGAATGAATATTTTCAGTGCTCTTGGGGCCACGCCTACTCGTAGAATTGCTAGGTCATATGGTGACTCTGGGTTGAACTTTGTGAAGAACTGTTCTCGTCTTTCAAAGCCGCTGTACCCTTGAGCGCTCTTACCAGCAGTGTATGAGGCTTGAATTTCTCCATATCCTCCCCAGCACTTGCCATTGTCCATTTTGTGGTTGTGGTGAGGGTGATTTGATTGTCTGTATGGCCATGCCAGTGGATCTGAAGAGGTATCTCATCGTGGTTTTGATTTGCATTTCCCCGACGTAACCCCCTTAACAGTGTCGAGCATTTTTCATGCGCTTATTGGCCACTTGCATACTTTTCTTAGAGAAATGTCTATTCAGATCCTTTGCCCGTTTGTCACTGGGTGCATTTAATCCTTTTTTCTTTTTTAATGTTTATTTACTTTTGAGAGAGACGGAGTATGAACAGGGGAGGGGCAGAGAGTGAGGGAGACAGAATCCGAGCTGAGCTGTCAGCACAGAGCCCGAGGCAGGGCGCGAACCCACGAACCACGAGATCGTGACCTGAGCCGAAGTCGGACGCTTAACCGCCCGAGCCACCCGGGCGTCCCGGGTGCATTTAATCTTGAATAGTCTCCATAACAATTACACATTGGAACCACTATTGATTTGTGGTTCACAGTGGACACTCTGAAGCTGATGGCCTGGATTAGGATCCCAGCTTGGCCACTTAATAGTACATGACATCGGCCATTCATCTGGACCTCAGTGTGTCAGACACAATGGGGATAGAAACATTAGCTAATTCACAGGGTTGTCATAAGGATCGAAAAAGGCCAGGGTGCCTTGGTGGCCCCGTTGGCTAAGTGACACTTGATCTCGGCTCAGGTCGTGATCCCACAGTTGTGAGATTGAGCTACACATCGGGATCTATGCTGCGTGCAGACTCTGCTTGAGATTCTCTCTCTCTCATTCCCCCCGACCCGTCCCCAACTTGTGTAGCATGCTCTCTCTCTCTCAAACAAACAAACAAACAAAACCACAAAACACAAAAAAACACTGCGTGTCAAAGGTTTAGTAAGGACTCGAATGTTACCTGCAATGGTAAGGCCATCAACACTCACTAAGCTTTTCCTATTTTATTATGTGCACGTAGGTGATCTTATTTAATGTACACGGCAATCTTGCAAAATAGGTCTCATCGCCTCCATTTTACAAGGGACAAAACTGAAAGCTGCTGGAGGCGAAGGAAGGTGTGCAGGGCTCCATCCTTGGTAAGATGCAGGGCAGAGATGCCCCTTGGGTAACTCTGGAGACCCTCTGGAAGTGTTAATCTTGGAAGGTTTTCAGCCGGAATGGGCACGTCCTCTGGCGGCTTCTGCTATTCAAGTGCAGCTGTAATTAAGCAAATGCCATCAGAAAGGAACTGGAGAAGAACCCAGTAATGAAATCGTTAACGGCTTATTCAGGCAGAGAAAAGCCACTGCAACCCCGAGAAGAATGGGTTCATCTCGCTCCCCGGGCAGGCTTCTGAGTCATGGAATTTTGCACAAAGTCCTGGCGAGCTTGCCTCGTTTGGCAAAGGCCTCTGAGAACTTCACGGAGCTAATTGGAGAAGTGAAAGCCAAGGGTCCCGCTTTGCCCCCTCTTCTGGAATCACTATTTACGATTTCCCTGTAGTTCCCCTTGGCGACATTGGGTGTCACCTCTGAGTTGTCTGAAGGCCACTCGTCCCCCGGACATTGACAAAGTGCATTGTTTGCCCAGAGTTTCTGTCTCTGTAGGATCCAATATGGAGGTATCCATCACCGGTACTCATGCCCCCAAGACAGCATGGCTAAGCTGGTTTTTATTTGTGGGGCCAAAGCACTGTCCTGGACGAAGTCTGCCTGCAGCTGGATAAGCTTTGAGTTTGAAAACAGGCTCCACAGTCATGACTTTGCAATTGGTTTTTCTTCCATTCATGGGAGAGTGATGAGAGATGGTTTAGGCAAAGCCCCGGTAGCTCAGAACCCTTTACTTCCAGAGTTCTCTACTTCCCAGAAAAGCTCGTCTGCTCACACGGCTGTGTCTGTGCGGCACGGTGAGCAACCGCGAGCAACTTGGGGACAGGAACTCTCTCCCTGTCTCTGTTTCTCCTTTCCTTCGTGCCTTCCACTCCATACACGTTTGCTGAATCTGTGTTATGTGCCAAACACTGGGGCAAAACAGCCAAGTTCTCTTTCTCCATGGAACTGACCTTCTAATTTCTTAATTATCTGTATGTTCACAGCACCTAGGACATAGTAGGCGCTTAATAACTGCTTTGGTGGCTTGGTGCATACACTGCTCTTCCAGGTTTTTTCCTATGCATGGACTAACACATATACATGATATTTAAATTTTAGATGGAGAGAAGATCACGCCTTAATGGTATCCTGTGACTCCCCCCCTCCCCCCCACTTAATAGTGTATTTTGGCCATCTTTCTATGTTAGAACATAAACATTGACTTCAGGGGCACCTGAGTGGCTCAGTTGGTTAAGCATCCAACTTTGGATCAAGTCACGCTCTCATGGTTTGAGAGTTTGAGTCCCGTGTCGGGCTCTGTGCTGACAGCTTGGAGCCTGGAGCCTGCTTCAGATTCTGTGTCTCCTTCTCTTCCCCTCCCCAGCTCCTACTCTGTCTCTCTCTTTCTCTTTCAAAAATGAATAAACATGAAAAAAAATTTTTGTTAATTCGACTTCAGTGTTTACATGCCCCCAACTGCTATTCGGGGTCTTTCTGCCCCTTGGAATCTAGAAAAGACTGGCTTGAATCTATTCCCTGTAGATTCTCAGGGTCAGGTTAGGATTGCTCGTGTTCTCATGGTCATTTGTGGTGTCTTTCCATGCTTCTGCTGTGTATTCCATACAATATATTGAACCAGTTTCCTACTGATGGACATTTAGGTTGTTTCCAGTCTTTTGCTATTATAACACTGCTGTGCTGAATAACCTTGTTCATCCTTTGTTTTATGCACATTGAATAAATTGCTAGAAGTGGCATTGCTAGGTCAGTTTAGCAATAGATGCTGCTGTAGACACAGATACTGCAGTATGTATGGATGCTGCTAAATTCTCTCCACAGTGCTTGTACTAATTTTCATTCCTGATAAGATGTGCTAGCAAATTATGATCTTTGCTTACGGTCGCATACTGTGAGTCTGGAGTTCTTTCTTGTCCAGCAAGAGAGCCGATGCAGAATTGAATACCAGAGAGGCTAATGCCCAGGAGGAGACAAGAGCCCCGAACAGGGGTTTCGTCTCCGTATTTATTGAGCTCACAGGATGTTACCTGTGTGGTGAATGTGAGGAAACCAAGATCTTACACACATGAACCTGGAGAAAACAATCAGACAGTAATCATTAACTTGTATGTGTAAGAAACAAAGGGTCTGGGGGGGGCCAGTGGGGTTTGTGATCAAAGCACGATCGTATGTTGGCATCAGGTGGAAAGTAATTTCTTGCAGGTGATACAACAAGTTACTCACGATCCCATTACACTATCTCACTAGGTAACCTCGCGTGCTTTTCGCACTGTGGTTGGCGGCATGGGGGTGGCCTTCCACCCTAAGCTTCTTTCTAACCCACTTATGTAAGTAGAACTTATTCCCCACAGCCTACCTGTGCAAATACACACATAAACTCACACCTTGTTTTTTCATATCCTTTGCCCTTTTTTTTTTATGAGTTGTTGATCTCGAAGAAGCTTTTATACGTTTAGGGGAATTATCCCTTTGTGATTTGAAATGCAAATATCTTTTCTCAGCTTATTATTTGTTTTCCTTTTTTTTTTTTAAATTTTTTTTTCAACGTTTATTTATTTTGGGACAGAGAGAGACAGAGCATGAACGGGGGAGGGGCAGAGAGAGAGGGAGACACAGAATCGGAAACAGGCTCCAGGCTCTGAGCCATCAGCCCAGAGCCCGACGCGGGGCTCGCACTCACGGACCGCGAGATCGTGACCTGGCTGAAGTCGGACGCTTAACCGACTGCGCCACCCAGGCGCCCCTTCCTTTTTTTTTTTAATGTTAATTTATTTTTGAGAAAGAGAGAGCACGTGAGCGAGGGAGGGACAGAGAGAGAGGGAGACAGAGGATCGGAAACAGGTTCCAGGCTCTAGGCTCTCAGCTCCAGCCCACGAGCCCTGAGATCATGATCTGAGCTGAAGTCAGATGCTTAACCGAATGAGCCACCCTGGCACCTTTATTGTTTGTTTTCACATCCTTTTTTTAACCAGCTGGCTAGTATTCCATTAAATGGCCCTACTGTAATTGTAAGCAGTCTCTCATTTCTAGACATTTTGGTTATTTCCAACCTTTTGCTATTATAAACATTTCATTTATTTTTTTTAACTAAACTCTGTACCCAATGTGGGGCTCTGAGGCACGACCCTGTGATCAAGAGTGACATGCCTTACCTACTGAGCGCAACTTTTTGCTGTTAGAAACTGCACAGCTCTTTCCACCACTCTGCATTGCATCTCTAAATCTAGGCTAAATTCCTAAAAGTGCAATTGCTTGGTTACAGAATGCTTAAAAAGCCTTTGATGTGTATTGGGCTTTGGATATTATACTTCTTTCTTTCTTTCTTTCTTTTCTTTCTTTCTTCTTTCTTTCTTTCTTTGTGTTAAATTTTAAAACAGCAAATGTTCATTGGTTTACAAGAAAATCCCCCACGTGCTCGCCATTCACCCAGACGGGCTGGTCTAATCTGTTCCCCCACTCGCTTCAGCTTCTTTCTCGTTGGATCAAAGCAAATCGTTCCACGCATCAAGATGGAAGGATTTAGAGAGAAGCTATCTTTGGATGAGAAACTCCCCGCCTCCCCTCCCGGTTCTTTCAGAGAGTGGCAAGGGAAAGTTACCCATTACCCAACGCTGCTGTTTGGAAACCTTCCACGGTGGAGGGGGGGGGGGAGATGCAAGGGGGTGACTGTGCATTCCCACCCCAAGGGCCCCTTCTGCGAAGCCCCACTCTTCTTTTGCAGACAGGAAAGAGCGATTGCCCACGTGGATGACTCAGCCAGCCCCGGGCCACTTTGGTCCAGTACAGAAGCCCCAGGGACCCAAAAGCTTTGCCTCGACCATCCGTTTTCACTTAGTTTTGATTCATCCGGTCCCAGAGGCCGGCAGGAAATTGCTGGCAGTGTTGTCAGTCACGTAGGAGACTTTGCTCTGCCCCCTGCCATTTGGATATTGCTTCCTTGAACGATACCCCATGCCATCTCATCTGGATGTGCACTGACATCTGGCCGGTGGGGGGCTCTGTCTATGTCATGGCTGAGCCGCTAAGACCCAGGGAGGGAACAGTCTCCCAGCCTTGCCAGCCAGAGAACCAGGGTTCGAGCCTGGCTCTGCAGGCTCTTTCCATTAACCTATATCTCGTCTCCAAAACGGCTCCTCCCTGTGGAGCTGCTCCCAGTAGCCACCTGGATGGGAAACAATGTCAAATACAGTCTTCGGGAGGGTGAATAAATGACCGAGTGACAGCACCTCCTACTGGGTTGCACAGGGGGCCTCCTCCCTGGACTTTCCAGGCTGGTTTTTGAAAATTCTGCTTGCTCTGGACAAGTTCCCAGTCTCCATCCTTGGGTGGCTTCCCCGCAGGGGTACCGGGTGCCGAGGGGTGCAGGGCAGGCACGTGGCCAGCCAGGTCCTCAGGAGGGCTTCACGGCCACCCCTGCCTCCTCGTCTACACAGCACCGATTATTGCCAAAGTGGCTGCCGGTCCTTAGGATTTGGGAAGCAGAGAATCCTCAAGACTGCAGCATTATCCAGAGTTTTTCTTTTTCTTTTTTTCTTTTTTTTTTTTTTCCAGCCTGGAGATTGCTGCAGCTGTCTGCCTGGAAACGTGAGCCACAGCCTGACTGTCTCTACATGAGTAACATGAGCCCAGACTCCGACCCTGGGCAAGCCACCGTGGCACCGGGGCCTTACCACTGAAGCCTCCCGTACCCTGTAGACGAGCATTTAATTATTCTTGTTTTACTCAACAACAGTAGGAGGCTCTCCGAAAGAGTAAGCGGGGCGCCTGGGTGGCTCAGTCAGTTAAGCACCCAACTTTGACTCAGGTCATGATCTCCTGATCCGTGAGTTTGAGCCCCGCGTTGGGCTCTGTGCTGATGGCTCGGAGCCTGGAGCCCGCTTCGGATTCTGTGTGTCCCTCTCTGCCCCGCCCCCACTCACACTCTGTTTCTGTCTGTCTGTCTGTCTGTCTCTCTCTCTGTGTCAAAAAACAAACATTAAAAGAAAAAAAAAAGAAAGGAAGAGTAAGCAACTCCCTGAAAGTTACAGGATGAGCAAGTCTTGAACTGGGATTTTGAACCCAGGTCCTTAAGCTGGAATTCTGACCCCAGGCGCTTTGTCTTACCTATAGATTTGTGGTTTTTTTTAGAACGAATAAATCAGATAGAGGTCATAGTAGAGACGCCACCTGATAAAACCTACCTCTGTGGCTCAGCCTGGGGAACTCAAGAGAACTAATGTCAGGTAAGAGGTAACATGAATACTGGCCAATGACACTTTTCCAGGTAGAGGTGGGGTTCAGGCACTGGAGTCTTCTGGTGGGAAGTCTGTGAGCAATGACTTCTGGCTTCTTTGGGGTCTTATCTAGAGATGAGAGGGCTGGATCTCCACTGGGGGATTTTCTAGCTCAGTGACGGGCAGTGTTGGGGCCTTTGGGAGGTTTTCACATCACAATTAACAGAGCGCCTTGTGCATTCGTGCAAAGTGGAGTACTTAGCCCAAGTGGAGGTACTGGGGCTGGTGTCTTCTCTGCCCACATCACCAGGACTCCCAGGCACCAGGGAGCTATGGGATGCCAACGTGGTAGAAAAGAATGTATCCTGCTGAATATTACATGTGAGATAACAACCAAAGACAGGATTTCATTGTTCCCACTGCAGGGGTGCAGAATATATCACCCCAAAATGTGCCACTTTGACAAATCGATTATTATCATTTTTTTAATTTTCTAAAATTCATTTTGAGAGAGACGGAGACAGCGTGAGTGGGGGGAGGGGCAGACAGAGGAGGAGAGAGAGAATCCCAGCAGGCTCTGTGTTGACAGTGCAGCTCGAACTCATGAAACCATGAGATCGTGACCTGAGCCGAAACCAAGAGTCGGATGCTTACCCGACTGAGCCACCCAGGCGCTCCAGCATATTCATTATTTTTAATTAAAGTTACTTGAGAAATAATCAGTGCAAGAAGAACAGTCTGATTATCCTGTTTCCCCATGGAAATAGGAGAAAAATCTCCCATGTGAGAGTTGCCCTCCCTGTACCAGGAGGGGAGAAGGCATCATTACCAGAGACAGGGAATTTAGGGCCAAGGAGGCTGTATAAGAAAGCTTTGTTAATTCTTCACCATTTACCCTCTGTAGCACGTAGCCCTGTGCCTTGTCAATTCTTCACAAATGTATTGTCTCTTTGTCTAAAAGGTATAAACCTTTCCTGCTCTGTTCCCTTCTTGGGAGGCTCACACCTTTGCGGGGCTTCCATATGGACATATGTCATTAAACTAGTTTTTCTCCCGTTCATCTGTCTTTTATTATAGGAGGTCTCAGCCAGGAACCTAGGAGAGCAGAGGGAAAGTGATTTTTTTCCTCCCCTACACCACTTAGCCCCGTTCGCTAAAACGCATGATGGAGAGATTTCCAAATGTGAGCTTTGACATGTGTCAGGGCTCAGTCATTATTTTGCACTGATCTCCCCTCCCCCGACTCCAGCCCCTTAAGTGAGTTTGTGACATCACCCTTCGTCTGGGCTGTCACACGAAAAACAGGCTCCTCGTCACTCTCCCACACTCCCCACAGTCAAGCGTTCATCACTGACTTTGCTCACTGATTCTCTCTCTCCATCATTTTGAAACTTGCAGCAAACCCTGCAAACACATCTCACATCTTTTGACTCTTCTGCATGTCTGTTTACACCGTCCTGACTTCTCTTACTTGGGGGGCGACTGTCCCGTTCGCTGTCTGTGGTTTCCCTCTTTCTCCACTGCAGTCTATTCTCACGACACAGGCAGAATGAGCTTTTAAAACTCAACCCAGATCTTCTCACTGTTCTGATTAAAATCCTTCAATGGCTGTCTTCCCGCTGTGTCAATGTAGGAAAAATGCAAACTCCTGCCCTTGGCTTCCCAGATCCTCAGGAAACTGGTCCCTGCCTGCCCACCTGTCTTGGCTGCGCTTTGTTGCAGGCATGCTGGCTTTCTTTCAGCTCCCATGATTAGCACCGTCTAGCCAGCCCCAGGTCATTTGCACTTGTAGCTTCCTCAGCTATACCACTTATAAGCCTGGTCCTTCTCATCCTTCAGGACCAGTCACTCAGAGCTGCTGAAGTGACAGTCGCTGAAGTGACAGTCGCTCAGAGCAGGCTTCCCTTTAATCGCTATCATCTAAGCAGGTCTCCTCTCCACCCCCCCACCCCTTTTTAAATGATACACTTGCGTTCATTTTCCCCCTATAATTTACCCCCGGGTTAAATTATGTTGTCCAAAAAGGTATGTCTGAGTCGTAACCAATGCGACCTGTGAAAAGCAGCCTTATTTGGAAATAGGGTCTTTCCAGATAGAATCAAGTTAAAATGAGGTCATACTGGATCAAGGTGGGCACTAATCCATTGGCTAGTGTCCTTATGAGAAGAGACAGACAGACACGAGGACACCATGTGACGATAGGAGCAGAGACTGGAGTGATGCGTCTACAAACCAAGGAGGGCCAAGCATTGCTGGCAGCCGCCACAAGCTCGAAGAGACAAGGGATGGTTCTCTTCTAGAGCCTTTAGAAGGAGCATGACCCTGCAGACACTTGACTGCTGACTTCTGGCCTCTGGAGCTGCGAGAACATCAATTTCTGTGGTTTGAAGCCACCAAGTTGTGGTGATTTGTTACCTAGGAAACTAATTGGTGGCAATTTTATTTTGTTTGCTTATTTGCTTATGATTTTTCTTCCACTCGACAAGAAGTTTCTGTCTTTGTTCTGTTGCGTATCCCTAGCTGTGTGTCTAACACAGAGTAAGTGCCCACCGTGTAGTTTCGGATGAATCGATTTCCTCCCATAGTCAGCCACAGCATCGTACCAACTTGAGCTTGTCGTTTGTTCATCGCTCTGGATTTCGGCGATTGCTTCTGCTCTGGCTCATCATCTCTCTCTCAATTATTGCAAGAACCTTCCATGCTTTCTCCTTGCTGCTTCACCTTTCATCCTCTTTTACTCTTGACAATTTTTTTAACGTTTATTTATTTTGAGACGGAGAGAGCTAGCGTGAGTGGGGGAGGGGCAGAGAGAGGGAGAGAAAGAATCCCAAGCTAAGATTCTCACCCTTTTTTAACACAAATTTGGGGGTGTCTGGGTGGTTCAGGTAAACGTCTGACTCTTGATTTTGGCTCAGGTCGTGCTATTACCGTTTGGGAGATCCAGCCCTGTGTCGAGCTCTGTGCTGACAGCACGGAGCCTGCTTGGAATTTCTCTCTCAACCTCTCTCTCGAAATAAATAAAGAAACATTAAAAAAAAAAACTATAAATATCTCACTTTTCTTTAAAAAAAATTTTTTTAAATGTTCAGTTTTGAGAGAGAGAGAGAGAAAGACAGAGCGTCAGGAATAGGGGAGGGACAGAAAGAGAGGGAGATACAGAATGCGAAGCAGGCTCCAGGCTCTGAGCTATCACCCAGGGCCCAGTGTGGGGGGTCCAACCCACAAACTGCAGGATCATGACCTCAGCTGAAGTCGGATGCCCAGCCACCTGAGCCACCCAGGTGACCCTGATCTCAGTTTTCTGCTTTAAACTCTGTTCTTTCCCTATCATCCTACGCTAGCTATTGGACCTCCGGCATGCTCCATAAACTCTGAGCCTCAGCCTTAGTCTTCCCATCTGTGGAATAGGAGTGACAATGACATCTACCAGACCAGGTTGATATGCACACGAACTGAGAATCATTGCAAAGCGTGGAACGCAGTGCCCTGCACGTCACAAGAGCCCTCGATTAATTTCAGCATTTGTTTTGGACTGAGGCTAGAGGCCCACGGCTATATAAAATGAGTCCTTTGTTAAGATGGAAAAAAGCAGTTGAAAAATCACATGTTCAAGGCTGGCTTGCCCAACGACTGTTCAAAAATAATGAAGAAGCAGTTTGCCTAGCATTTGGCCCGTTGAAGTTTGGAGAAGAAGTTTGAGAGCGTGAGTCTGCATATCATTATACCAACACACAGAGACAGTAAGTGAAAAACTTAAAATAGGCTCACATGTATATTAAAATCATATCATTTGTACCATAGGCATAGTCATAAATATAGAAATAAAGGGATTCATCTTAATCATGACTCAGAATTGATGTTCTTCATCTATGAAAACCTCTTAATCAGGAAATTTCAAAAAAAAATGTTTAAAATGCATGGTAACACATTTCAGAGCAATTCCAAAATCTAATGTGTGCAAATTATTCATATATTCATAATTTATTATAGCACATCAGATTTGGGGAATCAAGTGCAGGGTAAAGAGAATACCCATTAGCTGCTAAAAAAAAGTCCATAAGTGAAATGAATTTAAGTACTCTAACTTCCTTCCTCTTGAGTCAGAACTCTCGCCCAAGCACTAGCCATTTAATAAGATTGGAATTTCTCCTTGATTTGAAAGGCAAGGTGAGAACTTTTCTTATTCATTTATTTATTATTATTTTTAAGTTTATTTATTTTGAGAGAAAAAAAAGAGAGAAAGAGAGAACAAGCAAGGGAGGGGCAGAGAGAAGATGAGACAGAATCTCAAGCAGGTTCCGTGCCATCAGCACAGACCCTGATGTGGGGCTCGAACTCACAGACTGTGAGCTCATCGCCTGAGCCGAGATCAAGGGTCAGATGCTTAACTGACTGCCACCCAGGGGCCCCAGAACTTTTTTTTCTTAAAAAAGCTTCCTTTCAAGAAATCAGGCTTTCTGTAGAATTGAACTGAACTGATGTGGTCAGCTGCTTTTCAGAAGCTGCTTTTGTTTGATTTGGGAAATTATTGTTGTTTTTTTAAAGTTTATTTATTTATTTTTGAGAGAGAGAGAGAGAGAGAGAGAGAGACAGAGAGAGAACGCGTGCTCATGCGCTGGGGAGGGGCAGAGGGAGAGGGAGAATCTTAAACAGTGGAGTTCAATCCCAACATGGAGTTCAATCCCACAACCCTGAGCTCATTACCTGAGCCAAAATCAAGAGTCCGATGCTCACCCAGGTTTCCCAAGGTAGTGTGTGATTTCTAATTTGCGTCCTTTAAAATTCTAAGTTGTACATGCTCATAGTTTAAAAACCAAATCATCATCAGGGGCGACTGGGTGGCTCCGTCAGCTAAGCATCCAACTTTGGCTCGGGTCATGATCTCGCGGTCTGTGAGTTTGAGCCCCGCGTCGGGCTCTGGGCTGACAGCTCAGAGCCTGGAGCCTGCTTCGGATTCTGTGTCTCCCTCTCTCTCTGCCCCTCCCCCATTTGTGCTGTGTCTCTCTCTTTCTCTCAAAGATAAATAAAAGATAAAAAAAATAATACAAAAATGAAAACCAAATCATCATCCAAGACTGTTTATTGAGTCCTTACTTAGTGTCAGGTACCGAGCTACAACAGTGTCCCAAGTCAACAGTTTCCGTGGGTGCCTCCTTTCCCTCTGGGGGGACCACGCCCAGCTGACAGTCCCCACGGTGGTGTCTTAAATATAATCTCACTTAATCTTCCCACTGACCCAGGTGCTAGGTGCTATCTTTAGTGTTTGTCTCTGACAAGTTAGAGAAATTTGACCGAAGCCCCGTGACCGGTAACGGGCAACTTGGCGGAATCTCAATCAGGCGGTCTGGCTCCAGGGCAGGGAGACTCCACGCAGGAATGTTTGCTGTGGTTTGAAGTGGCTCCTGCGTTCAACTGAGAGCAAAGCTCGGGACGAAAAGAAATGAGTTAGAAGGTGAAGCGAACAAGCATGATGCAACTTTGCATTCTGTGTCCCGTGACACCTTGAATCATGCCAGAGTGTCGCCCTTCACACTTCATCGCAAGTATCGGTTCTGCGGCTGCCGGTGCCCCGGAGAGGAAGCTTCATGGAAGAGGGTTGTGATAAAATAGCCATGCATACCGTATCACAGGACGCAGCCGCTGCTTGGGGAACGTCGCCCGCCTCCGGGGGGTGGAGGTCAGGGAATCCACTAAACGCTCTACGATGCCCAGGGCAGCCCCTCAAACAGAATGATCTGGCCCCAGATTTCAGTAGTACAGAGGGTGAGAAACTGCTTTAGGATAAACATCCAGAAATGGGATGGCTGTGTTGTATGGTAAGCGTGTGTTTTAGTTTTTTAAAAAGGTTTTATTTTTATCTTGTCTTACTTTAGAGAGAGAGAGCGAGCACGCGAGAGCAAGGGAGAGGGGCAGAAGGAGAGGCGGAGAGAATCTTAAGCAGACTCCACGCTCAGCACGGAGCCCGACGCAGGGCTCAATCCCGCGAGCCTGGTATCATGACCCGAACCGAAATCAAGGGTCAGACATTCAACCAACTGAGCCACCCAGGCACCCCAGTTGTTATTATTATTATTTTTTTAAGTAATCTCTGCGCCCAGCGTGGGTCTCCAGCTTACAACCCCGAGATCAAGAGTCCGATGCTCTACCTACTGGGACAGTTCAGGTGCCCTGGGTTTGATTTTATAAGGAAGTACCACAGTGTTTTTCCGGAATGGCTGCACAGTTTTGCATTCCCACTTGCAACGTAGAAGAGGTTTGTTGATGTAAGTCGCTCACCAGGGCTTGGTATCGCTGATATCTATATCTGTATCTATATCTATACCCCTTTATCTTTAGCCATTCTAATATGTTTGTAATGATAGCTCACTGTGCTTTTAATTTGCATTGCCCTAATGGCTCAGGATACCAAGTATCTTTCCATGTACTTATTGGCTTCTTCACTTAGGTGAAGTGTCTTTTCAAGTCTTTGCGCATTTTAAAATTGGGTTATATGGGGTTTTTTTTGTAAGTTTTTATTTATTTATTTAGAAAAATTTTTGATGTTTATTTATTTTAGAGACAGACAGAGCACAAGCTGGGGAGGGGCAGAGACAGCCAGAGACAGAATCTGAAGCAGGCTGGCTCTGAGCTGTCAGCACAGAGCCTGACGTGGGGCTCGAAACCATGAACTGTATGGATCATGACCTGAGCCGAAGTTGGACACCCAACAGACTGAGCCACCCAGGCGCCCCTAATATTTATTTATTTTTGAAAGAGAGAGAGAGAGAGAGAGAGAGAGAGAGAGCGAGCAGGGGAGGGGCAGACAGAGAGGGAGACACAGAATCTGAAGCAGGCTCCAGGCTCTGACTTGTCAGCACAGAGCCCGACACGGGGCTTGAACCCACGAACTGCGAGATTGTAACCTGAGCCGAAGTCAGATGCTTAACCAACTGAGCCACCCAGGCACCCCGCGTTGTTTGTTTTATTACATACCACCTTTGTTACTGTTGAGTTTTGGTTATTCCTGATATATTTTAAATACAAGTTCTTTGCCAGGTATATGATGGCAAAATTCTCTTCTAGTGCATATTTATTCTGTTAATGTGTCTCTCGCACAGCAAAAGTTTTAATCGAAATGAAGTCCAGTTTATCAATATTTCCTTTTATGGACTCATTCTTTGGTGTGCAGTCTAAGATCTCCTTACCTAGCCTCAGGTCCCAAAGATTTTCTCCTATTTTTTTCCACCACAACTTTGTAGATTTACATTTTACATTTAAATCTATGGTCCACTTTGAATTAATTTTTGTATCAGATGTGAGGTTTAGCTTGAGGTATGTATACATGTATACATATATATGTGTGTATATATATATATGTATATATATATTTGGTATGGATATCCAGTTTTTTTCAATGCAATTTATTAAAAAAGACTGTCCTTTCAGGGAGCCTGGGTGGCTCAGTCGGTTAAGCATCCAACTTCAGCTCAGGTCGTGATCTCACGGTCTGTGAGTTTGAGCCCCACGTCGGGCTCTGTGCTGTCAGTTCAGAGCCTTCTTCGGATTCTGTCTCCCTCTCTTTCTGCCCCTCCCCACTCATGCTCTGTCTCTCAAAATATGAATAAATGTTAAAAAAAATTTTTTAAAGACTGTCCTTTCTCCACTGAATTTCTTTTAATCAAAAATCAATTGATTATATTTGTATGAATTTATTTCTGGATTCTCTATTCTGTTTCCTTTTTTTTTTTTCAACATTTATTATTTTTGGGACAGAGAGAGACAGAGCATGAACGGGGGAGGGGCAGAGAGAGAGGGAGACACAGAATCGGAAACAGGCTCCAGGCTCCGAGCCATCAGCCCAGAGCCTGACGCGGGGCTCGAACTCACGGACCGCGAGATCGTGACCTGGCTGAAGTCGGACGCTTAACCGACTGCGCCACCCAGGCGCCCCTCTATTCTGTTTCCTTAACATATGTGTTCACCTCTCCATGGTCTTAATTATCATGAGTCTTTTTTTTTTTCTTTTTAATGTTTCTTTCTATTGAGAGAGAGGGAGAGACAGGGCATGAACTGGGGAGGTGCAGAGAAAGAGGGAGACACAGAATCCGAAGCAGGCTCCAGGCTCTGAACTGTCAGCACAGAGCCCAACACGGGGCTCAAACCCACAGATGGCGAGATCATGACCTGAACCGAAGTCAGACGTTTAACCGACTGAGCCACCCAGGCGCCCCTTAACTATTGTAAGTCTTAAAATTGGATGGCTTGAGTCTTCCATTTTTCTTTTTCTTTTCTTTTCTTTTTCTTTTTCAAGATTGTTTTAGCTGTTCTAGTTCCTTTGCCTTTTCGTATAATTTTTTGGAATCAGCTTGTTTGTATCTACCAGAAATTCCACTGAGAATTTGCTTGGAATTGCATTGCATGGATAGATCAATTTGGAGAGAACTGACATTTTTACTATGCAAGTCATTCACATACAGGGTATATCTCTTCATTTATTTAGGTCTTCTTTGATTTCTCTCATCAGTGTTTGGTGTTTTTCAACACTCATATCTGTATGTGTTCTGTTAGTTTTCTATGTGATTATTTCATTTCTTTTTTCTTTTTTAAAGATTTTTTTTTATGTAATCTCTACACCCAACATGGGGCTTGAATTTACAACCTAGAGGTCGAAAGCTATATGCTCTTCCAGTAGAGCCAGCCAGGTGCCCCAAATTATTTCATTTACTTGGTGGGAGGCTGTTGTAAATGTATCATTTTTGAATTTCAGTTTCCAGTTACATATTTTCAGTACATAGAAGTACAATGGATTTTTGCGTGTTGACCCTGTATCCCATGCTAAACTCGGTTATTCGTTCTGAAATAAGGGCTTTTTTAGGTAGTTTTCTTGGTTTTTTTCTGCAGGCAATCATGTCATGTGTGAATAGGGAGAGTTTCATTTCTTCCTGTCCAATGTATGTTATGCCTGTTATTTATTTTTCTTGCCCTTCTTTTCTAAGGTACTTACATTATTATATTGAAGTAACTTTCTCATAGATAGTGCATAATTGGGTCATGCTCCACCAACACCAATCTTCCCATTTTCTCAATTTCTGTCTTTAATTGATTTTTTTAGACCATTTACGTTTAATATAATTATTAACGTGTTTGGATTTAAGTCTACCACTTTATTATTTGTTTCCTATGTGTTCCCTTTGTCTTTAACTCCTCTGTTTTCCCTTTTCAGCTTGGGTTAAAACACTTTGCTAGTATTCAAAAAATAAATAATAAATGGAAGTCAAGATGACATTGCTCTAGGCGGCAATCAAGCTAGTTGGGTTTAGGGTAAACATTTTTATCCATGTTCTGTAGGTTGTGGTCCCAATATCAGTTCATTCTTTCAAGCTTTGTAATGCTAGTCAGATCTGTCTCATATGTGTGCCACCAAATGGCCAGCATGGGATCTGGACAAGGCATTAGTCTTAATGTTCTCAAAGTCTCTTCAACATAGAGAAGTTCAGGAAGTCATAAATGACTTTATAGAGTCACTTTGCCTTTCTGTAATATCCTCAGTACTTTCTAGTCCTCTGAGGGCCGCCTTTTTGCTCTTAGGGCCCCAATCTGACATTTTAGTTATCACACACTGCCGTGTGCTTCTTTGGCTGCACCCACGTTCTGGCCCAAACAGTAAAAGCATTGGAGGGCTCCTCTCTGGTTTGCTAGTACTTAATCTTCTTTTCATCTCCATTTACGGCCGTTATTTACATTTCAGAGTCCTCAAGTAGCTACATTCCATCCAGTTTTATCGCAATAATCAGTGGGAGACACAAGAGTATCCTTACTCCATCTTACCTAGAAACCAGAGCCCTTCATATAATTTTAGAGAACATCTTGAAGAACTTAAATCAGAACTGGTTATTATTCAAATCTTTAAAAAAATTTTTTAACGTGTATTCATTTTTGACACAGAGAGAGAGGACAGACGGACAGAGAGTGAGCAGGGGAAGGGCAGAGAGAAGGAGACACAGAATCCAAAGCTGTCAGCCTTGACGCGGGTTCGAACTCACAAACCGTGAGATCATGACCTGAGCCGAAGTCAGACGCTTAACCGACTGATCCACCCAGGCGCCCCAGGTTGTGAATTTTTAAAATTGTGGTAAATTAAACACATGTAAATTTACCATCTTAACCATTTCTCAGTGTACTGTTTAGTGGCATCGAGTACATTCACGTAGCTATACAATTATTACCACTATCCATCCCACACTCTTTTTTTCTTCCCACACTGATGCTCTGCACCCCTTAAACGCTAACTCGCCATTCCCCCTTCCCCCAGCCCCTGGCAACCACCCTTCTACTTTCTGACTCTGAGGTTGACAACTCTAGGTGAGTCATATACGGGGAATCATACGGTATTTGTCTTTTTGTGGCTGGCCTCTTTCACTTCGCATCACGTCCTCCAAGTTCGAATGTTGCAGCACGTGTCAGAATGTCCTTCCTTTTTAAGGCTGAGGGATATTTCAGTGCATGGATAGACCACATTGTGTTCATCCATTGCAGTCATACTTTTATTTAATTCTTACAACAGACCTCCAAGAGACACGTGTCTGTAATGAACACAAAGTACGTCCTGCTCAGAGGACCTCGATGCCCTTCCCCTGAACCCTCACCGGCTAGCTACACCTGACTAGTCACTTGCGTTAGGAGTCCTGGACCACCCCTGCAGCCAGGTTGACCAGCTGGCAGTGTAGTTTCTGGCTCCTCCTGTAATTTTCAGATGTGGATGAACCCCCACCACCCCCTGTGGCCAACACCTGTTGTAAAAACCCCCACCTCTCGTCCTACAGGGGGTCCTGCCTGGTCTGTGCCCTGCTCACCTCCCTCTGCCCTTTTCCAGTCCTCCAGCTCACCTGCCGCCTTCCTGACCTTCGGGGCATTGCTTTTGGCCTTCCTGTTCCCGGGAACACTCTCCCCAGGAGGCTTGCACAACTGCCTTCTCTCAATCTGGTGGGTCTCAAACTAAACATTACCTTTATTATTCGTTTCCTCCGGTTTCTGTGACAAAGTACCTCAAAAGTGATTGCTTAAAACAACGGAAATTGATGGTCTTGCCATTCTCGAGACCAGAAGTCAAAAATCAAGGTATTGGCAGGGCCAGGCTCCTTCTGAAGGCTCCGGGGGTGACACCGTCCTTTCCTCTGCCAGCAACGCCTGGTGTTCCTTGCTTTGTGGACACATTAGTCCCATCTCTGCCTCTGTTTCACACGTCCTCTTTCCTTGTGTCTCTGTATCTGTCTCACCTTAGAAAGACGCCGGTTGCTGGATTTAGTGCCTACCCTCATCCAATATGACCTCATCTTAACTTGATCCTATCTGCATAGCCCCTATTTGCAGATAAGGTCACATTCACGGGTGCCAGAGGTTAGGACTTCCATGTATTTTGGGGGGACGCAGTTCAGCCCCTACCACCTGTTTATAACGGTTCCTCTGAGCACAAGTCCTGAAGAAACGTGTTCCTTAACTCTATATAGGGGGCTTGAACGGCCATGAAAAAGGTGCTCCCCAGATCTCCACTGTGGGGAGCGGGGTTGAACGGTCTCAGCTGCTGCCGGTGGTTTATCCTTACAGGGATCCGTACCTGCCCTGGGTTAGCCTGGATACAGCATGCCTTTTCCAACTGGCAGATGCTTAGTCGGTAACACCACTGCCTGGAGTCTCGTGGAATGCCTGATCCATGGGCGTGGAATCCCACACAACGTGGCATTCACCCAGACGACTTGCTTCACAGTGAAGGAGGCCCGGGAGGGGGCCTGGGACCACCGGTCGTATTATATTCTGTACCCTCCAGAAGCAGCCGGTCGCCTACAGAGTTGGAAAAGGCCACCTGAAGTCATGGCTGAAATGCCATGTTATGTGCAGTCCTCTGCAAGATGGGCTGTCATCCTTCCAAATGCAGTAATCGGAGACCTCCCGAGGGTGCTGTGTCCCTGACCGGAAGCATATGCGGGTGCAGGTACCAAGGGAGGGTGTTGCTCAGCATGAGTCACTGGGGGATTTTCTGTTTCCTGTCTCTGCCAGTCTGGGGTGTTCTGCAGTGTGGTAGGTCCTGGTCCCCACAGGGCATGCAGTGTCAACTGGGAACGCAGCAGAGGTCCGCACAAGCTGTGCCCAGTCACTCTGGACACCCGTGCCCAGACCAGTGGGGAGATGGGGAATCACCATCTTCCTGGGGGTGATTGGCCTGGTCCTTGAAAGAGGCACAGGGGCTTGTATGTGATGGGGGAAGGGAGGAATATGTGTGAAACCCAGGGCATCTAGTTGGGGGCCTCCTGGCACTTCCCTGCCCCCCTGAAACTGTGAATGAACACGTGCAGTAAAGTGGGCCCGAGAAAGGTGTGATTCGCTAGGAGTTCACACCTCTTAGGAGCGAAGGTTTGGGCCACATCAGCAGGGGCAACCTCAAGACCAACTGCAGTGACAAGGCCTTAGTGTGACTTTTTTTTTTTAATTTTTTGAGAGAGAGAAGGTAGGAGGGTCAGAGGAAGAGAGAGAGAGAGAGGGAGAGAGAGAGAGAATCTCAAGCAAGCTCCACACTTAGAGTGGAGACTGATGCAGGGCTCTATCCCATGACCCTGAGATCATGACCTGAGCCTAAATCAGGACTCAGATGCTCAACCGCCTGAGCCACCCAGGCGCCCCAACAAAGGCTTAGTTTGAACCATGAACTTCCCTCAGGGAGTAAGAACCATGGAAGTCATGGCGGGCTGCTCCCCAAACATACCCGAGAAGTCCAAGTGTCAGCCATGAAAATGACCTCAGGGATGTGCTCCAAGGGAGCACGCCTGACTGACCGCCCTGGCTGTGTCAGTCACTTTTCTTTTCTTCTTCTTTTCTTTTTCTTTTCTTTTCTTTCTTTTCTTTCTTGTCTTTTTTTTCTTTTTTCTTTTCTTTTCTTTCTTTCTTTTCTTTCGTTCTTTCTTTCTTTTCTTTCTTCTTCTCTAATGTTTATTTATTTTGAGGGGTAGCAGAGAGAGAGGGAGACAAAGGATCAAAAGTGGCTCTGTGCGGACAGCAGAGAGCCCTATATGGGGCTCGAACTCACCACTGTGAGATCATGACCTGAGCTGAAGTTGGACACTTAACTGACGGAGCCACCCAGGCGGCCCCACCAGTACTGTCACACTGAGACCAAGCTTCCGTGCCTGCTTCCAGCCAGGCCTGAGCACGGTAAACGCATTAGTGCCCTGGGCCCATTTCTACAAGACATGGGATTCCTCTGATGGCCAACTTTGGCTCAAGAACTCTCCAACAGGGGCACCTGGGTGGCTCAAGTTGGTTGAGCATCCGACTTCGGCTCAGGTCACGATCTCACGGTTCATGCATTTGCACCCTGCATCGGGCTTTGTGCTGATGGCTCAGAGCCTGGAGCCTGCTTCGGATTCTGGCTCTCTCCCTCTCTCTGCCCACCCTCACTCTCTCTCTCTCAAAAATGAATAAACCCTTATTTAAAAGAGAGAGAGAGAGAGAGAGAGAGAGAGAGAGAGAGAGAGAGAGAACTCCCCATCAGACTGGCCAAACCTCTGTGGCCCTTGCATTTCAGGCAGGCTGAGGTCCTTCCTAACCTGACTGCCCTTCCCTCCCTCTCCTGGTTCCTCCCCTTCCTCTGGCTTCCTCCCTTTATCCTTCACGAGCACGACCCCCCAGAACCTGTTATGGTCTAATTCCATCATGGCTACTGCTTCTGGGAAGATCCCCAGCTAACACTGAAATTTCTCTGCACCCCACCCCTGCCCCACTTTTTTTGGTCTCAGTAGCATGCTTTTTCCTTGAAAGCACTTGCACGGTCGGATATGCTTCCTCAGATCGTCAATTCCGTTAGGGCAGGAGCTCGTCTACAAGGAACTCACTGTTCTAGCTGGTGCCCAGCACAGAGCCTAGCACACGGTGGGCAGGCGGTCCGTATCTGTCATATCTGTCGACTGGGAGGCTTTCCTCTGCCTCTCCAATCCCTCAGCGATGTGGACACCCCGGTCAGGATGTTCCGGGGCCTGGGGCTGTTGGTGTTTCAAGTGGGGACATAAAGTGTCACCGGGAGACGTCAGCGATTTGCAAAACGAGAAATCACCCTTCCCCCGCACCGTGAGCCTTAGACCGGCAAGCAGGCAGGACATTCTGGAAATCAGAGAAATCAGAGCGAAGCCACTTGGAAAAGTTCTAAAGAGCGGACAGGATGTGGCTTTTATGATAGCCCGGAGGGAAAGCAGGAGTTCAGACGCGCTCCTCTTCAAAGGGAATCTTCCCTGAGAAGGAGCAGCCTTGGCCCTGAATCAAATCAGGCTTTTCATGTCCGCAAGCAAACAAGGCTTCTGAGTGATGTGCCCAGAGCTAAGTGAGGGGAAGAGAAGGAGGGAGGAGCGTCTTTGCATTGGAATCTTCTGGTTCAGGGCTGCTCAGCGGGGCTTCTGGGCTCTGCTTCCTCAGATCCTGGCTCTGAGGGGGGGGATCTCCTCCAGCTCCCCTCAGCGAAGGCCCGCTTCCCCCAGGCTCTGTTTCAGGTTGAAGAAGAAATGAAACCGTCTGGAGTTTGGGGACGCTCTGGTGGGCCAATGGTTCCGGCTAAGTGTTTGCTGTTCCTTTGTGTTCTTTGGGATTTCTTTCGTTTTGGACTGCACTGCGCTGGAAAGGGCTTGTTCAGTAAGAGCAGGTCTCCGGAAGCAGTTTTTAGTGGCAGTGAGGAGACCGCGCTGCGCGGTGGTTAATTCCACGGCTTTGGGGCTCTGTATCAGTCAGGAGAGTGAGGTCATGTCGCAGTAACAACAAACACCCAGATTTCACTCACGCCGTGTGTCTGTCTTAGCTCGGGCTGATGTAACAAAATATCATAGGTGAGGTGGCTTAAACACAGACGTTATTTCTCTCTGGAGGCTTGGGGAATCCAAGATCACGGTGCCCGACTGACTTGGCTTCTGGTGACAGCTCTCTTTCTGGCTTGTAGCTGGCCGCCTTTTCACCTGCGTCCTTCCGGGGGTGTGAGACCTGCTTGAGAGAACGTTCTCTGGTATCTCTTCTTCTAGGGGCACTAATCCCATCACGAGGTGCCTCCTCCTCGAGACTCATCTAAACTTAACCGCTTCCCAAGTCTCCACCTCCAGATACCATCACCCTGGTGGCTAGAGATCCTACAAAACACATTTTGGGCCCATCGGGGCCTTGCCATTCTGTGTGGCAGAGGGAAGGGCATGTGATGAATCCATGCGATGAATCCGTCTCTTCTGTTTACATTCCCTTAATCAAAGGAAGTAACACATGCACGTGTAACTTCAAACAGGGGTATGGGACGTACAGTCTGGCCTTGTACTCAGAAGAAAGAAGTATATATTGTGTAACAGCTCTAATGATCACCAGAGTGTGACTGTCTAGGTGTTGTGTGAGGGTAGTTTTTTTTTTTTTAAGTTTGTGTATTTATTTTTGGGAGAGAGAGAGACAGAGCACGTGTGGGGGAGGAGCAGAGAGAGAGGGAGACACAGAATCTGAAGCAGGCTACAGCCTTTGAGCCGTCAGCACAGAGCCCCACGTGGGGCTTGAACCCACGAGCTGCGAGATCACGACCCGAGCGGGGAAGTCAGATGCTTAATCGCTGAGCCACCAGATGCCTGCTGTGAAGTTGTTTTTAAGGTATGACTAATGTTTAAATCAGCACACTTTGAAGGAAGCAGATCACCCTCCATAATGTGGGTGGGCCTCATATATAATCATTTGAAGGGCCTCAACCACAAGGACTGAAGTTTCCCAAGGAAAGAATGTGGCTTCAAGCCTGCAACCTAGAAACTCTGCTTGGGTTTTCAGACTGCCTGGCTTGGCCTCTGGGATTTTTGACTCAAGACTTTGAGTCTTCCGTGAATTTTCAGCCTGCTCGCCTGTCCTGTGGATTTCGGACTTGCCAGCCCCCCAAACTGTGTAAGCCAATTCCTTGAAATATCTATCTATCTCTCTTGGCTTTTCTTGGTTTCAAGCCTGCCAGTTCTTAGACTGGAATTTATACCAACACTGTTGATTCTCCTGGGTCTCTAGCTGGACAGCTGTAGATCTTAGAAACTTAGAAGCCTCACTAATTGTAAGTCAATTTCTTATAAGTCTCTCTGTCTCTGTGTATATATTTATGTATATGTTGTTTATACACCCACACACACACACACACACACATCCTGTTGGTGGTGTTCTCTGGAGAACCCTAATTCAGGTTTAGATTTTTCTCTCCAAGTGAAAAATCTACTAAAGTCCCTGGAAGAATTGTGTACTTTTGGTTTGAAGTTGAGAGCTAAAGGTCAAGGGGCACCTGGGTGGCCCAGTCCGGTTAAGCGTCAAACTTCGGCTCAAGTCATGATCTCATGGCTCGTGAGTTCAAGCCCCGCGTCGGGCTCTGTGCTGACAGGTCAGAGCCCGGAGCCTGCCTCGGATTCTGTGTCTCCCTCTCTCTCTGTCCCTCCCCTGCTCACACTCTCTCCCCGCCTCTCTCTCAAAATAAAGAAGTGTTAAAAAAAAAAAGAGCTAAAGTTCAAAGTGTTCTGCTGTGCAAACTTGATCATAGTTTAATAATATAGGGAGAAGAATCTTCTGGTTGGATGGAGTTCTCCTTGCAGAGAGTGCTAATGGCTTTTCAAGTTTGAGGGAGCGTCTCTGCTTTTTCAGAGCTGTAAGGAACCACAGAAGCTTGGGGCTGACTTGGGAGGTTGGTTTTCCTTCTGGTTTGTTGTTTTTGTTTTTTTTTTTTTTCTGTATTTTCCTCCTGTGTAGAGTGAGGTCAGACCCAGCAGTCTTTTGGTGACGTTATCACATCAACAAACTCTATCGTGAAACTTTAAAAATCCTTATTTTAAATGTTAGTCCGCTAAGTCCCTACGTCACAGTCTTTGAGACCTGGGGGGAATCGTGGAGCTAATCTGGACTCATTTTTCTCAAATTGTGTTCCATGAAAACATATATTCCGAAATGTTCATAGGTGGTCCTTGAAAAAGGGATTCCATGACCAGGTAGGTTTGGTAAGGCAAGCGTGCACTCTCTCCCTTGTCGCAAATCCCAATGCTCTTCAATAAAGTTTGAGGTTCTTCTTATACTTGGAAGTAGAGATATCAAGTAGTCAGTTAGTAGATGGGTCTGGATTTCAGGGGCAAGTTGTTGCATTTGTAGATTCGGAAGTTAACACATTTAAAACCATGGAAACAAGGGCACCTGGGTGGCTCGGTCGGTTAAGCATCCAGCTCTTGGTTTCGGCTCAGGTCATGATTTCACGGTTGGTGGGTTTCAGCCCTATATCGGACTCTGCTCTGATAACGTAGTGCCTGCTCGAGATTCTCTCTCTCCTCTCTCTCTCTCTCAAAAATAAATATTAAACATTTTAAACATTAAAAAAAAAACCCACTCACAGAGAAGCAGATGAGATGACCCTGGAGAGGGTTTGGCAGGAATAGGAGGCGTGAGGTCTGGAGGTGCTGCAGCTTTGTTGTGACCATGAGGTGAGGGCCCAAGAATTGAGGCAAGACCCAGAAGATGGCATTGCTGAACCAAGTGACAGAGAGAAACCAGATGCTAAGACAAAACTCAAGCTACTAGAGCCGATTCTACCTCTGGATTTCTCAGCTGGACGCCGATAAATTCCTTTTTGAGTTTTTATGTGATTTTATGTGATTTCACTGTGTCCTGACTAGTATGACATCTCCCAACCTCTTTTGCACACTCATCTCTGTTTCCTCCTAGTCTCTGTTTCCCCATCTCCTTACCTGTCCCTGCAGGTGGACCAACTGACCCCGAGATGTCAGAATTAACTAGTCGCTCCCCTCTTGAAGAGCAAAGGAGAGGGCACGCCTTCCCCCGTCTGTGTCTGTTGTCATTTCAGACATGAGTGGAGCGATCAGCTAAAAATCGGTTAATGTGGCTAAAGATTTTATTTTAGTTTTAGATTGCTAGCCGCCAACCCAAACTGACTCTGGCGAACCCAAGCCGCAAGGGGAGTTTATTGGAAGGATCACAGGCTTCCCCCCACAGGATCAAAGGCAGAGCTGGACACACTGCACAGCAGCCTTGGGGAAGCGGAGTGAGGGGGGGTGGTGCGCGTCCTGGGGAGTCTCAGCAGGTTTTCATCAAAACCCTTTCCGGGCTGACCCACCGCCTTGGTGCTCTCTCTGTTCAAGCTTGGAATGACTGGGAGAGAGAAACATGTTCTAAGGACAAAGGGTGACACAAGATGAGCCTCTTGGCCCTGGTTCCCAGGAGCCCAGCCTGCACATCGGAGAAGCTTGGTGGCCCGCCAGGAAGGGTCTGCCAGATCTCTCTGTGGGTGGAGCTGTCCCTGGGCTTCTCAAAGCGAAGCCGAGAGGCTCACAGGTGGTTAAGAACAACCTGTGCAGGCCTTCCCTGCTCAGTGGGAGCCCAGTGGGGGCTGGGAGATGCTTCCCTTGGTGCTTTTGGCTTTCAGGACTCACGGTGGCCCAGATGCTGCCCATCAGGGGTCTCTCTGACATCTTTAATCTTTATCCCTTTCCCCTTGGTCCAGGCTGTTCATGCCTTTTGCTCTACCTTCTTTCCTCTTCCAAAAGCCCCTCCTCTACAGACTGAATGTTTGTGTCTCCCCTCCCCCGGCCCCCCATTCATGTTGAAACCTAATCATTAATGTGATGGTACTGGGAGGTGGGGTAAGTTTATTTATTTGAGACAGAGAGAGAGTGGGGGACAGGCCGAGAGAGAGAGGGAGAGAGACAGAATTCCAAGCAGGCTCTGCACTGCCCAACACAGAGCCCGATGCGGGGCTGGAACTCACGAACTGTGAGATCATGACCTGAGCCGAAACTAAGAGTCAGATGCTTAATCGACTGAGTCACCCAGGCACCCCTGATTAGTGTCCGTGTAAAAGAGACTCTAGAGAAATCTCTGCTTCTTCCGTGCTGGAGGATTGTGGCCAGTTTAGCTTTTCCCTTAGATTTCCCTATTTCTGCCTGAACTCTGGGATTCTCCCTAGGTTCAGGAAGCGGGCTCTCACCAGGTTCTGAAATCTGTGAGAACTGCATTTCTGTTTTCCGTAACAGAACTGTATTCTGTAGTATTCTGCACAGAGCGGCCTGAATGAACTAAGACACCATCCTTTAAAAAAGCGATTCTTATTTAAAGAATGATTCTTCCAAAAGAATGATTCAAACAGTACCAACGATTTTTCAACGACAAGCGAAGTCTTTTTCCCAGCCTGTACTTCCTGTCTCTTGTCAGTAATTGCGATCAGTTTTCTGGGTATCTTTCCGGACGTATCTTGTGTCTATAACCTCTATATACCTTCTATATTTTACCTCTGGTCCACCCTGCTGTCAGCAGAAACGCATTACACACCTGCTCGGTAACCTTGGATTTTTTCACTCAGTGATGTAGTGTTCGTATCAGAACGCATCTAGCGCATTCTTTTGGAACGGCTGGCGTAGTATTCCACTGTGAGGCCCCCACGACGGACAGGCTTTCGAGAATACGAATGACGTGGCAGCGAACATCCTCTGCACCTGATGTCAGGCCCCTGAGCGAGCCCATCTGTCACAAACAACAGTGCCTTCCTTCCCCAGAGTTATCACAGCTTTGGTCGCCCCGAGGCATCGCCCACACTGACTGCTTCCTTTCTCCCCACTCGTTGAAGACTACCATATGACTTCCGCCCATGGATATCCTCAGAGGACACCGGTGACCTCGTGCCTTGGTGTGTCAGGCTCCGGCTTTTCTGTAGGATTTGACCCTCACTGCCCGTCTCGTTCTGAAAGTCTCCTGCTTGGCTCCTACGGCGGGTGATCTTTGTCCTCCTAGCTTCTCCGTGTGTGCTGTTCTGTGACCTTTGTCTGCCTTATTGTCTGGCGGGAGCTGGATGGAATGGAACCTTCTGGGTCAGTCCTTGGCCCACCCAGGCGTCACATGTGTTTTCCCTCACTGCCTGGACCCCACAGGGAATAGGGGGTTTTGATCAGTATCTGAATTCCCGCTCTCTTTTAGGCTCCAACCCTTCATTTAAAAAAAAAAAAGGGTTGTTCTTAATTCCTGCATTTTATGTTATCACTCTTTTATTTATCTTAATTTTTTTAATGTTTATTTATTTTTGAGAGAAAGAGAGTAGACAGAGTGCGAGACGGGGAGGGGCAGGAGAGAGAGGGAAACACAGAATCTGAAGCGGCACCAGGCTCCCGAGCTGTCCAGCGCAGAGCCCGATGCGGGGCTCGAACTCAAGAACTGTGAGATCACGACCTGAAGCCGAAGTGGGAGGCTTAACCGACTGAGCCACCCAGGCGCCCCTATTATCACTATTTTAATATTTATTATGTACCATTTAAAAAAATATGAAAAGGTGTTAAGAATAACAAGATAAGGGTACCTGGGTGGCTCAGTCGGTTAAGCATCTGACTCTTGGTTCAGGCTCAGGTCATGATCTCATGGTTTCGTGGGTTCGAGCTCCACATGGGGTGTGGGGGGGTGCACTTCGCTGGCCGCTTGGAGCCTGCTTGGATTCTCTCCCTTGTCCCCTCTCTCTCTGCCCCTTCCCCACTCGCTCTGTCTCTGTCTCTCTCAAAATAAACACATTAAAAAAAAAAGAATAACAAATAATACAACAAAAGAATTCCACAGCAGCTATCAATGTAACCACCACTCAGCTTAATAAAAATGTGAGTCTCTTTTGTATCCTCCCTGTACCCCAGAGATAATTACTGTACTGGATCTGGAGTTTGTCATTTTCTTGCATTTAATCGAGTCCTGAATTTCTGGCTGACCTCTCCGGATATCTCTCCATGGGTATCCTACTCAGTATGGCTAAAAGCAAATGCAAACGCATTTGGATTAAGAGGGAAAATGCGCCCTATCTATCATCGATCTTCAGAAACCCTTCCAGAAAGATTTATATCAGCGGTCCCATCCAACGACACGGCAGCAGGCCTGTTTTGCAACCTCTCTGGTACATCAACGCGTTGACTCTTTCTGGATGCTAGGACTGTGGATAACTTTTCTGTCTGCTCATTTGCATTTCCTAAGTTTTCGACAGCATTGTGTGGGCTACGTTAACCGCTACCGCTCGCGTTTACTCCTGATACCCCAAACTTTTCTTCCCCTCACCCTCTTCCCAACTTCGCTTTTAGCCTAGACGTCCCTGTTTCTGTCGGAATTCTGGAATTCTCACGGGTCGGAAATGTGGTAGCCGAGCTTGACTCCTTTTTCCTTTTTCACAGGCCATCAGCTTTTACTACGCTCCGTGGTTGAGTGGATTTCTATTCCCCCCACCCAGCAGTTAGATTTTAAGTTCTTAAGGGGCACAGACCTCATCTCATCTATCTCCCTGGGGCCGATCACACAGCACAGCTCTTCAACGATGGGCCCAAAACGGTTTTCAAACCTTTCTGCCTGACGCCTCAGGCTTGCCTGCGTCTTGCAACTGTCACCTGGCTTATTTATAGACATTTCCTCTATAAATAAGCAGTTTCTGTTTCAGGTCTGGTTTGTCCTTGGTATTTCCACTCTACCTCTTGCCCCACCCCTAGGTCTCAAACTTAGAATCCAGAATTGGAGCTGGTATTCAAATCCTTCACCACAGTACGGGGAGATAGCCCCCGCAAGAACTAAGTCATCGTGGTGAAGTTCTTTTTCACCCTCGACACCCTAGCTGCTTGTCGTTAACGTTTGCTGCGGACTTCTTGACGAGATTTTACTTGTCCTTCCATGCTGTTCGTTCTGAGGTTTGCTTCTTTTCTTTTTGCGATCCAGTTCCGGATGGCTCAGCCGTGCTTCCAAATGAATATTTTGACAAGTTGCTTAATGTTTGCAAACCTTGTCACCTTCGATGTCTTAATACCCCTCCCTCACCATGTCAGCGATATTGCAGCGCAAGTAAGTAGTTCCGCTTAACAATTAATTCATTCATGTCAAGGAGTTTCTCTACGTCGGCTCTTTACTCAAAGAAGAAACGTTACAGGAAAGATGGTGAGATCTTCTGAATCAAAAAGTGCAAGGAAACAAGGCGAGCGTTTAACTGCCACACGGAGCCAAGTAATTATTCAGAAGTGAACTCAGTTTTATTCGGCACTGTTAGCAACAGAGGTTTTACCGACTCTTCTAATTAAGTGTTATTTAGAATCTACAAATCCGTGCTGATGAATTAGGGGGATTGGAGGACAGATCACCTTTGCTTGATGTGGATATCCCGTTGTCAGTTCATTATCTCTCTGATATTGTTTTAATGCAGTGAAAGGAACAAATACAATTCTCTGGACCTGCCTGGGCCTGAGCTTGACAGTTTCTTTGACGGTTTTCGTGTTGATGTTCTTGCTAAGGAAGATGAGCTCTGAACCATCAAAGGACGCATTTAAAAACACAGGTTGGTTTGATGGTCCCTCTTTGAAATCTATTTCCAAGAGCTGGCTATTGTGAATTTCAGTTCCTCTTCCTTTTTTCATGTTATTTTATTTGGTTAGAGTCCTTTTGAGTGTGTTAGAGGACAGTTATGTTAAACGAACTTTTGGCGTTTTTCGGTGGTTTGTATCTTCTCTGGAGGTACCCTACAATGTCAGCCCTCCCCAGATTCTTCCCTTGGTAATTACTCTTTTGAAGTACTAAGGTTTTCTTGGCAAACATCCAGCTCTTTGGCCAAAGTTCGCACCTTGACTGGATGTGCGGAAACTGCTAGCCAGGTTGCGGACCATCAGGAAAAATGTATTTGGCAAGATCCCTGGCCATATTTTTAATACAAATGTTAAGTGCTATTGCTGGGTGAACATTTTGCTGCCCAAACGATGCTAGAAATGAATAATAACCAGTTGTCGTTAGATTGTTTGAGGAGTCATTTCAAAGATTATTATCTTTATTAGGCGGGTAGAGAAGCGGCCTCAGAGAAATGAATGCTCTACTTAAGGGCTTTTTTAAGAAAAAAATATTTCTGTAGCACCTTTGTCTGTGATCTGATCCCCAAAAAACTTTGCAGCCATTGGCTTATGTACTTATGCACTTATTTCCGTCCATAACCTGTAAAGCACTCACCTCATTGCTTCCTAGTGCAGTGAAGAGAGTTGGATGGCTGTTTTACATAATTTATTCATTTTTTATTTCCCCCCCCCCCCCCTTCCCGCCGGGGTCTGAGAGACAGGTGGGGAGTGACTTTAAGTAGAACATTTTGGGAGATGGAGTTATTCTGTGGCAGCTTGGAGAAGTAGTGAAACTTGCCTTCACAGGCATATAAATGGGGACATAATAGAAAACTCCTACCTTACGTGATCATGAAAGATTCATGATAAAAAAATTTGATATGCTACCAAGTGCTCTGTAAGAGAGCATCTTTACTTTGAATTCTGAAGTGTGGCCCAAAGGCTGGGTTTTGTGTGCTAGAACATATGGTAACTTGTCACCTTGCATGTGTCAAGTGGGGCCTCAATGCCTCCAAGGGCCAAGTGGGTACCCAGTGAATGCAGTGGGCCAGGTGGAGACTTCAGCCGTGGATGCCCTTCTGAAGGAGACTGGTGCTCTTGACTCTGGCCATTTGTTTCCGTGGAGGAATGTTAGCTCCAAGTTGCCACATTTTATTGTTGTTGTTGTTTTTTTTTAAAAAAAAATTTTTTTTTCAACGTTTATTTATTTTTGGGACAGAGAGAGACAGAGCATGAACGGGGGAGGGGCAGAGAGAGAGGGAGACACAGAATCTGAAACAGGCTCCAGGCTCCGAGCCATCAGCCCAGAGCCCGACGCGGGGCTCGAACTCACGGACCGTGAGATCGTGACCTGGCTGAAGTCGGACGCTTAACCGACTGCGCCACCCAGGCGCCCCTTGTTGTTGTTGTTTTAAAGAGACCAATCCCCCAGATTTGCAGGTGACACCTCTGGAATTTTTTAAACTCTTTTAGAAATTATTTATTTATTAAAAACGGTTTTAATGTTTATTTATTGTTGAGGGAGGAGAGAGAGAGGCGGGGGGGGAGAGGGGGGGGAGAGAGAGGACATGAGCGGGCGAGGGGCAGAGAGATAGGGGGAGACACAGAATCGGAAGCAGGCTCCAGGCTCTGAGCTGTCAGCCCAGAGCCCGACGCGGGGCTCGAACCCACCAACCGTAAGATCATAGCCTGAGCCGAATTTGGACACTCAACCGACTCAGCCATCTGGCCCCCCCCCCCCCCCTTGTAAAAAACATCTCTTGATTTCTAAACGTGGGCCAACAGAACATGTAAGCAAACACTTGAAACCACTGTGTGGCCTAAACAGACTCTGTCTCCAAACCCACTGTGGCCCGTCGGTTCGTGACTTCTGGTGCAAACATACTCACTTGTTTTGTAGATCTGTCTGCATTGCTTTGAGCCCTAATGTGTGTTGCTGAGACTGTCGTGACCCACCTGCCAACCACCTGGGGAGTTCAGGTTAACGGTTCTGTTTCCGCATCCCCAGGATCGGCTCTCCGGAACGAGGCAGAGGCTGACCAACGCGAGAGCCGCGAAAGCAGGACTGGAGCGAAAGTACTCCTCTCGAGGGCCCTGGAGTACACAGTCGAAGAATGTACCTGTGAAGACTGTGTCAAGAACAAATCCAAGGTCGATTCTGACCATTCCTTTCCACTCCCGGCTATGGAGGAAGGTGCAACCATTCTCGTCACCACGAAAACAAATGACTACTGCAATAGCCTGGTAGCTAGTGTCACAGAGATGGAAAGATCCATTTTTACCAGATAATTGACCATGTCGCCTGGTATCGAGCTGCTTTGAGCATCTTTTGTGAGAAGGCAGAAGGGCGATGTATCCCATCTCTTTAGGATGATTGTATGTGTCAGTTGCCGATAGAGCTTTTTTGGTCCTGTAATTCCAGCCAATCGTTATGTTGGCTATACTTCCCTACTTCATTGTTGGGAGCCTAACTGCGTAAATTTCCTTGGTTTCATGATTAAATTCTTCACTCACTGAAAAAAAGCCCTGCAGTGTGTAAATCGCATAGTCACACATTTCTCTGGTAGCCACCTTCTCTCCTAGACCTGCACGCATACATTTAAGGCCAGATTGGAATTTTCTCTTTATTATTAAAGGGAAGCAAGGTTGTTCTATGTACTCCTGTAGGTAGGAGGAGCCTAGAGTCAACCACAATAATTTAGTGCGTGAGGCAGGAGTGCAAGGTTCCTGACCTTGTAAGCTTCCAGCTTAATGGAGACATCAGGCATTATTATAATTGTATAAATAAACGTGGAACTGCAAACTGTGACAAGGGTATAGTAGGTATCACTTTCAGAACCCGAATGCAGGTAGTAATAGTTATAAGTAAAACCTAGCCTAATGTGCCAGGAATGTTCTGTATGCTTTACCTGTACTAACTCATTTAATGCATACAGCAAATCACAAAGTTATGTGGATGATATTATCTCCACGTTATAGATGATGGCAAAAACGTTTTACAGACGTTAAGTCAGAGCAACTTAACATAACCAGTAAATGGCAGAGCAGGATTTAAACCCAGACATCCTGATCTTTTTCTCTTTTCTCTTCATATCAGTTGAAGTCCATTCGAATTCCCCCGAAATCTTTCCGGGCTACAATTTTAGTCATACTGGGGAGCATTCCTCTCCCGGGGTTGTTTATAAAGGTCCTGGGGTGCTATGGAAAGGTTATGCAACAGGTGATGCCTTCTGGTAATGTTGACTTTGATCATTAAGATGCTCACTGGTACACCGAGCATAGATCTCTTGGGGCATTGTGACTTTTGTGTCAGGTTTGGGATATGGGCTACCATTTGGGGCCCATAATGGTTCCATTCTAAGCTCTTGAGGGCTACGGGAGACAATACAGTACAGTGGTTAAGGCATTGGCTCTCGGAGCCAGACTGCCTGGGTTTGAATCCTGGCTCTGTTGCTAGAAGTTATAAATGTTGGGTGACTGTGAGAAAGTGACTTACACACTTGTGCCTCAGTTTCCCCATCTGTAAAATGGGAATGATAATAGTATCTCCTTATAAGATTGTCTTAAGGATTGAATGAAAACACACTGACACACCCAGTTGTATACACACGTGTACATATATTTTTTCCATGAAAGTTATCTGGTTCATAATATTTTGAGTCAGTTATGCTGCTGTAATGATTAGTCCCTTTGAGTTGTAGTATCTCTGAGAGCAGGCATACGTTCCCTTTTAATATACGGAACGTGGCTCCTACCTTCTCACAGACCCTTTTCCTTCTCCCCTCCCCCCCCCAGTACAATCTCTTCAATAAGTAGTTTTTCAAGGCCAAGAAGAGTTGTAGACTTTAAGCTTTTGATTCTTGGTCTTTGAGGACCGGGCTAAAATCTCAGAAAAGAGGAATCACAGTATCTAAAGGGGGTGAGTGGAGGCAGAACACATAAAGCACAGACTGCAATGTCAATGACTTACCCTGCGTCAAGTGCCAAGAAGAAAAGGCACAGAGTGCTACGAGGGGGTCTAACAAGTTAGGCTCACAACAGCTCCATGAAGCAGGTGTGCATTGCCTTACTGAAGGTTCCAGAGGCAGGTGGACCTAATTAGGGGTAGGGGTGTGCAGGGGGTAGATGCAGGTACACAGACTCTTCAGAATAACAAGTTTATTTATTTTGAGGGAGAGAGAGAGAGAACGAGAGAGAGGGAGCAGGGGAGGGGCGCAGAGAGAGGGAGAAGAGAGAGAGAATCCCAAGCAGGGAGCCCGGCACAGGGCTCAATCTCACAAATCATGTGACAGTGCCCTGAGCCGAAATCAAGTTGGATGCTTCACGGACTCAGCCACCCAGGTGCCCTTCTTTTTCCTTTAAATTTTTATTTAAATTCTAGGTAGTTAACATACAGTGCAATATTGGTATCAGGAGTAGAATTCAGCGATTCATCATTTACAAACAACTCAGTGCTCATCATACGTGCCCTCCATAATACCCAGCCCCCACCCACTTCTCTCCCATCAACCCTCAGTTTGTTCTCTATCCTTAACAGTCTCCTGTGGCTTATTTCCCTCTCTCCTCTTGTCTGGTGGGGTTTTTTTTTTTTTTTTTTTGTTTTTAAAGTATTTTCATCTTTACGTTCTCTCAGTCCCTACACATAGCCATATCTTGCATGTTTGTAATCATGGCATACAGACTAATTTGCGTGGGCTTTTTCTTACTTAATGTATTATCGTTGGCTTTTCTCTGGGTTTCCGACTTTATAATTAGCATTTTCAACTACTCCAAGAGATACCTTGTGAAGTGGGCCATGATCTGCTTAGCTCTTCTGTAGCTGGGCTTTGGTGCTTTCCCCTCTTCCGCTATCATATTATTACTTTTTTAAGTTTATTTATTTTTGAGAGAGACAGAGAGTGTAAACAGGGGAAGGAGGGAGAGGGAGAGGGAGAGGGAGAGGGAGGGAGAGAGAGAGAGAGAGAGAGAGAGAGAGAGAGAGAGAGAGAGAGAGAGAGAGAAAATGAATCCCAAGCAGGCTCTGCAATGTCAGTGCAGATCCCGATACGGGGCTCGAACTTACGCAACTGTGAGATCATGACCTGATCTGAAACCAAGAGTCGGATGCTTGCCGGACTGAGCCACCCAGGTGCCCCCCACTATCATAAATAATGCTGCCCGGCAACCTTCTCCAAAGAGCCCTTGACCTCTGTTGAACCCAAAAGATCAATTCCCAGGGGCCAGAGGTTTTGTGTTGAGAGGCAGTGTAGTAGGAAGACCAGCCGGCTGTGCATCACACAGAAGTGGGCTGGAATTCCGGCTCCATTTCCCTGTGGGGTCTGGTCCCTCAATTCAGTGTTCTTAACTGTGGGTCAAGATTTATCAGCAGATCAATCAACGGTCTCAGCATGAAAGAAAGAAAGAAAGAAAGAAAGGGAGAGAGAGAGAGAGAGAAAGAAAGAAAGAAAGAAAGAAAGAAAGAAAGAAAAAAACAGGAGAGAATACACTACCCACAAAACTTTGTTAAAACGTCTCCTCTAACCACGCATGCGTGTACTGGGTTGTGACGTAAAATACATTGTTACTCCCAGTTGAGGGCAGGACAAAGAGGAAAAATGCCCTTTTAGCCTTTCTGGGTCCTTTCTCCCCAATCTGTAAAATGGGCAGTAACCTGGGCTTTATATTATGCGCACGTGTTGGCACATCATTCATCCTACTTCATCTCCAATGTCACCACCGTAGCCCCAGGCATATTATTTCTCGCTGGGCAACTGACTGAAATGGCTCCCTAACCAGCTGCCTTCTTTCCAGCCTGTTCCTCTAAAACTCATTCTCAATCCAGGAAGAGCGATCGTTTTAGCACCTAATTCAGATCGTGTCACTCTTCTGCTTCAATTCTTGCAATCCTTCTAGTTCCCTTACCTACGTAAGAGCTACACAGAACACAGAAGAGTCCAGGCCCCTCAGCACGGCCCTCAGGGCCCTCCACCCAGTTCTCGTATCTCCTCTCTTTGAACACTCTCTTCTCACTCACCCTCTGGCTCCAGTCAACCCGTCAAGTCAGGGCCGTGGCGTTTGCCGTTCCTTCTGGAACATTTTTCCTGCGCCATCTTCCCCGACCGTCTCCCAGCCATCATCCCGGTCTGGGCTCAAAGGTCGTCTCCTTAGAGGCGCCCTCCAGAACCGTCCGCCTCCCCCGTTCCCACGCTTTGGCCCATTCCCCTTTTTGATTTCCCTTCTCAGCTCCTATTACTCTCTGGAAAGGTGTTGGCCCATTTCTCGTGGCCTGGCCACGGTCTCCCGACGGGGCTGTGGGCCCAGGAGAAAAGCGTTGCTCTCGCACCACCGCGTGGCCCTGCGGGCGCCTCTGACCCGTCCCGGCCCCCGCCGCACCACCGCCCCGCCGGCTCCCCTGTTTACCTTCCGGGTCGGTGGGCGGGTCGGCGGCGGCGGCGGCGCTCCACTTCCGGGGCGGGGCGGGCGGGCGGGGCGGCGCGCTGTCTCCCGGCCTGTCTGGAGCCCGGCGGCGGCAGTGGCGGCAGCGGCGGCAGCGCGGCGCAGGCACCGGCCCGGGAGCAGCACCATGAGCGGTGAGTGGCGGCCTCGCCGCTGTCACCCGGCCGGGACGCCCCGGCTCCCGCCGCTCCAGCTGCACACTCCGGCCCCCGAGCCCCCGCGTCCCGCCCGCCCGCCGGCCGACCCCTGTCCCGTCTCTCGCAGACCCCTGTGTACGCCCGGGGGCTGGACCCTGGTCACCTGCACTTCTCTGGCGACCCGAGCCCAGGCACTCCCAGCCCCCAGCCTCCCGTCCACCACTTAGCCCGCTCCTGGACACCTGTCTCCAGACCTCCAGTCTCTCCCAGCGCTCCGACCCCCGTGCCCAGTCACCACTCTCCCCGTCCTCAGTCCCCCGGGTCTCAGTCCCTCCTAACTCCTGGACGCCCCCAGTCCCAGCTTCAGCTCCAGGGCCCTCTGCTCCCTCATCATTCCCGCTTCCCAGGCCCCGTGTGTGCGGTCCCTCCAGTCTCCAGACAGGCAGGGAGGGTGTCGTCTCCAGACACTTTTAGCTTGCTGGCTCCTGAGCCCCGAGCCCCCGTGGCTGTCGGTCCCCAGAGGACTGTGAGTGCTCCAGCCTCTTTGTCTTCCCCGCGCCTCCCATTCCCTTGCGCCCTGTGCCCCGGTGCTTTGCTGTCCCAGTCCCCAGTGGTTCCCAGTTACTCGCTTAGTTTCCCTACTGGCCCTTGCTTCTTACATTTTGGTTATTATTATTATTATTATTATTATTATTTGTCTCATACTCCCGCCCCTTTCACTTCTTTTCCTAGCTCCTTTGAGGTCTCCTTGGCCCTGTCCTGCACCCCCTTCCCTTCTGGTTCCACACCGAACCCATCTGGGGACCAACGCGTCGCAGGTCCCAGCCCACCCCCCTCCCGCCCGCAGGGAGGGGTGTGGTTTTGGTGGGGAGGCCGGGAGTGGGAGGGAGGTGGGTGTGGACAGCTCGTCCTCGGTGTTTCTGAAGTTTAGTCTCTAGACTTGGACGCATGTTCTCAGCCCTTCTCTGAAGCGGTCTGTCGGTGTTTTGGTGCTAAGTCATTCCTGAGTGGTGGTGGACGTTCAGAGTGACTCCGGGAAGCCTCTCAGCCCGCCCTGACTGGGATCTGCATTTTCTTAGGAGGATCCGCCTACCCTCTCCCTGCCTGTTTTCCTCTGAACTGTGGGATTGCCTCTGAAGTGTCCCTGCATCCCCCCCCCCCCCACCCCCGCCCGTAGCCCTAGCCTTTCACCCAGGCATTTCTGGAGTTTGGGGGATGGGGGCAAAGAGGTGAGGATGTGTCTCTCTTAGTTGTTAACGTTTGAGTTATCTCCATGGGTCACTTTTTTTTTTTTTTTTTTTACAAGACATGCGCCTTTTGTTTTGCCTTTCAGAGCAAGATGTGTGAAATTGTTGGTCCTGGTGAGGGAGCTGGGAAGGGGGTTTCCTGGGAGATAGGCCAGCTTCTGTTGTCAGAGCAAATGATTTTTGGCCTAATTAAAGTTTCTGGCCTCTGAATGTCAGTGATCCTGCAGCAAAGATGTGATGAGCTGGTTTCCACCCAGGAGATAATACACCCTGGTGTAAGTGCGGGCCCTGGATGGAGCTAGACAGCCTGAGTTCAAATCCTGACTCTGCTATAAAAAGCTGTGTGATTTGGCCATTCTGGAAGTCCCAGCAAAGTGGGGTAGATAATAGTACCTGTCACCTAGTCATGTTGCGATGACTAAATAACTCTACCGGGTTATTGGTACTGTGCTTCGTGTGGTGTGTAGATGGGAACTTAGTGCGGTTGTTGTGGAGGTAAGGACCCAGCCGAGCTTCAGGTGGGGTGATTTTCTGACCCAGCTCTGAGACAAGGGCTGGGGCTAAGTACGCCTTGAAAACCTCTTGCTTTTAATATAACCAAGGAGACTGTGCCTCAAATTCTGGACCATTCTCGGGCCTTGATCCCAGGTGCCCATGAAATTGACAAGCCAAGGGAAATTGATCAATGTAGCCTTCAAAAGCCAACTTAATACCAAAGATAAGGACGTTTTAAAATTTATTAAAAAAAATCATTACAAAAGGAAACCAACAGATGGCTTTTTAAGGAAGAAGTGTTCAGGATGGATGACAGCCTTCTTTTGGAAAGATTGTAATTGAGGCAGAAAAAATGGTTGCTGAGGGCAGAAGGGAAGTCCGAGGTATTTTCAATTTTTTTCTTTCCCCTAGTTTTATTGGCAAATAATTGACATACATCACTGTAAGTTTAGGGCGAGCAGCGTGATTGCCATTTATCGTGAAATGATTACCTTGATGGGTTCAGCTAACATCCATCTTCTTTGGATACAATAAGAAAATAAGACCATTTTTCTCTTTGCGATTAGAGCTCTTAGGATTTCCTGTCGTAGCTCTTTTCCTAGATATCGTACAGCTGTGTTGACATGTTGTGCTTGACATGTCTAATGCGTACATATCTTATAACCGGACTTCTGTAACTTTTGACCCCCATTCTCCAATTACCCCTTCACGTTTCTTTTTTTTTATTTTTTAATTTTTTTTAATGTTTATTTTTTAATTTTTTTTAATGTTTGAGAGGGAGAGACAGAGCACGAGCGGGGGAGAGACAAAGCGAGACACAATCCGAAGGAGGCTCCAGGCTCTGAGCTGTCAGCACAGAGCCCGATGCGGGGCTTGAACCCATGAACTGTGAGATGGTGACCTGAGCCAAAGTAGGACCCTTAACCAACTGAGCCACCCAGGTGCCTCGCCCCCCTTCACGTTTCTTGAGAATACAGTTAAAACAAGGTTTTCTCACCCTTGGGGTTGATGATTGGGCACCATAAAATAATGTTGCATGGAAGTATGTCTTCTCTTCCCGCTGTCCTTTTTTTTTAATAGAAAATTTCAAACATCTCTAACGTGGAGAGAATAGTCTAATGAGCACTTACCATCTCATGATCACTTCCCCTTTGTACCTATCTATTTCTTACTTCTGTCCCCAGTTTATTTTGAAGCAAATCCCAGACACTGACCGGATCCTTTCATCTGTTACTATTTTAATGTGTATCTCTAACATATTGGGACTCTTTTAAAAAATATATATATAGCTCAATTTCATTATCATACCTGTAAGAAATTAGCAGTAATTCATTAACAGCAGATATTCAAGATTCAAATTTCCATGATTGGCTTATAATTTTAGAGTTTTTTTTTTTTTTAAGACTCAGGATCTAAACAAGGTTTAAACAATGCAGATTGTTGTGTTTTTTAAGTCTTCAAATCTCTCTCTCTCTCTTTTTTAGTTTAATTGCTATCTTTTTAGTGTTTGGTATATTCACAGAGTTGTGCCTGCATCAGCATAATCGGATTTAGAACATTTTCATCAGTCCAGAAAGGAATGCTGTACCTCTTAACTGTGGTTCCTCATTCTCGTTCCCCTTAGCCCCAAGCAACCACTAATCTACTCTACCTATGGATTTACCTATTGCCAATATTTCATATAGATTGAGTCATACAATACGTAGCCTTTTGTGTCTGGCTGTTTTCACTAAAAGTATCCTTCTAAACTTTGCCACAGTGTAGCATGGAACTCAGGTTCATTCCATTTTGTGTTTGAATAACATCTCATTGTTCTGTTTTGTTTAGCCAGTCTTCAGCTGATGGACATTTGACTTGTTTCCACTTTTTGGCCCCTTTAGGAATAATGCTGCTGGGAACATTCACGTACAAGTTTTTGTGTGAGCATATCTTTTTATTTCTCTCGGGTCGATATCTAAGAGTAGAATTGCCTGCCCCGTCTGAGGAACGGTCAGACAGTTTTCCAAAGCAGCTGCACCATTTTCCATTCCCACTTCCGCTGCATGAAGGTTCTGGTTTCTTCACACCTTTGCCAACAGCCTTTTGATTATAGCCATTCTGAGTGGGTGTGAAGCGGTGCCTTTTTGTGGTTTTGATTTGCATTTCCCTAATGATCAATGATGTTGAGCATATTTTCATGAGCTTATTGGCTGTTTGTGTGTATCTTCTTTCGAGAAATGTCTGCTCAGATTCCTTTGTCCATTTTTAAATTGGGTTGTTTTTATTGTTGACCCGTAAGAATCCTGTATAGTTTCTGGGTACAAGTCCCTTAGATGTATTATTTATAAAAATGTCTCCCATTTTGTGTGTGTGTGTGTTTTAACTTTCTTGATATTGTCCTTTGAAGCAAAAAATCTTTTTTTTAGGGGTGCCTGGGTGGCTCAGTCGGTTAAGCATCTGACTTTAGCTCAGGTCACGATCTCACAGTTGGTGAGTTCAAGCCCCGTGTTGGGCTCTGTGCTGACAGTTCACAGCCTGGACCTTGCTTTGGATTCTGTGTCTGCATCTCTCTCTGCCCCTCCCCTACTCCTGCTCTGTCTCTCTCTGTCTCTCTCTCTCAAAAATAAATAAACATTAAAATTTTTTTTATCTTTTTTTTTTTTTAAACTAATAGGTTGCCGTTTCATCTGTCTGTTTTTACCCCTTGCAATTTTTGATGAAGGAAATAGTTCATGTCTTTGTGGGATTTTGCTGATTGCATCCTTTTGGTGTGGTTTGACATGTTTCTCAGTCTCTTGTATTTCCTGTAAATTGGCAATTAGAGTCTTCTGTATTTTGTAGTTGAAAACGTTTGAGTCAGAGGTCAGCTGGTTTCAAGGCCAAATGCATTAAGTGCAAATAACCAGGAAGTGGAATGCCTAGGTAATGCATACACAAGATAAATGGGTGTCGTGAGGCCGAACAACTCTGATGACCATTAACAGGGTAGATGAGACATATATGTGGTATGGTCACGTGATGGAAAACCTCAAAGATGTTAAAAGGAATAAAATGGATTTATACATATCACTGTGGCTATATCTCAACATTAACGTTCTCTAAAAAGAAGCAGAGTGCAGAAATATACTAAAATATATACCTTAATGCACATTAAACCATGTGTATGAAACAATGTTTGTGGATTCGTATATGTGTGGCTATGTAACATAGCCAGTAGGAAGGATGCCTGCTACATGTGGGTGGTTGTCGGAGGTTAATAGCTGGTCATGATTTATTTGTTTCTCTTTAAAGAATCCAGTAGGTAGGAATACTTACTTGATGACCAGCCTTCGAGAGCTAAGGAATTATGATTGCCAGATAATTCTTCTGCTCTTATTTAGAAAGTAGAACTTGAAGGACCAGAAAGTCATGATTCTCAAGCTTTTTTTTTTTGGTAAGACTGTTTGAAGGACCTTGATGCTCATTTCCATCAGTAATTAGTCTGTCAAGGATCTTTAAGTTAGTTAAGACGCTAAAAACCCCGTTTCAAGGGTGGGGAAAGCTAAACCTAGAGAGGTCACATGTGTCCAAGTTTGGGGCTTCGTGGGTCATTTGCTGCTGTTTCTTGCCTGATGTTTATGTACATTTTGGCAGCTTTATCTTGTTTTTCTGGAATGTTGAGGCTCATGGTTTTCTCTTTGGCATTGACTGGGTTATTTTCAGCAGTAGCTTGTGTTTGGGATGAAGAATCAGCTGAAGCGAGTGAATGGAAAAAAAGAATGTGTGTGGTTTTCATTCAAAGAAAAAGTGATGATATCAACTTTTTTCCCCTCTAATGAAGGCATTGGGTTGATCTGTATGGCAGATTGCAAGAAGTAAGTGTTCTACCGTCAGCAAATATTTGACCATGTCCTGTGCTAGTAAGTGGCAATGGACTAAAACCCATTGACATCACCTCTCCTGCTTCCTTGTTGTAACCAATAGGAAATTAAGTTCTTAGAGTTCTTAAAATATGGGAAGTAAAATCTAAGAATCTGTGGCCTTCTCTGAATTCTGGCAAATGTAGACATGATTCTAGATAAAGGATAAAGCGCCTTCCATCCCGCTGCCATCTTGTCTCAATGGGGGTGAAAAGTGGTTTTCGAGAGAGAAAGAAATTTTAATGTTATGTGGAAAACACAGATATGTATGCAGTATGTAAACAGATATACACTGTATTTGCGGTATTGAAATTTCATGGAGGGATGATTAAAAAAATGTCTGAACGAGATCTGAAGGGGGAAAGTAACGAATAAAGGGTTGAGAAACACTGATAAGAGCTGAAGTAATTTTACCATTACTCTAGAAATTTGCATTTTGCTTTTACCCTTAACATTTTTGGGTAAAGCTTTGCCACATTGCTACATGATCTTTGTATTGATCACTTTTATAGGCTTCATAATCCATCAATCCATCTACCTGCTTGTAGTATAATTTTTTAAAAACATGTGTTTTTAAATTTATTTTTGAGAGAGAGAGAGAGCATGAACAGGGGAAAGGCAGAGAGAGAGAGAGAGAGAGAGAGAGAGAAAGAGAGAGAGAGAGAGAGAGAGGAAGAGAGAGAGACACAGAATCTGAAGCAGGCTCCAGGCTCTGAGCTGTCAGTGCAGGGCCGGACGCGGGACTTGAATTCACAAACTGCGAGATCATGACCTGAGCTGAAGTCGGCTGCTCAACTGACCAAGCCATCCAGGTGCCCCACATGTAGCGTAATTTTTAAACCATAATATTTGATTCTACTTTTGGAAACTTAGCTTATTTTCCTTTTTCTTTCTTTTTTTTGGTTCTTATTATAAATAATGATGCAGTGAACGTTTTTGTTCAAGGTAGTGTTCTTTCCTTTTGATTGATATGTCCTTAGGATGATTTCCCTGAAGTAGCTGTAACATGGAAATGTGTATAGTTCTTGATTGTTTTTGCTTTTGAAGTGGTTGCAGTAACTTGAAAGGCTGCTGGAAGGCGTGAGGGCTCGGGTGGCCACAGAGCCTGGCTGGAAATTCAGGGTTCAACATTCAGCAGACATTTACCGAATGACAGTTTGATGCTTCATCCGTCACTTAGCAGAGGGCTGCACTGTTGGTGTCTGTGGAAGCACATGGAATGAATGGACCAAAAGGTTTTGTGGGAGTAACGGACATGTCAGCCAGGACTCCTCAGTTGCCTGTGGCAGAAGTTGATCTGGGAAAAGCTGGAGTTTAAAACATCTTGCAATGGAGAGGTCTAGGGATAGGACTGTCCTCAGGCCCAGTTGCATTCTGGTGCTGAGAGCATCATCAGGACGACCTTTCTGTCTGTTTCGAAACTCCACTTTCCTCTTGGTTGGCTTCTCCTCCAGCAGCCTCTGTCTACCCCGTGGAGGCAAGATGCCTGCCCGCAGCTCTCCGGTCACAGCCTACCGTGTAGCAACACCCAAGCAGAGGGTGGGCCTCTTTCCCAGTTGCTCCCGCAGAAGTCCTGGGGCTGACTCACAGCAGTCTGGCAGGCTATGTGGTCATCCCGGAACCCATCGCTGTGGCTCCTGTTGGCCGGGTCTGGGTCGCACGCCCAGTCCAGAGCCCGAGGGTGGCATCTGACTACTTGTTGTCTGGATAGAGGAGGAACTGACGGGAGAGGGCTGTGAGGAAGGTGGGTTGTGAGCAGAGACCTGAGGGAGGGGAAGGGTTGCTCCTGAGTTTTGCTCCTGAGCAGCTGAAGGGGGGTAAGCCTTGCCTCTCACTGAGGTGGGGAGGGTGGAGGAACATCAATTTGGGGCGTGGGCGGTAGCAGTCGGAAGCCTTCGGGGGAGTGAGGACTCTTCCTGGGCCCTGACTTCTGCTTGCCTCTCTGGGAGCCCTCCAGGGGTCTGGCTCTGGTGCTTTGCCCGTCGTCCCTGCAGCGCCCTGCTGGGCTGTGCTCCCTGCAGGCTTTACTTGGAGGGAACCTTGTCCATCGCATCTTATTTTTCCTTGCCTGTCTGCGTGTTTTAGGATCTGCTCTTTTCTCCCTCATCTTAAAAAATAAATACATAAAAAATAAAAAAGCAAAAAACCCCGAATGACTTTAAAGATGATTGTGAATACATGGAATATCCCTATAGACATACCTTCCAAGAACATTAGGATATTTAGATTTTTAGTTATTGCACTTCTGTCTCTGCTCAGTGCATATGCATTTTACATAATTGCCTTGAGTCTACATCTGAATTAGTGTTTCCACTTACATTATAGCATTTATCCATGTGTCTTCCTGTCACCGTTTTTTCAAAAGGCTGCATAACGTTCCACCAAATGGATGTACCATTGTAGGAAAAGAGAGTAAATTCCATTTATGATGTTCAAGGATAGAATTGGCAAGCGTTTTCTGTAAAGACCCAGATAATAAATATTTTCTGCTTTGTGGGCCATCTGGTCTCCATCCCAACTACTCATCCCTGTTGGAGTATAAAAGCAGCAGAGGCAATCAATAAGTGAAAGGATGTGGCTGTGTTCCAATAAAACTTTATTTAGAAGAACAGGCAGCAGCTGGATTTGCTGTGTTTGCTGACCCCCGTTCCAGAATACCCCGGGAGGAGTCTGAGTGCCCCTGATGCTGTGCTTGGGCTGTTACTGTGGCCTAGTGGGATAAAGTTGGGACTCAGTCCTGGATTGAACTCCCTGTCGAAGGACCTGAGCATGTTCTGGAACTTCTCTGACTCTTAATTCCCTCATCAGAAGATGCAAGTTAAAGGAAGCGATGGACCTGTAGTTCCTTAGTATTTGGAACATAGAGGAACTGGTGAAATAGTCACTTCTTCCTTTTCTCATTTCCCCTCTTCCTCCTCTTTAGCTTAGTTTCCAGGGTGTCAGGAAGGTATTTGGATGTTTTGTTAACTTTTTGTGTGGACTTCCCCCTTGCTCTTCAGAACCTACTGCCGCCATACGTTGTTGGCAGTGAGTGCTGTGTGTGCCTGCTTCCCCACACTTTACCGGCAGTGGAGAATTGCATCCTCAGTGTTCCTTGGTGAATTGAGTAGTTATATAATGGCAACATGTGGCAGCTAATTTGGTAGGTTTATAATTTGCATTTCTCCAGCCGTGAGGGAAGATTCATTTTCCCTTCAGAGTGCTTGCACAGTGCCATTATAGTGTTTTTTTGTAAGCAGAGACTGGCAAACTGTGCCGGGCACCTGTGTTAACGTTAATAAAGTTTTATTGGAACACAAGCACATCCGTTCATTGACTCTCGATAACAACTGCTTTCGCTGTCCGGTGGCAGAATTGAGTGGCCGTGACAGAGAGACCTTATGGCTTGCAAAGCCTAAAATATTCGCCATCTGTTCTTTACGGAAGATGTTTGCTGAGCCCTGCTCTAGAGTGAATTCTTTGCCTGTTGATGAATATGCTGTTGACTTAGTCTTTGGTCTTAGACATCACAAGGCCACTTAGATGGCCTGAGGCCATCTCTCTGCCTTGAAGTAGAGCCTGCCCCTTTCCATTGTGTGGTGACGACACTCTGTCCTTTTGTCCTGGCCCAGCTGTGCCACTTTACCCCACAGTACAGGGAGCTAGCGCCTGGACTTTGGGGAAGAATGGAGTCTGTTTTATCCCTTCGTGCGCAAATGCTGAGCAGACAGAACGGCTGCTTCACTCCACCCGTTACCCCCGCGTGGGGCTGCTGCCGTGTCCTGGCTCGCTGTGTCTTCTCCATTTAAGGCAGCCACTTGGGGAGCCACAGAACCCAACCCCAGAGCCCTGACTCGACCAACTGTTGAGCTCCTTGCATGAGTGGGAGCGTATTGACGCTGGCTCCCCCCCTGAGCGAGAAGGCTCACAGTCAAGGATAGGCATGTGCCGGGAGATTTCTGATTCCCCATAATCCTTTGTGTGGTGGCGATTATACCAGGGGTGTGGTGTGGCTGCAGGGTCGTGGGGACACCCTGTAGAGAGCAGTGTATTGTGCCGGGGCAGGGAGGTTTCTCACAGAAGGTGACACTTGAGCCGGCCACTGGGAGGTTAGTCTTTAGTGGCCCTTTGTGGAGTCCCTTTGCCTGCATGCAAGCTGGGCTGCCCGAGGTTAGCCTGGTCTTGTGGAGGCTGGAAGGCCTGGGTGTTGGAGTCCAGCTTTGGGGCATTCTTCCTGGGACAAGGGATCGATGTCTCCAAACCTCGGTTCCTTTATCCGTTAGGAAGGGGTCACGAGCACACATCTCATGGGTGGATATAAAGGTTTAATGTGTATCTCAGAACAGAAGATTTGTAGCAGATCTGGCCTCTGGGTGTCTTGTGTTTGGTTCAGGCAGAGGTGGCTGAAACACTGCTGTAAAATTAGGTGCCAACTGATTGACGTGAAGATCTGAGTTTCTGTCTCCTTTGAAAAACCACAAGATGGGGCAACTGCATGTTGGTGTTGCTGTGCGGTGCTGTCCCCTGTGTGGTGCTGTCCTCCGGAGCCCAGTAGCAGCTGCCGTCTCTCCAGAGGCACCCCTCAGTCCCTTCCTGTCCCTCTTTTCTGCCCTCCCTGCCCACTGCACTCATTTCCTTTCTGCGCCTGACCTTGGAGGCGTGGGGGTTGGGAGGGAAGATCTGATGTTGGGCTTGTACATGCCTCTCTGGCCTATACGAGGCCGCCCTTTGTGCCCAATCTCTCTTGCTTCCGCTTTGGAGTGGTGGTGGGTTTTTGGGCATCGTGGAAACTAAACAAACAACGGCACTAAACTCTCCACTGGGCTGAGAGGGCCAAGCATCCTGTATGCCTGCAAACATGAGCGAGCCGGCCTTGCAGCGGTGGCCACGCGTTGGTGGTGTACCTGTCCCTTGCCAGGCTCTGATGTGGGCCGTTGGTTATAGGGTGAGGGAAGATTAAGGTGTGGGTCTGGTCTATAGTCTTCCGGAAATCCCTAACGTGTAACCGTCTTACTGCTTACTGGGTAGCCATAACGTCTAGAAACACAGACAGTGTTGTGTTAATTTTTAAAACCTCCATCTGATTAATTCTGCTAGGGCAGTGGTTGGCAAACTATGGCCCGTAGGGTAAATCCAGCCCAAGGCCTGTTCTTGTAAACAGCTATGCTTGTTCCGTAATGTATTATCTCTGGCTGCTTTTGAGATGTCAGAGCAGAGTTGAGGAGTTGGGACCACATGACCCACAAAGCCTGAAATGTTTACTGTCTGGCTCTTGACGGAAAAAGTTTGCTGACCTCTGTCCTGGGGCACATTAAAGGTGCAGGTTTATTCAGTGAAAACCAGAAATACAAATCATCTGAGACAGCCCATCACATGCTTAGGACTTGATAGAAACTCATCGTTAACTGCACTTTTGCAGGGTGCGTTGCATGAACAGCTCATATAATATCATTGAGCGTATCGTGTGTTTGTTGTATAAGATCACTCAGTCATTTGCTGCCACCTGTGCCGCTGTGTAGGTAATCGGTGCAGGGTGAAGGCCATGGGAACAGAAGGGCGCAGGGCCACAGCGGGGCTGGCTCTCCCGTGAAGGAAGAGCTGTGCTGGCAGCTGGGAGCGTGTGCAGGCGCGGGCGTGGCTTTTGGTAAACTTGCGGGGAGATATTCTGACATCCTCGCATGCTGTAAGAATTGCACAGATGAGGGGCGCCCGGGGGGCTCAGTCGGTTAAGCATCCGGCTCTTGGTTTCCGCTCAGGTGAGGATCTCACAGTTCTGTGGGTTCAAGCCCCACGTCAGGTTGTGCGCTGAAGGTGTGGAGCCTGCTTGGGATTCTCTTTCCCTCTCTCTCTCTGCTCCTCCCCTACTCTCTCCCTCAAAATAAATAAATAAATAAACTTTACAACAAAAGAATTGCACAGATGAGAAGAAAAAACTGACTTGGTGGGGCAGTGGCTGGATATGTCCTTGAGCAGATGAGAGGAGACAGGAGTCAGAGCACAAGTGGAGGTTTCAGTTATTTAGCCTCTCAGAGCCTCAGTTTCTTCATCTCTGAAGTGGGATAATCACATGTACTTTCAGGAAGAATTTCCTAATTGCAGCATTGCTGACAGGCCAGATAACTCTGCCGTGGGGGCCGTCCTGTGGGCTGTCGGAGGTTTAACAGCATCCCTGGCCCTCACCTGCCCCGTGCCCCCTCCGACTTGTGCCGACAATATCTGCAGACATTGCCCAGTGTCCCGTGGTGAAGGCAAAATCACCCTGGTTGAGAGCCACGTATCTCCACCCACCGTTCGTAGGGCCCCTCGTAACCAAACCTCTCAGAACTTGATTTATTGGCCTGTGCCTGCTCCCCGTTATTAGGCTGATGATGCAGAAGTGAAGGACCTCTTAGCGTCAGACCCCCTCAGTGGAACCAGAAATATGGAAGGGAAGTGAGGCGGGGGCTGGGTGCTGCTATCTGGAGTCCTTTTGCCCTCCTGGCCCCCCCCCCCCTTAACAATTATTAAACCAACCATTTCAAAGTGAACAACTCACTGGCATTTACTACATTAATGATGTCGTGTAACCAGCATCTCTGTCTAGTTCCAAAAGATTTTCATCACCCCAGAGGAGACCCCGGACTCATTAAGCACTTGTGTTCTGTCTGTGTGGATTTACCTATTCTAGTTCTTTCTACCTTTTAAAGCACAGCTCAAGTTCCTACTTTTTCAGTAAGCCTCCCTGGGCCCTGGCAGAATGGCAGTGTGGCATGGTACAGGGAGCACTAGTCCGGGAGTCAGGCAGACCAGGGGCTTAGCCTCTGTTGCACCACTGATTTTGCCACGTGACCTTGGGCAGAATTCCTGGTGTGCAGCGGGCACCCAAAGAACATTGCCCTTTTCTTCCCTTCCAAGTACCTGTTCAGTGCATTGCAAGGATTAGCCTTCAACCAGAGAAATACCTGGTGTGACTTTACGTCTGCCGCTGCATGGAGAGCCAGGGAAAGACTACTGTTTGAGTGTGTATGTGGCCTTGATCAAATGACCTACCTCCTCTGAGAGTGGCACCTTTATTTAACCTTGACCTCCAGGGTCCTTGCAAGGATTAGAGAAGGAATGTACATAGAGTTCCTGGTATATCTTGATTGTTTTCCCCTCCCCAGAGTCCATGGGTACTTTATCACTTTTATCCCCCTCAGGGCAGTGAGCACAGAGGCCTGGATTGCGTAGCTTCCCCGTGCTTCAGAGAGAAAGCAGCCAGTTGAAAGCATTTCTTAGAGCCAGATGTCTGACACCCCTGGGGGGTATAGGGCTGTCAACAGCAATAATAATAGCTAACATGTAAAAAGTGATTGGTATAGACTAGGCACTGTTTTAGGTGCAATGTGGATGCTTATTTATTGAATAGATCTAGGAGGTGCAGAGAGGATAAGTAACTTACCTATGGTCACATAGCCAGTGGTAAGGAATCTGGGCTATCCCATTCTTTCTCTTTTCTTCCTTTTTTTTTTTTAATGTTTATTTATTTTGGAGAGCGAGACTGAGTGCGAGCAGGGGAGGGGTAGAGAGAGAGGGAGATACAGAATTGGAAGCAGGCTCCAGGCTCTGAGCTGTCAGCACAGAGCCTCATGTGGGGCACGAACCCATGAACTGAGAGATCATGACCTGAGGTGAAGTCTTAACCGAGGGAGTTACTGAGGTGCCCCTGGGCTTTCTTAACCCCTGCTCTTTCTCCCTAGGAAGTAACTGAAGGCTGGAGGTTTGTGGTAGAAATTGATTTAGGATCCTCAGGATTCTAAACACTAAAAACAACAAAGATACACATACACATGTCATATCTGTGTGAGAGCCTCAGGGGATCACTGCATTTCTCCGACAGTTTTGTGGCCCCTGGGGGTATTCCCTGGGGTACCTTTCCATTTTCTATTTTCATTTTGATAGTGATCTACCAAGAAATTCGAAAGAAGCCTGTTCTGGCCCATGTGGTCAAGGGTGTGGACTGAGGGCTGCCCTTGGAAAAGGCAGAGAGCAGGAAGGCTGGGGCTTGCTTCACAGAGAATCACAGAGAAATCCTTGCTGAGTCGGCAGTGGGGCTGTGACTGCAGGTTTGTTACAAGGCTTGAAAGCCAGCACGATTTAGCAGACGGCCGAGCCAGGAGCTAGTGGACTTGAAACCGAATCTCTCCTTGAGTACTTCCCATGAGACCAGCCTTGGGTGCTCCCCACTGAGCCTCAGGGCTCCGGTGAATGGAGCCACTTTATCTGTGTCGAGGGTTAAATGTCCATCCCTTAATGGCACCCCCCGCCGCCCTTCTTCACTGGAAGAAGGCAGGAAGGACCCTGGTGGCATAGATTCTTCTGCCTGCCTTGTCTCCACCAGGGCCCCATGTTCCAGACTGCAGAGCTAGGAGAACATGATCTCATGCAGAAACCAGTGCCCAGAGAAGGGAAGTGAGTGTCCCTGTCACATGGCCAGCAAGCAGCCCTATGGAGATAACTCATGATGCCTTGTGACTTTCCACTGGTGCTCCTTCCACTGCTCCTCAGGGCCGTGGCCTCCCGGGCACCCCCTGCAGTGGCTGCACGCCCCCAAGGCCGCCTGGGCTCCCTTTGTCCTACGACACTCCTTTCTCTGAGTCCGCAGTTAGGGCCAGGGTGGCCACAGGTGCCTCTTCTGAGGTCAGGATGGTGTCACACAAGTGCACTTCTTACCCGCAGAGGGATTACAGCCAGGAAGGGTGAATGGAGGGCTGAGGCCCGCACAACCTCAGATCGGTCCTCCGTAGTGAACAGGCCTTTTTTCGCACCACAAAGAGAGGCTTTGCAAGGTAGGGCAGAGGAGGCTGCTGACATCTCATCTAGGAAAAGCAGTGGCTCAAGACACTGTAGAAGAGATACGGGATCATCATGCCTGTCAGGAAGCATAGGCTGTGACGTCCTTGCTGTTCAGGTGTGGGTCAGGAACCAGCGGCCTCAGCATCACCGGGAGCTCGTGAGAAATACCAAATTCCAGGCCCCACCCAGAACTGCCGAATCAGAACCTGCCTTTGAACAAGACCCCAGGAGATTTGTGTGAATCCAAAAACTTGAGAATCACTGTGCTAAAAATGACCAGTAGCAAGATGATGGAGATTTTTATTTTCTTGGCACATTTTTTTCTCCTGATTTGTTTTTTACTGTGGTAAAATACACATAACAAAATTCACCATTGTAACCACTTTAAAAAAAAATTTTTTTTTTCACGTTTATTTATTTTTGAGACAGAGAGAGACAGAGCATGAGTGGGGGAGGGTCAGAGAGAGAGGGAGACACAGAATCTGAAACAGAATCTGACACAGAATCTGAGCTGTCAGCACAGAGCCCGATGCGGGGCTCGAATTCACGGACCGCGAGATCATGATCTGAGCCGAAGTTGGACACTTAACCGACTGAGCCACCTAGGCGCCCCTTTTTAATATTTATTTTTGAAAGAGCGTGAGCACGTGCGCATGCATGAGTGGGGGAGGGGCAGAGAGAGGGAGGCACAGAACCCGAAGCAGGCTCCTGGCTCTGAGCTGCCGGCACAGAGCCTGATGCGGGGCTCCAACCCATGAACTGCGGGATCATGACCTGAGCTGAATTTGGACGCTCATCCGACTCAGCCACCCAGGCACCCTGCAGTATTTATCTTTTTGGGGGCTTAGCATAATGTCCTCGAGGTTCATCCATCTAGCAGATTGCAGAATTTCCTTCCTTTTTGCAGCTGAATAATAATGCATTGTGTAGATAGGCCACATTTCGCTCATCCCTTTATCTGTCGATCGACACTTGGGCTGTTTCACATTTCAGCCACTGTGAGTGATGCTGTTGTGAACAGGGGTGTACAAGTATCTCTTCGAGACCCTGCTTTCAGTTCTTTTGGGTGTCTACCCAGATGTGGAATAGATGGGTCATATGCTAATTCTATCACATAAATTACTTTTATGATAAAAGAAAATGGCAAGGGCATTTCAGGGTGGAAAGCCTTGTCGAGTTTCCAGCTGGCACTGCCCAAGGCCAGGTAGCGTTGTTGGATGCAGTACTTGGAAGAAGGAAGAAGGAGAGCCCGACTTGTCCATCCTGGCGTTAGAGAAAAGCGGGAGCCAAACATGTTAAACAAAGAGTAGGATTTATTGACAGACACAGGTATCAAGAGAGCTGTTTGGGGGGTCTTGGGCAGGTGGCATCTTCAGGCGTCCTGAATGATGCTTCATCATGGCCTGGTGAGGTGGGAATGACATGGAGGCCATCCTTTCTCAGAGCCCTCCAGAAAAAATAACAGTGGCAGAGTTCGGGAAGTCAGTTGTGTCACCGTGTGTCCATGACTGGCTTTATCTCTGGGTCTGGAGTGAGGCAGCAGCCTTGTGTGGTGGCCTGGACATAGACTCTGGAAGGGCATGGTCTTGACTGAGGATCACAGTTCCACCAAGTGGTATTCAGATGAGAACAAAACCTACCCCAAACCTGTGATTTTGGTCCGTGAGGCCCTTTGCGACTGGCTCCTGCCTGCTGTCTCCTCTTTACTTCCTCCTTTTGGCTTTTTGCTCAAGTCACAGCTGATTTCCTTCTGATCCTGGAAGACTAGAAACCAAGCTTGTTCCTGCCTCTGGGCATCTACCCTGGCCGCCTGCTCTGCCTGGAATGCTGGTCTGCCGTAGCTCTCCAGACTTGTTCCCGGTCCTCATACAGGGCTCAGCTCACCTGTCGGCTGGGCGGAGAGGCCTTCCACCCCCACCCTGGCCGCCGGGGCCTCTTGCTTCCTCCCTGTCTCATCACCCCATCTGCTTTTCCTCCGACTATGACTCTCTACTCTCTGACGTCCTCCCATTGTAGGTTTACTTAGGTGCCCTGGGTTTCTTCCCTAATAGAAGTTTTGCTCCATGAGAAGATGGCTCTTGTCTACCACTTAACTCCTGTGTCCCCAGCACTTGGGACACTGCCTGGCACACGGTAGAAGTTAGATTAATACTGAGTGCATCGCGCACAATGCTGTTCTCCCTGAGCTTCACCTTCCCCGTCTGCGGCGTGGGGAGAGGGGGGGGGATCCCGATCCCTTGGTTGCAGGGTGGTTGTGGAAATTACAGGGTGTGATCATGCCGAGCACTGAGTGTAGCGGCTGGCACGCAGGAAGTGCTCCACACGCGGTCCCAGTGGTGGTCAGCCCAGTGGCCCTGGCATGATTTGGATGAATCGCTGACCGTCTGTGGGGGTGATGCCCAGCTGGTACTCCCTGGTGAAGCCCGTGTTTAGTTGCCCAAGAGAGAAGCAGCTTGGTGGCACTTCCAGGCTTATGGCGTGGGGCGTCTGCTCTTGTACCTCTGAATTTGAGTCTCGTTTGGAATGACTCTGTTCTGTGTTTGGTGCGTCACAGTACGTAGCCGTGTCTCTGTTGATTGGGGTCCCTGGGCCTCGCAAGGGACCGCAGATGTAGCTCTGACAGGGTTCTGCTTGGTGCTTTAAAGTGTGCCTGCCTTTGATCCTCATAAACGGAAGTTGAGCACATGCTACGTGCATTGGTTAGGAATGCTTTTGGCCACAAGTAACAGCCCGGCATACAGCGGTTTGAGCAAACAGGGTTGTTTGCTGTGTGAGAGGTGGGAGATTTCTGGTATTGGTTCAGCAGTGAAATGGCATCAGGGCTGGAGTCTCTGTGATTCCCTTGACCTTCCTTCCAAGCTTGTTGCTTCATGGCTGCCCGGTGATGCTCTGGCTCCCCCCACGGTGTTTATGGTGAAGGCGTGAAGGATGGAAGGAGGAATGAAGCGATTACCATCTGTTCTTTGATCAGGAAGGCGTGGTTTCCCCAATGCCCACGGCCCTCTGCTCTCTAAGGCCAGCCTTCCAAAAGAGGCTGAGAAAAGGAGTAATTTGGTTTTGCAGCTTGTACCGCAGGAGGTGGCCTGGGGAAAGGATGCTGGAGAGAGTGAGGTCAGCCAGTGGGCAGTGCCGGCCATACTAGGGAACCTCGGTTATAGTTACACTGTGGGTTCTCACCTGGGGGGGCAGTTTGTCCCCCGGAGGACATTTGGTAACATCCGGAGACATTTTTGTTGCCACAACCAGGGTGTGTGTATGTGTGTGCACTCGGTATCTGGTGGGTGGAGGCCGGGGATGCTCCTAAACACCCTGCCGTTCAGGGGCGCCTGGGTGGCGCAGTCGGTTAAGCGTCCGACTTCAGCCAGGTCACGATCTCGCGGTCCGTGAGTTCGAGCCCCGCGTCGGGCTCTGGGCTGATGGCTCGGAGCCTGGAGCCTGTTTCCGATTCTGTGTGTCCCTCTCTCTCTGCCCCTCCCCCATTCATGCTCTGTCTCTCTCTGTCCCAAAAATAAATAAACGTTGAAAAAAAAATTTTTTTTAAACACCCTGCCGTTCACAGGGCAGCCCCACCATAGAGAATGATCCGGCCCAAACGTTAGAAGCGCCAAGGTGGGGTAACCCTGGGTTAGACTATGCTGGACACGTTCTTCAACTTCGGGGAATACTAGTTTAGCTGCTTTCCTGTGATGCCTAACAGGCAGATGGCCAGACTCCATTGTAATGATGTAGATTATTGGTACCTGGTCTTGTTCTCCTCGCAGAGGCGGCTGATGCTAGGTGGGGACAGCCCTACAGCATGTGGCAGAAAGTCTCGATAAAAGGCTTATGTGCAACAGAACTAATGACGCCTGTTGCATTTTAGGATCACAGAACAATGACTTGAAAAGACAGTTTCTGCTGGAGCGACTCCTGGATGCAGTGAAACAGGTAAGAGGGAAGCTCGCGTTTGCCTCTGAGGTCGAGTAACGGTGCCAGACAATTCACAGGGGGTCATCTCTGCCCTTCCACGTGCGCGGACTTACTCCCACTTTCTGGGAGCAGTGAGGCTGGCGGTGTTCCCCAGGAAACGATAGGGCAGGTGAGGCAGTCCAAAGCAGCGAGGGAGGGGCGCCCGCGTCCTGACTTTCTGCTACCTTTGGAGGCCCCCGTCTTCGTGATGTCCCCGTGGGAGGAGCGTTGGTGTTGGTTTTGAAGTCTCCCTCCAGGCAGTTTGATGGCAACGCTTCCAGGAGCTGAGGTCGTGGTTGGAGTTAGCCCCCCCCCGCCCCAGGCACAAGAGCAGGGCAGATAGGAGGGAGGAAGCCTCGCCTGGAAGCAAGCTTTGGCTTAGGCTGGCGTCAGCGTGCCGGCCTGGCCTGCGTGAGTCACACGTGCATCATTTAGTGCACGCTCGTCACGTCCCAGGCCCCCTGCTAAGCGCTCCCCGTTGAATCCTTCCCACCAGCCTCTGAGGCAGTTCGTATATTTAAGTAGCTTTAATTCGTATATTTAAATATCTATATATTTAAGTGTATTTATTTTGAGGGGAGGGTGTGGAGGGGAAGAGAGAGGGGGAGAAAGAATCCCAAGCAGACTTTGCCCTGTCAGTGCAGAGCCCAATGCAGGGCTTGAACTCACGGACCTGGAGATCATGACCTGAGCCGAAATCAAGCGTTCAGTGCTCAGCCAGCTGATTCACCCAGGCGCCCCTGGCACCACTTTAAGTGTAGCCGTTGAACCGAAATAAATTGGAGCTGATGCCCAGAGCTGCTGTTATTATTATTGTTGTTAAATATTTTAGTGGGTGAAAGTGTACATATGGTTTTTAAAAATCAATCTTACTGACATATAATTGAGGCATGCAATAAAATACACTAATTTTAAGTATGCGGTCCCACGTGTTTTGACAAATACACCATTTAGATTCATTAATGCATTCATTCTTTGGATGAATAAGTTCCGGAATCTTGCGAGCCTGCTCCCCACAGGGGAGAGAGTGGCTGATGGCTGTGCGATATTGTGAATTGAATGCTATAACTAAAAATGGTTAAGATGGTGAATTTTACGTTATCTATATTTTACCACAATTAGAAAAGAAAGAATGGTTTGCTTTCATCTGTATCCACCCTGGGTGAATTGTCATTCGGCACAACCAGATGACATGTTTGAGGCTTGAATCATGCTGCCATAATTTCCTAGCCAGTCATAACAACTCTGGGGCCCTTTCCAAAGGCACCCATCACCACAGATTTGTGTAAGTATTAATTGTCGCCCGTGGGGAGCTCTGTGTTCAGACAGTCAGCTGCTGACATACAGAAGCTTCCTAGAAAATCTGCACAAGGCTGTGTACTTCAGTTTTCCTCTTAGCACTGTTTTCCCACACGCCTTCCTTCTGTGCAAGTGGGAGATAAAGGCTTCTGTAGGTGGCGGCTGGAAGGCTGCCTCACGTCTTGGCTTTGACACCTGGGAGAAGGGGACACCCCGACTCGGTACCTGGAGTTTCTGGCCCTGTGTGTCCCATGACCCCGAAGGCCTGTGTGGGCTGTTAGTGACGTTTGAGTGTCCCATCCCAACCGCTAATCTCAGCGGCTTCTTTTTCCGTGCAGTGCCAGATCCGCTTTGGAGGGAGAAAGGAGATCGCCTCGGATTCCGACAGCAGGTAAACGTGTCGCTTCTAAAACCATCTACTGTCAAGACCAAAAAGGCGGCCAGAGCTGAGTCGCTTCTGTGTTGTCTCTGCAGCCGAGAGGTGCGGTGATTCAGCTTGGGTAAGCTGTGGACCACCTACGCAGTGACGGCTCGTGTCGCGTATTCGCGGCTTCCTGTACTACTCCTTCTGGGAGTCCGTTCTGAGGGAATTGTTTGAAATACCTTTCTGCATAAGGTTATCTTCAGGGTAATTGATAATGATGGCAAGTCAGAAATTTAAGCAGAGCATCAGTAGAACAGAGTGTCACATAGCCATTAAATTGACGTCCACACAGCGTTGACTTGAAGCAGAGAAATGCACATGGAGTAATTGACAAATTATGTAGTTAAAACAAAAAGACCAGGATATAAAGTTATGTCGATGCAGAGTGATGCTAGCTATGTTAAACCACCACTCAGACAAAGAACATACCAGAATGTGAACACAGGTAATCCTGGGTCTAAGAATATTGGGAATCTTTATACTTTCTGTTGGTCTTCATATTTTATACTGTGATTGCTTGTTTCCTTTATATATATAAAAAAAAGAAGCCCCAAAATTGGCATTGACTTTCCTGACCCGGGAAGGACTGACATAATTGTGTAAGCTTCTCACATTGCCTGGGAGGAGATGGGAATGTTTTGGCAAAGGTAAGAGACACACAGGCATTTGCTTTGTGAAGTCATTCAGTGATTCATGGTGGCGGGAGGAACATTCCCCGCAAAGGAAGGGAAATGAGGGAACTCGCTTGCTCAGTGCTCATGTCATTCCGGAGACTGGCCGTGGCCCGGCCCACTCACCCCAGCCCGCCCAGCAGAGCCTGTTCCTGGTCTGTCCTTTCAGACCCATGTCTGTGACACACTTTACCAGCCGGAGCAAAGCGCATAGTGCCACATTGTCATAGAACTGCAGGGACTATTTGAAACTGGTGCAGATTTAACACTGTACCTCTCCCGTATCCTGTCTCTCCTTCACCTGGTTTTTCTCCCTGGCACTTACCACCAGCTGACAGACTGTATGTTAGGCTTGTTTATTTTGTTGGTTTCTGTCTCTGGGTGTTGTCATGTCAGCTTTGTGCAGACAGGGATGTTTGCTGTCTTGATCACTGATGTAAGTCTGGTGCCTGGAAGTGTGTAGAAGGTGCTTAGGAAAGACCCATCAGGGTGAGCGACTGGGTGAGCGCGTGCACGGCATCGTATCGTAGTTAGCTGTTTAATCTGTGGCACCACGAGGCTTGTGAGCTTTGAGGGCCGAGAGGCGACTCCTCTAGTGTGTATCTCTCTCTTTTGCACAGACATTTTGTGCCTGTCGCACATTTGGTTCTTAGTATGTGGTTGTGGCATCAGATCATTAGACCGATTTATTGTTTCAGTTCTCTTTTGTTTCAGTAGATGAAATTATTGTTATTACAGAACTTGCCATGTTGCATTGTAATAACTGGTTTATGAATGCTTTTGTGCCTTGACTGTGAACATGGAGACAGCAGGCAGGCCCTGGGTCCTGACCTCTCTCCTTCCCAGCGGAGTACTCGTAAGCAGTAAGTAAAACGGACGTAAATCTCTAGGTGTTTTCTGGAAGATAAAATAGCCATGGAAAGTGCCAGAGCAAAAGCTGTATCCTTACTGAGATTTTTATTTACTTACTTGTCAGTGTCTGTTTCTGTTTCATCGATCTTTTTGTCTGTCCTTCCACTCCGTATCATACAGTTTTAATAAGTGTAAATATAGAATAATTCTTTGTTTTTTTTATGATTTGCATTTTACAGTTGTTCTTGAGGCTCTACTATGGGGCCTGGCCTTGGTCAGCACAGGGGTCCTGATTTGGGGACACAAGGTCCACCTGCATCAGAATCATCTGGGAGGCTCATTCATTAATGATGCAATTCTCCCTCCCATCCTAGACCAGCTGCACATATGTGTGTGAGTGCGCGTGCATGCATGTGTGTGGATGGGTGAGGGTGTGTGTGCTCAGGACTTCTCCATCACTTTTTTATTTTCGTAATTATCCTGTTCTTTTCTTGAGAGAGAGAATCCATCTCTAAATGTTAAATGAATGTGTTCTTATATAATAGAATATACTACTAAAGTTCTTAGTAGGTAAAATACTACGTTTCATAGAAGCTAGAAAGTTAATTCCTTCAATGAGAGCTGTGGTTTATGGCTAAAAGGAAGGTGCTGCTTTATGTTAATAATAATGGTTACTGCTTCTTATTTATTTTGAGAGAGAGAGAGCGTGTGCGTGCATGCACACACATGGCAGAGGAGCAGAGAGAAGCAGAGACCGAATCCCTGGCAGGCTCCACCCCATCAGCACAGAGCCCGATGGGGGGCTTGAACTCACAAACTGTGAGATGGTGACCTGAGCTGAGATCAAGAGTCAGATGCTTAACCAACTGCGCCATCCAGGTGCCCCGATAGTTACTGCTTCTCACGTCTCTGGCCACTCCTTGTGCATGTTGACGCTTAGTCTCCTACACAGTGTCTGGAGTGGTGGTGTTATTCCTTCTTCACGGACGAGAAAACAGACTCAGTCCAGTAGAGTAATGCAGCCAAGGTTAGACATCTGAGAAAGTTAGAGTTGAAAGTGGGACCCTAGTTTCTCGGGCTCCGAAGTCCATTCTTCCCGTGTTAGGCTACAATTAGTGATTATGTTGATTTTGAAGCTGTGTTTAAAAAAATTGTTTTGGGGCGCCTGAGTGGCTCGGTTGGTTAAGCATCTGACTGTGGCTCAGGTCATGATTTCACAGTTCGTGAGTTCTAGCCCCGCGTCGGGCTCTGTGCTGACAGCTTGGAGCCTGGAGCCTGCTTTGGATTCTGTGTCTCCCTCTCTCTCTGCCCCTTTGCTGCTCACGGTCTGTCTCTCAAAAATAAATAAACATTAAAAAAATTGTTTTTCCCCCACATTGAGGGTTCCTTCTCCATATCAGAGTCTTGGTCTTATCTTTGCAATATGTTTGGGTAGAGGTGGCACCACCTTCATACAGGAAAGGCCACATCATTGTCCTTATATCGTGACAAAGCTTAATCTTGCAGTTAAGAACATTTTGTTGTGGGGTCTGGAAAGATAGATGAGTCCCCTTTCTTCTCCACCCCTGACAAATGGCCCAGCACCAGAGGTCACCTCACATGTATTCACTGCTTTCCAGCTCCCCGCTATCACCCTGTCCCGGTCACCACACCCCCCATAGGATGGCTGCCATCGACTGACTCCCTGCCTTCCTTTTTGTCCTGCTTCCTCTGCACAGAGAGACTTATGAAGAATGCAGTTGCCGTCCCTTCACTCTGCCATAGAGAACCTTCGCTCTTTGGAAAAAGACTCGCATCCGTGATACAGTCTGGCTCTTTGCTCCAGCTACTCTGGCCTGGCCTTTTCTGGTTTTGTTTTGTTTTGTTTGTTTTCAAAGTCTTTGAATAATTGTCGGGGAAGTCTTCAGGTCCCCTGACTACAGTTCTCCCCCTGCCCCACCAGACCCCAAAGTCCCAATCATCTGGAGCTATTTTCCTTGCTCTGTACCATGGATCTGCACACTTTCTGTGAGGGGTTGTCCTTTGTGACCCCTGCTCAATACTGTCAGAGTCTAGAAATCTCTGTTTCACATTACGCGTTGGTACGATGGATTGATTACGTTTATCTGTTCAACTGCATGACAAGCTGGAAATAAACCTATTTTGCGCAGACTGTGTCCACAGTGCCTGGCACATAGTAAGTGCTCAATAAATATTTATTGGATCACTCATTTGTTCAGCAGTTAGTTGCTGAATGCTTAGCTGGGGTCAGGTTCTGTGCTGGACACGGGGCCTTCTCAAGTATTTCAGGTGTATTTCTACCCTTCGGGTGGCTTTCTTTCTACTGGGGAAGATAGCCCAGTGAGGCAGTGATTACAGAACGTGACTTGAGGGCTATGTCTAGGAGGTTGGGGATGTGCCCTGGGCAGGCTGGCGGGAGAGAGCTCTGGCTCTCACTGCCTGGCTTCGAGTCTGGCTCTTCCCCTTTGTGGTTGAGCCACCTGCCTAACTTCTCAGAGCCCAAGAATTAGGTCTACTGTGATATCTTGATTTAAACAGGAAACATATTTGTTCTTTGCCATTCTTGGCCTTGAGCTGTACAACCCCTGGAATTTCCAAAGCGATGAGAGCCATGAAGGTGTCTTCTGTTATGTGAATACAGTGACTTTTAGAAAGTCCCAAAGGTTGGGGGCTGGTGGCCAGGAGAACCAGCCTTGGTATTAGAGGCTTGGAACTTTCTTTCCCAGCAGCCCCCCCCCTCCCCGGGGGAGAGGTGAGGAGCTGGAGGTGGAGTTCAGTTGCCAGCTCCTGGTGATTTAATCAGTTGTGCCTATGTCATGAAATCTTCATACAAACCCAAAAGGATGGGGTCCTGAGAGCTCCTGTGTTGATGAGCACACCGGGGTGCAGGGAGAGAGGCGCTCCTGAGGAGGGCACGGAAGTTGCGTGTTCTCTTCCTTTACCTGGCCCCGCGCAGCCCTCCCCCCGGCTGTTCCTGAGTTCACCTCATCCTCTTATAATAAGCCGGTTATCTAGTAAGTCAAATGTTTCTCTGAGTTCTGTGAGTCGCTGTGGCAAATTCATCTAACCCATGGAGGAGGTCGTGGGAATGTTTGAGATACAAGCCGGTCAGGCAGAAGTACAGGTGACAGCCTGGGCTTGTGACCGGGGTTGGGGGGGGGGGCGGGGGGGATGTGTGGCGTCTCATAGAACTGAGACCTTGTTCTGAATAGTACTAATTCACGATAGCCACACTTTTGGTTTCGTGGAGGAAAGCTCTATTAATTATGAGGGAAAGGGAATATAAGCAATTCAACAATTCCAATAAACATAAAGAGGGAGAAAAATACAGAGAAGAACAGAGAAGGCTAAATTCGTCGAATCGGGTACTCACAACATCCAGCCTTCTGGCTGGGGGAGCCCAGCGGCGAGCAGCCCCGTTGGAGTCCCGATGGAGCGTCCTGAGCAGAGCGCCCTCCCCTCAGGTGGGACTTCCGACTAAGTCTTCCCACCGGGGCAACATCTACACTTACCCATATGTGATTTATTAAGTCTGCCCGAGTGCGGTCCTGAGCAAGCCGTTTTTTCCTCTGTTTCTCTTATTGTATCTCACAATCTCTGGAGCCCGGGTGTGTGCATATTTCTCTGCCCTCCCTGATCCCTTCCAGGGGCCCAGCCTGGTCTGGCTCAAGGAGGTGAGGTGAATTAATTCCTCTTGGCGTCGGGGACAGAAGGGCCAGTTCTGATCCTGAGCCCGGATACGGAGCACAAGCCGACTAGTAAGCCCCCCATGACTGTGTGTGTGCGGCTCTGGGCGGAAATGCACGACAAGCCACACCAACAGCTTCTTTGCAGAACAGACCTTCACCTGTGGGGAATCTAATGTTGTCTCCAGGTGGAAAATGTCAGAATTGAGTTGAGGTGTAGGACGCCCAGTTGGTGTCAGAGAATCGCTTGGTGGTGTGGGGAAAACGCACGCATCTGAAAAGGTGGTCAGAATCAGAGCTGCCCTGCTATTTGGGAGGATTAAGTCAGATACTGTGCGTAAAAGTGCCAGACATGTTGGAGTGTTAATTTCACTCCATACGGAGTGAAGTCTGGTGGGGACGGTCCTCACTCAGCTGGGACTCCTGCCATGCCGTCTACTGATGCAGGCACCAGTCTGCAGTTGGAAGGGAAGGGCAAAAGTGTATTAGCGAGACTTTTCTATGTTCCCGAAGGTGGAAGATTTCTTTCCACATAACTCTGGGTACAGTTCTCAGACCCCACGTCCTGAGACGTGCCTCTTCTGTGTCATTCTTCTATAGGAAACTGAGAACAAGTGACTACTAAGATATAATGGATAATTGCAAGGGATCTTCTCTTAAAAGGCCAAGTGTTACCTTTGAAGGCCATTGAAAATTGACTGTCGTAGGTAAAGTTCTGGGCATGACTGTGAGTGTTGGCTTAGGGTCATAGCCAGATTCCAATTGGTTGGACGAACACCAGTAGGAACTTTTTTTTTTTAATTTTTTTTTTAATGTTTATTTATTTTTGAGACAGAGAGAGACAGAGCATGAACGGGGGAGGGGCAGAGAGAGAGGGAGACACAGAATCAGAAGCAGGCTCCAGGCTCTGAGCCATCAGCCCAGAGCCTGACGCGGGGCTCGAACTCACGGACTGCGAGATCGTGACCTGGCTGAAGTCGGACGCTTAACCGACTGCGCCACCCAGGCGCCCCTAACGTTTATTTATTTTTGAGACAGAGAGAGACAGAGCATGAACGGGGGAGGGGCAGAGAGAGAGGGAGACACAGAATCGGAAGCAGGCTCCAGGCTCTGAGCCATCAGCCCAGAGCCCCGACGTGGGGCTCGAACTCACGGACCGTGAGATCATGACCTGAGCCGAAGTTGGACGCCCAACTGACTGAGCCACCCAGGCGCCCCACCAGTAGGAACTTTTTTTTTTTAATTTTTTTTTTTTAACGTTTGTTTATTTTTGAGAGAGAGAGAGAGACAGAGCATGAACGGGGGAGGGGCAGAGAGAGAGGGAGACACAGAATCGGAAGCAGGCTCCAGGCTCCGAGCCATCAGCCCAGAGCCCCGACGTGGGGCTCGAACTCACGGACCGTGAGATCATGACCTGAGCCGAAGTTGGACGCCCAACCGACTGAGCCACCCAGGCGCCCCACCAGTAGGAACTTTTTTTTTTAATTTTTTTTTTTTAACGTTTGTTTATTTTTGAGAGAGAGAGAGACAGAGCATGAACGGGGGAGGGTCAGAGAGAGAGGGAGACACAGAATCTGAAGCAGGCTTCAGGCTCCGAGCCATTAGCCCAGAGCCCCGACGCGGGGCTCGAACTCACGGACCGCGAGATCATGACCTGAGCTGAAGTTGGACGCCCAACCGACTGAGCCACCCAGGCGCCCCACCAGTAGGAACTTTTGAAAGGCTGGCACACAGCTGTATCTGCCAAGGCTCTTGGGCAACAATCAACAGGAATCTCCAGCTAAGGATGTTGTGGGCTTGTAGAATTGATGGAAGGCCGGGTTTGGAGATGGGAAGGAGTCAAGACAACTTTGGAAGCCTCCTGTGCTGGACACAGGGGCCCAGAGGTGTCTCTTAGCAGGAATGCTGGTCCAGTTAAGGTGCCGCTGCCAGAGTGACTCTCATTCTGGTCAAGATTGAAGGTCTAGGGAGGAAACACCTGACTGGCCAGTCTCAGTCTCAGGTCACATGACCACCTGCTCGCCACCAGCAGAAGGATTTGGCTGAAGGAGCTTCCTGGGAGCCCGCTGGCTTGTGTAGCGCGAGGTGTTTCCTCGGGTCACCATCCCAAGACAGGATCCAGTGAGGCAGAAGTAAACTTTCAAATGAAATCTGGGTGCTGTTATGAAGGTGGCTGTTATGAATGAACACAGGGTGGCCATAATGCCCACCAGTTGTCCCCTGTTGCTGCTGTATTGTAGTGATAGGCTTTCTTGTGACAATACCATGCGGTTTAAAAATGTTCGTGTCTATTGTGTCTAGGGGCACCTGTGTGGCTCAGTCGGTTAAGCAGCAAACTTGGGCTCGGGTCATGATCTCGCAGTTCACAAGTTTGAGCCCCGTATCCGGCTCTGTGCTGACAGCTCAGAGCCTGGAGCCTGCTGTGGTTTCTGTGTCTCCCTCTCTCTGCCCCTCCCCTCCTTGTGCTCGGTCTCTCTCTCTCTCTCAAAAAATTAAATAAACATTAAAAAATAAACAAAAAAATAAAAATGTTCATGTCTGTGTGATCGGCGTCCTTTGATCCTTGCAATGACCCTGAGGGGTAGGCAAGCAGGAGCAGGGTAATTTCCCTGCTCTTACAGGTGTAAAACCTTGGAGGCTGGTCATTTTTGTAGCATTGACTTTGTATCTAGTACCCATTGGTGCTGGAGCATGCACTTTGGTTAGGTGGGTCACGTGGTTTGTAGGTAGTGAACAGGATTGGAGACAGACTTTGTTTTCCTACTGTGGTCCTGTTCTCTGACACTATAGCCCCTCGTGGTTTTCCTAACACACTGTTTCCCCAAAAAGTACTTAATATTAAGTGTTAAATGGCAGGGCATTCAATTCCCCTCAGCTGCCTAGTGGCTCAGTGGTTCGCCTTTTCTTTTCCAGTCTCAGCGATACTGGGGGAGAGACCTGGTTTGGTATTAATGTGAGGTTGAATGAAATGAAATTACTGATACTTGGTCCTTTCGACCTGCGAAGACAACAGTAGCCTACGGTTCAAAGTGTGTCCAGCACAGCCCCCTCCTCCTGTCTAAACAGAGGCTTCGGGCTTAGCCTTCCTCCAGCAGAGCAGCACAGGGGCTTGCTCTGTGGAGCCCAGTGCTGCGACAGCGATAGAGTTTTCCCTTTTCAAACGGGCGTCTCTCCCGTGGAAAACAGGAGTCAAACCCAGGACAAGTAAACCAGGCTACCCATGCTCGGATGTAACAAAAGTTGCCCATCTGTTTGTGAATGGCTCAAGTCCGGGAAAGAGCGCTGCCCCTGTGCCTTTTGTACACAATGTTATTCTGTTACAGCCGAAATCGCAAAGTGTGAGCGTGTGGGAGGCAGATGTGTTTGATCTTTCGGAGATCACACAGCAAGATGCCACGGGCCTCATGTAAAGCATCAGACACCACGGACATGAAAGGAAATGGCAGGCGAGGCTCCTTGCATGATTTTGTCCTCCGAAAGCCCCCCAGGAGGAAGTGGGGCAGTCAGCAGGCTCCCGAGCGCAGCGTTTCTCCTCACCCCTTCCCGTTGGAGTTGCGGTCCTGCTCTGTTTGGCCCTCAGAACAAAGACCCATTCTTGTGCTTCATGAAAATTATTCCACGTACTGTCAGTCACGCTGGCCTTGGGAGAGGCTGTAATGTGTGTTTTGAATAGTTTGCCTTCCGGAAATAATGGCCCAAGGACTCAGCAGGCACTGGAAGTCACCTCAAGGGCCAGATACGTTATTGTTCCTCAGAAGCGTCTCCTTCCTCCGTGGAATTACAGAACACCGTCTGGAAGGTGTCCATTGGAATTATCAGCAACGACCCAAACTTGGGGCCGGCAGGATGAGTGTGGGAATTGGAGCTCAGTTTGAATCCTCGTGTCGCCAGTCCCCAGTCATGTTGGACTGTGGGCAAGTTTTCACTTTCTTGTGCCTCAACGTCCTCACCTGTAAATGGGAACAGCAGTAACTTTATACACTCAATAGAGCTCTGAGTCAGTTCATGTGAAGCCGAACAGCTAGTATGTTTCCAGAAATTGTTAGCTATTGTTACTGTCGTTGTAATTTTATGTAAAGTGTCCGGACACTTGGTAAATATTCTCTGTGCACTGGGTCTCTTTGCTGTGATGGGTGGCAGTGGGTTGGCTTTGAGTATTTGTCTCAGAACATTTAGGAAATGTACATTTTTGTGATCCTTTCGGGGAATGTTGTCAGAAGAAGTCGGAGAAAGGAGCATTTCTTCTCCTTTCAAAGCTTGCCAGGGAAGAGCGATTTGTTTTGGTGATTTTTCTTTACCTGTGAAGAGTTAGAAACATTCATGAACTTTTCAGGAAGCTACAAAACAAAACCAGCTGACCTTTGCTGTTCCTTAATGTTATTCTCAGCACAGTTGAAAACTGTCGTTATGGATTCCTCTGGACACTTATGAAACCAAATGGCTTTGTCAGGCATTCCTTTTCTTCTTTTAAAGGTCTTGTTCATCATGTGATTTTTGTCTTCAGTTTGTCATGGGTTCCTTCCCAAGCTATTAGTTTGAGGTGTTGCCTGGATGTTTTAATTCTTCTCATCCTGCAAAAAATCTTGGGGTTCATTAATTGGATTTTCTATCCTCCTATCTTGAGTACTTCATTTCCACTTTGAGGATCTGTAGTAGGTGGTTCCACATTGTGTGTGTGTGTGTGTGTGTGTGTGTGTGTGTGTATAATTTTTTTTAACATTTATTTATTTGAGAGAGAGCGAGAACATGCCCAAGAAGGGGAGGGGCAGAGAGAGAGAGGGAGACACAGAATCCGAAGCAGGCTCCAGGCTCTGAGCTGTCAGCACAGGGCCCAACACAGAGCTCAAACCCACGAACTGCAAGATCATGACCTGAGCCGGAGTCGGATGCTTAACCGACTGAGCCACCCAGGTGCCCCTGTATATGTATATTTTTTCATGTTGTATATTCTTTTATTTTACTGTAGTGATCAAATGAATTGATTTCTTTTTGGAAAAAGATTATTTTTAGCTATAGGGGAACTCTACAGCATTTAGCAAGTCTGAGCACATTTCCATGTCTGAATATCAATAAATATTTGTATTGTTTATAGCCACTGACAATAGTGCTTGGCCCAGGGGAAACAATATGTAAGCACTGTCATCACCATCACCATCATCATCACTGTCCCGATAGCAGAGAGAGGCCATGAGCCTGAAGTCTAAGCTCTGACGTGAGAGGCCCACCCAGCCACAAATCACCAATTACCAGCTGTGTAATTTTGGACTTGATTATCTTGTCTAGGCCTCTGTTGTATCATCTGGAACATCAGATGATAATCATGGTCCCCGCTTCCTTATATATAACAATGTTTGCTTGGCACAGCCAGTAAGAACTTAGTAAAACTCAATACATTGTCTCCGTATGACTTGACATACCAGTGTTTGGGCCAATTTGGAAACGAAAGGCTAGAATGATCGCTCATTAATTCCTCTATGCAACAGTTATCTATGGGTAGACTACTGTGTTGGCATTAGGGATGTAAACTGGACGAGATGTTTCTCTGATTGAGTCCAGGAGAAGGGCATGTAAATTGTGGACAGTCAAGGAGGCCTGTAGTAACAATTACATTGTATAGACGTGAGAGGTGAGTACTGGGTCTTTAGTGGTCACATGGGAAGAATGGGAATTCCAGCAGCAGGAGTAGCAAGTGCGAAGGTGGAGGCAGGCATGAGCAAAAGGGGGGATTGTGGATGATGTGTTGTAGGTGTTGGGAGGTGATCTGGAAAGTCACTAGGTGTTTGAACTTTATCCATTAGGGTATCATTGTTTTTCTTTTTCTTTATTTTTTTTTAAATTTTATTTTATTTTATTTATTTATTTTGAGAGAGAGAGAGAGAGCAAGCGATTGAGCAGGACCTGGGGAGAGGCAGAAAGAGAGGGGGAGAAGAATCCCAAGCATTGTTAGTGCGGAGCCTGACCCGGGGCTCGAACTCCTGTACAGTGAGATCATGACCTGAGGTGAAACCAAGAGTCCATTGCTTAACTGACGAGCCACCCAGGTGCCCCTAAGTTGTTGTCTTTTTAATGTTTTATTTATTTATTGAGAGGGAGAGTGTAAGTAGGGAAGGGGCAGAAAGAAGGGGGACAGAGGATCCAAAGCGGGCTGTGTGCCGACAGGCTGACAGCAGTGAGCCTGATATGGGGCTCAAACTCATGAACCACCAGATCATGACCTGAGCTGAAGTCAGACGCTCAACTGACTGAGCCACCCTGGTGCCCCTCTTTTTTTTTTTTTTTTAATTCATTTTGAGAGAGAGAGAGCAGGGGAGGGCCAGAGAGAAGTAGAGAGAGTCCCAAGCAGGTTCCACGCTATCAGCGGAGAGCCCAGTATGGGGCT